>NC_090734.1:53172410-53184910 GCF_036898095.1 Palaemon carinicauda
AGGCATCACTCAACACTGGTAAAGTCCATCTCGGGTTAAGAATGCGGTCAGTGACCACGACTTCTCTGCCAGTGGTACCTGCCAGTAGAATGCGGTCAGTGGCCACGACTTCTCTGCCAGTGGTACCTGCCAGTAGCCCTTTTCTAGGCCGATCTTACTTAGATAAGGGGATTCACCTAGGTTCTCCAAGCAATCCTCGATGCGAGGGAGTAGGTAGGACTCAGGTTTTGTCACCGCATTCAATTTGTGGAAATCTATACATAGCATATCCCCTCCTCACTCTCTTAGCACTAGGACCACTGGTGATGCCCATGGACTTTCACTTTCCTCAATGAGACCTAAGCTGAGCTGAAATTTGGTTATCTGGTTTAACCGATAATAATTCTGGTGGATCGGACACGTTCCTAGGACCAAGTCAATCTTGTATTCTAGTAGTTGGGTGTGACCCAGTGTGTCTCGCACTACCTGTGGGTGCTGTAGCAGGAGGCTCTTGACAATACCCATCTTAACAGTGTCCAAAGCCGGAGTGACCAGCTTAAAGTTGGCCAGAACCTCGGAGTTGCTCTTGGGTGAGTGGATCTGGATGACAGTTTCCTCCACATTGACCCTGTTGATAGGGTTTAAGCTGGTTGATATGGAGCCACTTGTCTCGTCTTATGCCGCAATCCACTAAGTAAATTAATTCACCCTTCTTCCCAAGAATCCTGTGGGGGCCCGTAAATTTTTTGCTTAACGGTGTCTGTTCTCCTGGGCGGAGAACCAGAACTTGGTCTCCCACTTCAAAACTTCGATCCTGGGCTTCACGATCTACGTGACCTTTTGTGATGCCCTGTACCTTTGCCTCGGAAGCCTTGGTAATTTCCCAGGCAGTTCGTAACTTAGCTTGTATATCTGGCAGCTCTTCCACCCAGGAGGCCTTGGAGGAGTCTTCCCAAGCTTCATAAAGTATGTCTAGTGGCCCACGTGTGGAGTGAGCGTACAGCAACTCAAAAGGGCTGTATCCTTTGGTTTCTGTGCGTGCCTGGCAGAGGGCGAACAAAGCATAAGGCAAGTTATCCTCCCAATTTGAAGAGCCATCCTCCCCTAATTTCGTCAAGACTGTTTTTAGCGTTTGGTGGGACGCACCACGAGTCCTTGGCTCTCTGGATGATATGCAGTAGAGGCATGGTGGTGAACACCATGGTACTCCATTGCTGCCTTAAACTCTTGCCATAAAGTGAGAGCCCTTATATGACTGGACTGTGGCTGGGAACCCCAGCTTACAAGAGAATTGTGTCAGTCCTTTGACAGCATGACTGGCATTGGTGTACCTGGTCGGTACAACTTTGAGGTAGCACGTGAACCAATCAATCATTGTTAATAATAAACGATTTCCACGCTTACTACGGGGCAGGGGCCCTACATAATCCATTAGTACATTATGGAAGAGGATACCTGCAGATGGAATAGGTTGGAGAGGAGCCCTCGGCTCAACCTGGTTTGGGTTACCAGCAACTTGGCACGGATGGCAGGAAACTACGTAAGCCTTAACACTCTTCTGTAATCCTGGGCAGAAGAAATGAGGCTAGATCAGGTGGGTAGTGGGTTTCACACCAAAGTGTCCTCCTAATCCCTCATGGGCGATATGTAGCACCGACAAGCGGAGATTACGGGGAATAACTACTTGCCGGTGAAGGGCTTCTGCAGGATCGTGAGAACCTCGGGTGACTCTGAAGAGCACCCCTTCCTTTAACAGGAAATTCTCCTTTGAGAGGTTAATCATCTTCTTCGTCTGAGTAAGCAGCTTCCCTGTAGGTTTTCAGTGTCTCGTCCAACAACTGAAATTTTATGAGCTCCGTCCGACTCCGTAGGTCCTCTGGGGTGATGGACGCTTATCTTTCAGACTTCCCCGAGACCCCTGGGATAGTGTTTGGGTTAGCTTCATCCCTTGTGGTGGTGAGCAGCACAGCTCCATCCAAATTGGCTTCTAGACTGCGAGGCTCAGACTCATTGCTATAGGAGGAAGACTCTCAGGCCACCTCACTTAGCCAAGGTACTTCCCCCAGGTCAATGTCAGCTAGCCATTTGTCTTCTTCAGTAGGGGCATTCTCAGTCCCGGGCTCTGGCTCGACTGCCTTCATGCACCTGAGGGGCACGCACTCTATGCCTCTCAGGAGGTCTTGTCCCAAGAGCAAGTCATAGCCTTCATGCCGGAGATCGCTCGCTACCCCTAGCCTGCACCTTTTGCTGAGCTGGGGCGTGGTCACTCCCATCTCCACAGTAAGGAGATCCTTAGTGACTCCTTCGATCTAACCGTCATGCAATTGTCCTGCTGGACTTTGGCACCGATAGGCACCTGGTGCCATAAGATTAGTGAAACTTCTGCACAAGTATCCTTTAATGCTCCGATCGATTGCGGAGAGCCGTCTCCTTCAGGCAAAGCTACTGTGATCTCCCCAACAGTGGGCTGTCTTTTTGGAGCTTCTCGGATAGAAATTGAGAGGGGATCTGGAGAAGAGGCTGAGGATTTGTTGGGACATAGTGAGTAATTCTTTGTGTGTCCGTAGCACTTACAAACCTCGCAGTATGCACTGACATAGTTCGACTTCGCTACCTAAACCTAGGGCTTATTCTTCTGGTTCGTGGACTCAGCTAACTGACCGGATAGCTTCAGCCGAGAGTTCGCTTCCAAGTGGTTGATCTCCAGCAATGGCCACACTTGGTAGCGGGGATTGGATTTTGCCGGGGCTTAGACTTACCCGATTGGACTGAGCTTGGGGGCCCCGAGTTGAACCGGACTAGCTCGTACTCATCAGCATACTCACAGCATGCACTAAATGTGGCTGGATTTTTCTGAGAGATGTAAATTGAAAGCGTCGGTGGGACGTTCCTGTGGAAGTCCTCAATTTTGAAGAGCTCTAGGAGGTTGTCGTAAGTAGTGCACTATACAGCCTCGACCCAAAGGGTGCTGAGCCTATCCTTCTGAAAACCCCAATCAGACCAAGATGTCGTGGGGGACTTGGTGAGCCCACGCCACTGACGGCGCTAATTCTCATGACTTAGTTTATAGGCCTCAATCAAGGCCTTCCTGATGGCCTCAAAATTACCCTGTTTATCGGTGGGGAGCGCAGCATGAGCATTCTTCCCTTTCCCCGCCATATGCTTTGACAGTAGTAGGGCCTTCATATCCTCCGCTACGGCAAACGTCTGAAACACGGACTCCACCTCATTTAGCCACCTCACACGATCTGTGTCGTCCCACTGAGGAATGAGTGTGTGTGGACAGGCAGGTAGGGAAAGCTTTGGCCATTTTGAGTGCCGTTGGGGTGAGGGGTGTATAGCCGTGCTCGCTGGATATCCTGTTCCCGCATCGTCAATTCATGCTCTCTCTCATACTCTCTGTCTCTCTCTCTCTCTCTCTCTCTCTCTCTCTCTCTCTCTCTCTCTCTCTCTCTCTCTCTCTCTCTCTCATAATCTTCTTGCTCGACCTTCCTCCAGGCATTGACCCCATTAACAAGCTCCCACACATAGCCTTGCAATGCCTCTCCTTCGTAACCTTGTCGATCTGCCAGGGACACAAAGTTCTGAATCTCAGCAGCAGTCATTTTGCTAATTTTATGGGTGAACCTATGCTAGACAAAACAAAATGGAATCAAAACAATCACAAAACAATCACAACAATGGGTGAACCTCTATGCTAGTCATAAAAAATGAAATCACAACTATGGGTGAACCTCTATGCTAGTCATAAGAAAATGGAATCGCACCAATGGGTGAACCTCTATGTTAGTCATAAAAAAAAAAATATGATCACAACTATCTGTGAACCTCTATGCTAGTCATAAATAAATGGAATCACAACTATGCGGGAACCTCTATGCTAGTCAAAAAAAAGAAAAAAAAAATGGAATCATAACTATGGGTGAACCTCTATGCTAGTCATAAAAAAATGGGATCACAACTATGGGTGAACCTCTATGCTAGTTATAAGAAAATGGAATCACAACTATGGGTCAGCCTCTATGCTAGTCATAAAAAAATGGAATCAAAACTATGGGTGGACCTCTATTCTAGTCATAAAAAAAGGGAATCACAACTATGGGTGAATCTCTATGCTAGTCAAAAAAAAAAAGAACGGAATTACAACTATGGGTGAACCTTTATGCTAGTCATGAAAAAAATGGAATCACAACTCTGGGTGAACCTCTCTGCTAGTCATAAGAAAGATGGAATCACAACTCTGGGTGAACCTCTATGCTAGTCATAAGAAAAATTGGAATCTCCACGATGTGTGACCCTCTATGCTAGTCATAGGAAAAAATGGAATCTCCACGATGTGTGACACTCTATGCTAGTCATAAGAAAAAATAGAAAATCCACGAAGCGTGACCCTCTATGCTAGTCCTAAGAAAAAATGGAATATACACGATGTGTGACCCTCTAAGCGAGAGTCTTAAGAAAAATGGATTTGTAAAATGTGTGGGTGCGTTCTTGCAACACCACCACTTGCAACTCTGTGACTTAAAGCATAAAGTATAAAAATTAAATAAAACAAAAAATTTCACTGAATTTGCTTGATACTTCGCTAATAAAATCAACCCCTTAAGATATTTTTGCTTTCGTAAAAAAATTAATTTAAGAAATTACACTTCCCTAATATTTTATCTAAATGATCATATACCCTGACTGAAAATAATTAAATTGAATGTGATATCGAAAATGCTTTATCTTTAGGTTAACAATTTTAACACAATCGAACGAAAATTATCGGTTTAAAAAATTTATAGAAAATAATATCCAATGAAAGGTAACAAAATGAAATTGCATACCCTTACTATCAAAAGAAAAAATCGAAATAAGGAACGCCACGTGTCCTTACCGTTACCAACACAGGAATTAGGCCTCACTGGAAATTAACACGTGTTTTACTCTACCATGTTTTTTCCTAAAATTTTGTAAATTGCACTTCACTTAGTTTAAACACAAAATTAAACATTCATTCACTGCACAATATATGTAAATGAAAAATTTCAACCTCTGTGATAATAAACAAAAGGTAAACTGGCCCCATACTGTTGGCTCTCCTGCTGAACAATGGGACTCAAGTCTACCACATGGGTTTTAAAAACAAAAGGGTTTGCGGTGCAAACACATGCACAAATAAACACAAAATTTTAACAATGAAAATAGAACGCTTTTGAAGTTTTCTTCCACGGTTCCAACTCCAGTTATAAAATAATTTACTTAAAAAGAAATTGAGGTTTATCAAGTCGCTAAAGACAGAAAAGGGGGGAAATTGACTTTAATAAAAATAATTTGAATTTAACGTCTTAAAGAATCCTGGTAAGGTCGCTAGTTTGTTACGGGCCCCTGGCGTGAATCCAGCCTTGCTTAAGGAACTATGGGCAATAAGAAAGGGAAGGAATAATGGAAAGGTTGCCAGTCCGCAACAAGACAAGGAATACCGACAAAATAGATGTATCTACAATCATTAAAATAAAAATAATTTAAAAATGGAGCAAAACAGATAATTATATTTCAATTAAAGCCACGAGGAGCTTCGGGTGGAGTTTGATGGACCATGGATGAGAATTCAGCACAGCCATCACATTTCCTGGGAAGTAAAATAGATGAAATTATTAACAGAACACCTACTTCTACAGGCTGGGAGCACGATGAAGTCGTGTGGTTAAAACATTTAATTAAATTAAATGAAGTGCAAAGCTTAGGGAATTAAATGCTATACGTGAAAAAAAACCCGTCACTTGAATTAATTAAGGTTAGGACAAAATGACATATGTGGTTGGGACAAAGGGAATAGGATAGAAAGGGTCAGTGGGTAGGATTTTTCTTTAAAGAATAGAAGAAAAAATGGGATGTGATAAGGAAGGGATGGGAGGTTGGGTACAGATGATAAGGATCTCAAAATAAGACACCTTACCATAGTAAAAAGGACTCTGATTCCTCCCTTGTGGAGGATATATTAGGTCCAGCCTCCCTGATGTCTTGAGGGAGAAGAGAGATGATGTTTCTCTCATTTAGGTCTGTTAGCTAAGGCCGTGATCCAGTTGTTCCAGGGTAGATTCAACTGCACTTGGCCTCCAATTTGGGGTGCTAGGGGGAATTAGCCTGACCGCTGTTCTATTGGTCAGGCTTTGACACGTGTCCCTACATACTTCACATCTTGCCTTCCTACTTCTGGGATCTAAACGCTGTCACGTGGTTACTAAAGATGTCTGGAAATGAGGCCTCAAAGGGAGTAGCCTGGTATATGATGGTTGTTGGGGGGGAGCCTCTGGGTAGGGTCCCTAAGCTTGTGACCTGTAAACCAAGTCCTTGCTGGTTGGGTCGATGTTTGAAAAAAGGTGGCGCGATGAACGCCATTAAAAACAATATATATATATATATATATATATATATATATATATATATATATATATATATATATATATATATATATATATATATATATATATATATATATATATATATATATATATATATATATATATATATATATATATATATATATATATATATATATATATATATATATATATATATATATATATATATATATATATATATATATATATATATACACATAAATGGATATATATATATATATATATATATATATATATATATATATATATATATATATATATATATATATATATATATATATATATATATATATATATATATATATATATATATATATATATATATATTGTTACGGGCCCGTGGTTCGAGTCCGGCCTTGCTTAAGGGACTCAAGGGTCATAACAAAAAAATAGCAATGGAAAAGGTCGCTAATCGGCAATAAGACAACAGATACCAACAATATATATATATATATATATATATATATATATATATATATATATATATATATATATATATATATATATATATATATATATATATATATATATATATATATATATATATATATATATATATATATATATATATATATATATATATATTGTTACGGGCCCGTGGTTCGAGTCCGGCCTTGCTTAAGGGACTCAAGGGTCATAACAAAAAAATAGCAATGGAAAAGGTCGCTAATCGGCAATAAGACAACAGATACCAACATATATATATATATATATATATATATATATATATATATATATATATATATATATATATATATATATATATATATATATATTTACAATAATATTTAAATAAAAATAAATGAAAAGGGAGCAGAGCAGATAACTATTTTAATTTAAGCCACGAGGAGCTTCGAGTGGAGTTTGGTGGGCCGTGGATGAAACTCCAGCACAGTAATCATGTTCCCTGGAAAGGGATATAAATAGATTTATTAACAGCACACTTACTTCTACCTGCTGGGAACACGATGAAATCGTGTGGTTAAAACCTTTAAGCAAATTAAAGGAAAAAGCAAATCTTAAGGATTTAAACATTACACATGGGAATCAACACTGTCACAGGGTGAATTAATTAAGGATAAATGCAAAGAGCTCACGTGGAGGGATATAGGGAATAGGTTATAAGGTTCAGTGGGTAGGATATTTCTTTAAAGTATAAAAGGAAAAAAATGGGATGTGATAAGGAAGGGATGGGAGGTTGGGTAAGGATAACGAGGATCTCAAAATCAGATACCTTACCTTAGTAAAAGGACTCTGGTTCTTCCCTTGTGGAGGATATGTAAACAGAGGTCCTGCCTCCGTGATGTCTTGAGGGTGAAGAGAGATGGTCGTTCCCTCAAGGAGGTTGAGTCAAGAAGAGGGATCCCCAGCTGCTCCTAGGCAGACTCAGCTCCCTTTTTGCCTCCAAGTGGTGGGGGGGATTGGCCTGACTGTTGTCCCATTGATCAATAAGCCTCCTCTTTCTCCTGGGATCTTGACATCACCGCGTGATAAGTAAGGATTGCTGAAAAATGAGACCTCAAAGGGTAGTAGACTGGTATAGTATGGTTGGGGGGTGGGTGAGACTCTGGGTAGAGTCCCAAAACTCCTGGCCGGTCGACGAAGTCCTTGCTGGTGGGGGCTTTGTTTGGTAGAAGGGGCGCAAGGACTGCCATTACCAACAGCCCCCCATTTCAGCAGAGATTTTGTCCTAAAACAGGACAAGAACTCTGCAAGCAAGGTCTGAAGCTACTAGCCTTATAGACTCCTCCCTCAGTGAGTCTCACCACGATAATGAATTGATATATATGCTGCAACTAGACAGTAAATTAACTTTAAGTGCCATGTAGAAATAAGCATGATGGCTGTGAGGCAACAACCAAAAAAAAAAATTAAAACTGCAAAATTGAAAATTAAAATGCAAAAATGGTTAAAGTTAAGTGACCTAGTGCAGTGGTAGGCATATAATTAAAAAAAATGACATATCATATGCAAAAGATAAAATAAATACATAACAACTCATTAAATGCAATTAATGATGCTCAAGTTTATTTACCTGGGGAGACACCAAGGCCAATTAAAATTTTTCCATACAACCTAAATTAACCTACTGACTATGGCTATGCTATGGTCATGGCACTGTGCATTGGGCACTAATGCCAGGAGAACATATTTCTTTCATCTGAGCTCTTCAGGCGCTTGACCTTCCAGTTGTAGTTCTTGAGGTCTATGCCCCACATCATGAGCCCTTTATTCCCATTACTTAGCTCAGTCAAGTAGGTTATAGGGTTATAGCCCTTTAGGAATGTCAGTGGGCCCTCTTGGTCCACGTGATTGGCATAAGCACACCTAGTTGTTACAGCTTCGAGGCAGCGCATGGAACGGTCGATCATTGTTAGTCGACAACAGCTTCCGCGATTACTCCGGGTCAGGGACCCTATGTACTTCACCAACACAGGGAGAAGAATACTTATCCAGCCTCGTCCGAGTAGGCAGGTGCCCTGTAGTCTTCCAGCCTCTCGTCCAAATGCTGGAATCTGATGAGCTCTGTCTCGCTCCTGGGGGTCTCTGGGCTGATGGGTGGTTCCCTTTTGCCGCCTCTGAAACCTCTGGCCTGGTGGTTGAGGTAGCCCTATTGCCAGTGGTGTTAAGTGGCACAGCTTCACCCAGATTGAATTTACGGGTACTCGGCTCAGACTCAAGGTGGGAAGAGGGAGACCCCTGGCTCTCCTCTGAGACCTCTGGCATGAGGCTTGAAGTAGCCCTATCCCCTGTGTTGGAAAGTGGCACACCGTCGCCAGAATTTACTTCTGGCTTGTAAGGCTCAGAATCACTGCTGGAGGAGGAAAACTCTTGGGCCTCCTCCCTTAGCCAAACTACCTCACCAAGGTCAATGGTACCGAGCCAGTCGTCTTCCGCTACAGGTCGCATCCTCACAGTGTTAGGCTCCGGCTTGGCAGCCTTCTTGCACCTGAGGGGCACTTGCTGTACCACCTTCATTGGCTCTTGATCCAAACGCAAGTTGTAGCCCTCATGTCTGAGGTCACTTACTGCCCCTAGTCCGCACTTCCTATGAAGCTGGGGCGTGGTTGTCTGGAACTCCACTGTAGGGGGTTTACTGGTGACTCCTTCAAGGCACTGGTTCTCTCTGCAGTTGTCCTGCTGGTTGTTGGCACCATTAGGTTGAGGTAGCAAGTTATTGAGCTGGGCTAATCGAGCGTCTATTTCCCGCTTTCTTAATTCATATGCTCTCGCTCTTTCTCTCGCATACTGCATCCTTTCTTGCTCCGTTCTTCTCCGGGCATTAGCTTCATCCGTGAATTCCCGCACATACCTTCGTATTGCCTCTTCCTCATAGCCTTGTCGTTCTGCTAAATCCACAAATGCACTGATCTCAGCAGCAGTCATTTTGCTAATTTCTTGTGGAGACAGCGACAAGAACAAACTCAATAGCACAAGGTACGATGTTGACAGTGCAAGAAATTACACGGAGGGGAAAGACGCTCTAGCCTTACGCAAGGGTCTCATGGAGGGAAGGATGTGGATTGAGCTGGTCAAATAGCACAATGGCTGTAAAAAAAATGCGTCTGAAGAAAGAACTATCCCCGAGTAGTAAGCCTCGCAAGTAATTGAACAGGGGCCTAAATTGAAAACCAGGGTCACGATAATGGGTGAGCTTAGGCTGTCCGTTTGTAATGCGTCCAAACAAGCAACGGTATATATGACAACTTTGCTACACAATAAAAAATGGAATCACAACTATAGGTGACCCTCTATGCTAGACAAAATAAACTGGAATCACAACTATACAGTAGGTGACCCTCCAGGCTAATCAGGAAAACTGAGATCACAACTATGGGTGACACTATGCTGGAAGAAATAAAATGGAATCAAAACTATGGGTGAACCTTTATGCTAGTCATAAAAGAAATGGAATCACAACAATGAATGACCCTCTATGCTAGCCATAAATAAATGGAATCACAACAATGAATGACCCTCTATGCTAGTCATATAAAAATGGAATCACAACAATGAATGACCCTTTATGCTAGTCATAAATAAATGGAATCACAACAATGAATGACCCTATATGCTAGTCATAAATTAATGGAATCACAACAATGAAAGACCCTCTATGCTAGTCATAAATAAATGGAATCACAACAATGAATGACCCTATATGCTAGTCATAAATACATGGGATCACAACAAGGAATGACCCTCTATGCTAGTCATAAATAAATGGAATCACAACAATGAATGACCCTCTATGCTAGTCATAAATAAATACGATCACAACAATGAAAGACCCTCTATGCTAGTCATAAATAAATGGAATTACAACAATGGATGGCCCTCTATGCTAGTCATAAATAACTGGGATCACAACAATGAATAACCCTTTTATGCTAATCATGAGAAAAAAAATGGAATCTCCTCGATGTGTGACCCTCCTATGCTAGTCACGAGGAAAAAAATGGAATCTCCACGATGTGTGACCCTCATATGCTAGTCATGAGGAAAAAAAATGGAATCTCTACGATGTGTGACCCTCTTATGCTAGTCATGAGGAAAAAAAATGGAATCTCCACGATGTGTGATGCTCCTATGCTAGTCATGAGAAAAAAAAACGGAATCTCCACGATGTGTGACTCTCTCTTCTAGTCATAAGAAAAAATGGATTTGTAAAAATGTGTGGGTACGTTCTAGCAACACCACCACTTGCAACTCTGTGACTTAAAGCAGTTTGTATCTATACTTGAAGTATAATAAATTAAATTGAACAAACAATGTCACTGAGTTTCCTTAATGCTTCGTTAAGAACTTCAACACCTTTACATACTTTCCCTTTAGTAAAAAAAAATGAATTTAAGAAATTACACTCCCAAATATTTTATCTAAATAATCTTATACCCTGAATGAAAAAATTAAATCTAATGTGATATCATAATTCCTTTACCTTTAGGTTAACAATATTACACAATCGTACGAAAATTATCCCTTTCAAAAATGTACATAAAAATATTATCCCACGAAAAGTAACAAAATGAAATTACAAACCCTTACTGTCAAAAGAAAAAAAAATCAAATAAGGAATGCCACGTGTTCTTACCGTTACTCTACGGAATTATGCCTCACTGGAAATTAACACGTATTTTAGTCGACCTCGTTTTTTCCTAAAATGTCGTAAATCTCAATTCACTTAGTTTTAACACAAAATTAACCATTCATTCACTGCACATTACATATAAATGAAAAAAAAAATATCCCTTTCAAGAATGTACATAAAATATTATCTCACGAAAAGTAATAAAAAATATAAATAAGGAACGCCACGTGTTCTTACCATTACTCAACAGAATTATGCCTCACGGCCGTAAAACGTTTACGTGAATCGTAAGCCAAGAGTTTCGATATGAGACTAACCTGTATCCTAGCACTAAAGATAAATGATAAAATATTTCACATACAAAAATCACTGATATTTGCGTGAGTCACTGACCAATGTACAATAATTTGGCTGAAATCTCGGGTCTGCGCTTTGTTAAGTAGAATTTCGTAAACAAATAACAAAGATAATAATAACAGACAATAATAAACCTTGGTTTCGGTCGGAAACACGTTGGTGGGCTGAGTTATATCAGGTTGGCTATGTTTTGAAATGAACACGTGCTCAGTCTGCCACGCTTTTTGTCCCAAAATTTCGTAAGTTTCACTTTACTTATTTCCTTTTTTTAAATACAAGATAACACAATGACACATTCACGTAATGCACAATATATTTAATAAATAAGAAATTTTAACCACTGTGATAATAAACACTCAGAAAAAAAAAAAAATTCTTCTCACGCGGTTGGCTATCCTGGTAAACAATAGGACTAGATTCTACCACGTGAGGTTTTAGAACAAAAGGGTTTGCGGTGCGAACACACACACTAATAGACTAAAAACTTTAGCAATAAAAATAGAAAGCTTTTGCTGTTTTCTTCCACGGTTCCAACTCCAGGGATAATATAATTTACTTGAAATGAAATTGAGGTTCATCATGTCCCTAAAGACAGAAAAGGGGGGAATTTGACTTGAATAAAATTAATTTGAAATTACTGTCTTAACGAATCCTGTAAAGGCCAA
>NC_090734.1:53189910-53199910 GCF_036898095.1 Palaemon carinicauda
ACCTATTACTTGTGATGGCTTCCTTTCTACAATCATCTGAACTATAGTAAACCTGAATTTGACTAATCCTCCTATAGTTTATTTAAAACTCATCACTTTGGTTATATAATTTTATCGTTTCACTATTAAGTTGGAACAGAAAATTTATAATTGTATTATTAAAGTCCTTTAAATTATATTCCATGGTCATTACATGTTGAAATAAAATACCCCAATGTATCGTGTATAAAATTAGAAATGAAGGGGTTTCACACCGGATGTCGGCCTGATCTTGCACTGACCGTACGGCTACAGATCACTGTCGATGCTAGTAATCGGCTGTACGTGGGTCGCTTTCAAGTAATGGAGAAAAAAAAAAGTCATGGTGGTTTCATTGCGGAAGAGTACGTAGGGTGCCAGAGAGTTTTTGCAACCCAGTGACGCACTACTTACGTACTTTGGAATTATATATATATATATATATATATATATATATATATATATATATATATATATATATATATATATATATATATATATATATATATATATATATATATATATATATATATATATATATATATATATATATATATATATATATATATATATATATATACCCCTGCAAAGTTGGGCACTGGTGAGGAATAAAAGCATGAAAAAATTACTATGAATTTATAGCTAAGGTCATTAGCAAAAAATCTTAAATAAATTTAGGATTAATAATAATTACAAAACTATTGATTGAACTATCAATGTTCAAAGGGAGCATAACGAAATATGATTTTTCTTTTTATAATAATGGCCCAAGAAGTTTCCATTGGAGTTTGTAGATAGGCCGTGAAAGACTTCACCGAACACTATATCATTCTCTGGAAAGGCAATATTAATTATCAGTTATTAACCGATCATTTATGATAATCACTTATAACCTAACTATAGTCAATTTATTTCAGCGAGTCAGATTCGCACCGACTCGCAGGGGTGCCCTTTTAGCTTGGAAAAATTCCTAATAGCTGATTGGTCGGATGTATTTTTGTCCGAATACCATCATTTTTTTTTTTCTTCAAATAATTACCAATTAATTTGAATCAAAACATATTTACTAATCCAAATTATTCTCTCAGATATATATTTTGTCAATAAATAAGGATTAGCGAAGAGATATATTATGATGTATCGTGATGGTAAATCTATATTTAATAACAACATCCAAAGAAGACAGCGACATGAGCTTATTTGCAGATGAACGTTGCATAATTTAATTACATTTCACATATTTCAACACAAATTGAGATAAATTATACTAAGAACAAGAAAAACAGGTTATTATAAACTTATTTTGAATACCAGAATCTACTAAAATCCTGGAAATAACAAAAAACAAACTATTGGTGTAAATAGCGGTTTGGTAAAAGCAAGACTCACATAGAGATGATCGAGTGGGTCCTGTTTAAACCGAGCATTCTACTGTCAAACACCAAAGAGGGAAGGGAGATTGTAACTTTGCGGTGAAATTGTGAATCAGTATAAATGTAAATTTTTATGCAATTTTTGCAACAGTATCCTCCACCAAAAATATCGCTATTAATGAATTCTAAAACTTTACGAAAAAATAACAAACCCGTTTTTTACGGACTTCCATCATAGTCCTCTTTTCTATACAGACTTATTGTACATCATACACCTATTATGTAAGTCCATATAGGAAGGGTTTTTTTTTTCGTAAATGTTTAGATTTTATAATAGCAATATTTTAGGTTTGAAGATACTGTAGTGTTGCATAAATTGTATAAAAATCACAAATAATTCGTTATATCACTACCGAGTTACAATCCCCTTTCCCTCTTTGGTGTTTGACAGTAGAATGCTCGTTTTACCCAAGACCCACTCTATGTGAGTCTTGCTTTTACTGAACCACTATTCTCACAAATAGGTAGTTATATTAATTCCACGTTTTTAGTAGATTCTCGTATTCAATATAACTTTATGTTTTTCTTTATTCTTAGTGTAATTTGTGTCAATTTGTGTTGAAATATGTGAAAAGTAACACAATTATGCGGCATGCTTCCGAAAACATGCTCCTGTCTTTGACTTTGGCGGGTGTTGATATTAAATATAGATTTACCATCACGGTACTTTGTAATATATTTACTTTTTAACATTATGTATTTACAAAAGAAAAGTTTCGATTCATATTACCTAGTAATAATTTGAAAACAATGATGGTAAACCCTTTGAAAGGATACATTTAGATTTATTAACAGGATTTTAGGAGTCAGACAGAGGAAATAAGCACCTCTTAGTAATTGTAGATGCTTTGACTCGATATACAGAAATAATACCGCTTAAAACTAAAACTGCAATTGAATGCGCTAAGAAGTTTAACTAGTGTTACATTTGTAAACATGGAATTCCACACATGATAACCTCAGACTCGAGTGGAGAATTTAATAATCACTCTTTTACTTCATTGTGTGAATTCCCTAGAATAAAGAAAATCAATACTATGATCTATCACCCAGAGTCGAATGGGCTAGTGGAAAGAGCGAATAGGAAGGTATTAAACATATTAAGAATAACACTAGGAGGATCAGACCCCAACTGGGATATTGCAATACCTGCGGTACTGAGTACTCTGAATCATTCATATCATATATCAATTAAAATGTCACCGCACGAGGCATTGTATGGTACCCCAGTTAGAATGCCTTTCCATGTATTACAGCCTACAACTAATTTATCAAATCCTTTAAAAGAATGTATAAATGCAAGCAAAAGTCATTTTGATATCCTTCGAAAGAATTTAGAAGAATCACAAATCATAATGAAAAGGAATCATGATAGAATAGTGAAGCCAACTAAAACATGTACCGTGGGTGATAATGTATACATACAGGTAAATGTACGTAAAGGACTCAATTATAAACTAACACCTAAGTTTGAAGGCCCATTTAGCATTTTGGAAACATTAACGGCCAATAGATTTAGAGTTCAAAAAGTAACCCAGCCCACTGATGAAAGAATTGTACCATCGGCTCACATAAGAAATTAAAATAAGAGGGGAAGAAGTGAGGGAAAAATGTTTATTCTTTTTTTTTTTTTAACCTTTTATGTTAAAAGTTTTTTCTTCGTAATACAGGAGTAATTACATATATTTTTCTCGTTACAGGTTTCCAAGATGAAGTTTATATTGTTAGGAGTGATATTGTTTGCTCAGACATTTTTCTCGTGTGGAATGAGCTTTAAAACTAAAAGTATAGATTTTAAATAAGGAACTATAGTAGAAAGACAAGAAGACGTTTTCATTACATCAAGTAAAGTAGTTGTTGAAGTATGTATGCAAGCAATTTTTCTCCCAGAGAATGACGTCACTAGCTTAAAGAGCGCCATTTCAAGGTTTGCTGTTTCATTAAATGAAATGCATAGAAGACACTTTCCTTTTAATACAGAGAGTTCGCTTGCATCGACACTAAAAGTTGCAGAGATAATATCCGACGACTTGCAAAATACGACTTACGAGGCAGAATCTTTGGCTCATGACCTTCTGATGTGTACAATAAGGCACGATAACCTTGAAAAACGTAACCCGTTTATTTTTGCTGCACTAAACATCTTTGGTTCTATTGTAAGTTTAGGCTTAGGGATTTCCAATCGTCTTAAGATTAGTAATCAAAATAAGAAAATTCAGTTTTTGACTCATGAAAATGAATTTATTATGTCAGAACTAAGGAATCAGTTAGCTTCAATCAATCAAATAATGAGTTTGGTGAACGAACATTCTAGTAATATCAGTCAGATTATGGAAGTACAAGATTTTTTGGCAACGTTAACGTATTATGATTAAAAAATAGATCATATACATAATAAAATTGTACATTTCATTAAGAAATCAAAAGATTATGTGGAAGCTATCACGTTAGCGACTAAAGGTGTACTGTCATTGCATTTGTTGCCGATAAAGGATTTAACGTTAATTGTGGAGAAAGGACGGGAGAAATTAGGTTATGTTCCTTTGTTAGACGCACGTAGGTTAGAATCTTATTACAGCCTAATTACAGTAAGCGTTGAAAATCACAAGATTATGATTACAATTCCCTTTGATTCTTTCGATGCCTGGCAATCTTAAAGGATATCACCATTTCCGACTTTCATGACGAATCACTCAAATCCAGTAATATCCAGTTTGACAGGACATATTTTGATTTCCCCAAACAAGGAAACATATACGGGCATTAATGACTTAAATCAATTAACTCACTGTTCAGATGCAATGAATAAAAAAATATGTACAGCTGACTCCTTTGAATTCCATAAAAACTCATTGGATTCATGCGAGTTAGGTATAGTGCTAGACGGTGCTCTCTCCCATACACATAAAAATTGTCTGAAAAAGCTTTATCCCTTTAACGATAATAAGTTCAATTGCAGACTGAATAACGGCGCGTGGATACGATACGACAAGTCCAGCTTCAATGTATCATGCCGGGACGGATCCACATCCTATTCCCAAATATATATATATATATATATATATATATATATATATATATATATATATATATATATATATATATATATATATATATATATATATATATATATATGCTCAGGAGGATCAGGTGGAGTAGGATGAGCAGAAAGCTGTAAATAGTAGATAGTTACTAGCAAAGTTAGAATCCGAGCAGCGCAATATGAGTATTATAATTTGCTATGCCCCAAGAAATGATTCCCCTGAAGAAAGAAAAGATGAATACTATGAAGAACTATAGAGGGTAATAGGTGAGATCTCCAGAAATATATGGATATTTTGATTAGTGATTTCAATGCTAAAGTTGAAAAAAAAATAGAGAGGTAGAGAATGTGACGGGTGTCAAGGGTTATGGTGAAGTTACAAAGGAAAATGGAGAACATTTAATAAGTTTCTGTTTAGCAAACAATCTTGTCATTAGAGGTAATCTTTTTTAATACAAGAAATTCCACAAGTATACTTGGAATTCACCATATGGCAATTACAAAATCAGAAAGATCACATTAGCATTAGTAAAGGGAGAATGAGGAAGCTGAGAATTGTCAGAAGCTATAGAGCTGCAGATATTGGTAGTAATCACCAGTAACTCATCGCCACACTGAAGTTAAAACTGATAGCACCCAACAGAAAGAGGAATAGAATACATGGGTTTTATACAACTAAGCTTCTAGAAGCAGAGCACAGAGAAACGTTTGCAATTCTATGTAGGAATCAACTTGCAGTCGTAGATACTTTAAGAGATGAAGAACCGACAATTAATGAAGAATGGTGTGATATTAAGAACATATTTCAGTCAGTTGGTAATGAATTCTTAGGACATGCAGTTACAAGGGAAAAAACATGGATATGAAAAGATACTTGGGATATTATAGAAAGGAGAAAAAGACTGAAATTGATTGTTGAAAGTATTAGAATTATTGAAAAATTTCAAGGTAAAGCCTGCTAAGTATTCACCTATTGACAGTGAGGTCACAAGAAACGCTATGAATGACGGGAGAGAATATGTAGAGGGTAAAGGAGATGAAGCTGACAAAGCCATACATTAAGGAAGTGTCTAAAGTGTAAGAACTGCTTGTAGAATTATTAATGAAATCTTGCCGGGACAAAGAAGAAGAAGCACATATCCATCAAAAAGAGAGATGGCTCTGCTATGGCATCAGAAAATGTTGTTACGAATTGGTTATATGAAGTGAATAATTCGATTTATATAGCTAAATTAAGTGTATTTGAAGTCAAATCTATCATCAATAAAACTAAAAAGATGGAAAGCCCCTGGATACGATGGGATATTTGCCAAGATGATACTGGCCTAAAATGAAGTGACTCCCAAACTAATTACAAGATTATTTTATAAAATATGGCACGAATAGGCATAACTTGATGAATGGGAGTTAGCGGTGTAGGTAAAAATACCAAAAAAAAAAAAAAAAAAGAAAAAAAAAAGGGATTAATGACTTATTGCAATAATTAGAGAAGCATAACACTTACTTCAGTTATTATGGATATATATAGTATGCTTATTCTAAAGAGACTGGAGAGAATGATTGATGAAAAGTTGAGAAGAACAAGCAGGTAGGAGTTACACTGACGAAATTTTCTTTTTGGGATATGTTCTAAAGCAATGCATACAATATAGATATCCCATTTTGATGGCATTTGGGAACTATAAAAAAAGCCTTTGATAATGTGCACCGGCCAATTTGTGGAGAGCCCTACGTTATTGTGTAATTCTTCTCAAATATGTAAATTTTACTAAATCTGTTCATGATCATAGCAAGTGTATAATTAATGTTAATGGAGTCTTATCAAATGAATTTCCAGTGAACAGCGGTGTACTCCAAGGGAAGGAGTTGTTTCCCATGTTGTTTATCCTCCTCATGGATTTTGTAATTTCATGAAACAGTCAGAGATGTAGGATATGGATTTAATTGGATTGGTAATAGGAGTTTAGCAGACATAGAGTATGCTGATGAAGATTTCCCAGTTTGCAGAACACCACAGGATTTGCAATGCTTTCTTACCAGTATATATGACATCACACGAGGTTGGGCTGAAGATAAATAGATGAAAAACAGAGATGATGTGAACGGAATATACAATGGAAGATGAAATATCATTGGAAGTAGAAATCATTAATGAAGTAGAATCATTTATGCATTTCGGAACTATTATCTCCAATAGACGGTCTTTAAAATTAGAGATTAGTGAAAGATTGAAAAGAGCAAGTCAGACTATGGCTAGGTTAAGTAAATATTGGAAATCAATGCGCCTAAAATTACATATAAAAATATGACTTTGTATTAGTTTAGTGAGATCGGTGTCACTCAAAGGACCTGAGTCATGGTATGACAATGAAACAATCTTCATCAAATTTTACGGAGAACAAAACCCTCAGAAGGATATTGGGTGTTAAATAGCAGGACATGATTAGATATGAGACTACAAAACAGATTACCCGAGTGCCATATGTAGAGGAGATCATGATGAGGGGTAGATGGAGATAGATTGGGCACGGTCCTCGCACTTTCTAAGAAATATTAGTTCACCAAACGTTCAGCTGTGCTCCAAAATTCACAAAAAAATATGAAGTCCCACGCCTACATGGCTGAGAACTATGGTGCGCGAAATAGGAGATGATGAATGGAGAAGTATTGGATTAAAAGCTCAAGATAAAAACGATTAGCGGAATCTAACCACGGCCCGGGATGATGATGAAATTATATAAGATTAAAAACAATACAAAAATAAAATAAAGTTGTCTTCTATTTATTAAGAGGTACACACATTATGATAATATGTACAATGCAACAAACAGCAGTAAACATATTCATAGAACTTGTTACACTTAATTAGAAACATTTAGCATTTCAGGGAAAAATAATTAGTTATTGAGGTCTTTGATTAATGGAATATAATTAGAAACATATTTAAAAATACATATCCTTAACATTGTAACTGATACATTCATCAAACACCGTGTAAGAATAGTGGCAATTTATGTATATGACATATAGGAAAATAACCTAGAGAGATATATGGGATATGTGGAAAAAGAAATTACTACTTCCTCTAGATACCCATAAAATAATGAATAATTGAAAGAGACCACTCGGATAAAACAAAGGTTTATCTTAATTATATTTATGATCGGTAACGGTATTTTGAAAATAAAGTTATTTGCAAACAAAATTTTTTGAAATATGATTACTAGCCATGGATTAATTTATTTTCAAAGAACTGTGGAAGTTACATAATTTTAATGAAAGTTAGTTTTTTGGCATAAAATCTTCTAATTGATAATCTATTAATGGACAAACAATTTTGGATTCCATTGAACCACTGTTCATTGTTTATTACTTTAGGTTTTAACTGATCCTAAATATGTTTGTACATCTGCCTTAATTTATATCATGAAAATTATTTATAACCGCCCCCCCCTCTCTCTCTCTCCCTCTCTCCCTCTTTATATATATATATATATATATATGTATATATATATATATATATATAAATATATATATATATATATATAAATATATATATATATATATATATATAATATATAATATATACATATATATATATATATAATATATGAATATATACATATATATATATATGATATATGAATATATATATATATATATATATATAAATATATATATATATATATATATATACATATATAATATATGAATATATATATATATATATATGTGTGTGTGTGTGTGTGTGTGGGTGTGTGGGTATGTATATATCTTAATGAAGACGGCTTCAGGATTTACAGAGAGAGAGAGAGAGAGAGAGAGAGAGAGAGAGAGAGAGAGAGAGAGAGAGCATGCTATAAAAGGAAGCATAATTAAATTGTTTGTACTTACCAGTTGCTCAACTCAATATACAAAACTCTAACAAGGGGATTAGGATGAAAACCTAAAACTTCAACGTTTTAATTGGTAGACAAAGCAATTCTAAACTGTCTAAGGCAAATCAAGAATTAGGTACAACATTTGAAATCAATGGAACAGTTGTGAGCGAAACATATATTATATGACATCATGGCAGATTGGGATATTAAGTAATTAAGTTACTTATGATAAATGCTTACTCAAGTACATTGAGTTGAGATTTCCGCTAATTTAACAAGGGTAAGTAAATTTTGTCTTCCTGAACAATTCCATCATGTTCTTAATACTAGGCTGGCAGTTAATTCTAATAGCCAGGCCTTCTCCATCATGAGGCTTAATACTACACAATACACTAGAAATTTTATTCCAGCTGTGACCAGGTTGTGGAATGATCTTCCTTATAGGGTAGTTGAATCAGTAAAACTTCAAAAGTTCAAACTCGCTGCAAAAGTTTTTATGTTGAACAGGCTGACACAAGTTCTTTTATAGTTTATATATAAAAAATCTGTTTTAATTATGTCGATGTTTTTTTTAATATTTTATTTCATTTTTATTATTTCTTCTATTGTTAATTTATTTCCTTATTTTCTTTCCTCACTGGGCTTTTTTCCCTGTTGGAGCCCTGGGGCTTGTAGCATCTTGCTTTTCCAACTAAGGTTGTAGCTTAACTAGTAATAATAATAATAAAAATGATAATAATAATGATAATAATAATAATAATAATAAAAATGCTAATAATAATAATAATACATACATACATACATACATACATACATATATACATAAATACATACACTCTTCTCTATATATCAATGACTTTATTCTACGGCTGCAATGTGGAGAACATTGTCTGTTCAAACATAAACTTCTCACTAGTAATATGACAGATTTATGTTAACTAGGAAGAAGACGTTTAACAGTCATGTAATAATTGTGCTTCGTTACCTTTTATCTAAAATGAGTTTGGGTGTGGTAGATCAGGTTTCCATCAAATACCTGAGTGATTTAGTATTAATGTATGCCGGGTTAAACCTGCCTTTGATGGGAAGAATATGTTGAGTTTTATTTTTCGGGGGGGGGGGGGGGGGGGGGAGGGTGTTGGGGGGGGGGCTGTTGAGGTGGGGGGTCAAATATGTACCAACAGAGTTCACTAATGCCTGCAATAGTTACATTAATCTTATAAATTACCTTTCCAATCATCTGTTCATTATCCTTTGTAAATTCATCTGGGCACCCAAGTCTTCTCAAAGAAGCTATAACATCTGAATTTTAAATCTGGAATGCGTTCCTGACAGATAAATGAGGCCTACTAACACTTACACTTTGTGTGCGCCCCAGGAAGAATTCACACTATACACAATAGTCATTCTTCTCTCCTGTCCAGCACCTATCACAAACATCTTGCGAGATGGAAAAATTTTACCACCAAAAAAAAAGTACAAACGCAACATTGTTAGGTATATATATATATATATATATATATATATATATAAATTGAGAGTAATAGCATCCCGGCACAAGGCATAAAGGCAATAGAGATTTCTGTTGCATCAGCCTCCTCATAAGTTTTTCACAGGTCTGTCAC
>NC_090734.1:53209910-53212410 GCF_036898095.1 Palaemon carinicauda
ATATATATATAGAAGATTCTAGGTGGTATTTTTTAGCAATCTGTCTCTTACTTTTGATGCCTGGGAGTTGATATTACAAAAATTGTATGAACCTGTGGCTGTCATTTGATATAGCCAGCCAATGAATTTTTTATTGATTTAGTTAGTCTATGGAAACAGAAGATTAACAAGTGTCCTACAGCCATGTGCTTGGTGGAGTGCCACAAATCTTTCGCTTTATAAATACTAAACAGAAATGGGTGATTGGATTGATAGAACCATCAATCAGATTCGGAAGTTACAGGATTTGGAGATTGAATTTATGAAATATAGTTTGAATGTTTTATCCCTAAGTGTAAGGGGATTGGTAAGGCAACTTTCGACAAAGAAAATATATCTAACAAGTTGATAGATGTAAATATTGAATTTTTATCAGTAAAGTTCATATCGAATCAATAAAATATTAGTATTATAGTTTGTTATGCACCCAAAAATTATTCCCCTAAAGGAAGGGAAGAGGAATATTTTGAAGAACTGCTATGTAAAGTAGATAAGATCCCTGAGAGAGATATAAAAATTGTGATTGGTGACATAAAGGCGAAAGTTGGAAGGAGTAATCATGGGATAGGGACCATGATGAGTGTTGAGGGTCTTGGCAATAAGCGAAAAAAATGGAGCGCATATAAGTCTCTGTACACCAAAAAATCTAGTTATTGAAGGTAGTCTTTTTTAAGCACAAGGGCATCCACTAATATTCATGGACTTCACCACCGGGCAATTACAAATATTAAATAAATAACATCGACCATTAATAAAAAAAAAAAAAAAGAAGAACTCTGAGAAATGTAAGAAGTTATAGAGGTGCAAATATTGGTAGTGATCACCAGCTCTTCATTGCCACACTGAAATTAAAACTACAAGCACCCAACAGAAAGGTAGATAGAATAACTATGTTTGATACAACTAAGCTTTCAGAAGAAGGGCACAGAGAAGCATTTACAAGTCTAAGATATAGACAATCAATAGAAAATAGTATGATATTACGAACATGATCAGTCAATTGGTAGTGAAGTCATGGGACACAGTTTCAGGGTTTAAAGGCCGATCGTGAATGGCGGAGGCAAGGGATAGTGACATTGCCCTAGCAAGCAGTACAATACACTAGATACTGATCATATACATATATGATCTGCGCCTAAACTCCCTTTCCGCACAAGATAGGACCAAGAAGGGCCAGGGAATGCCACTGTTGACTAATCAGATAGATTTATAGACTACCCTAAACTTCCCATCCTTAGCTCACAACAATGGTAATGTTGCAGTGTACAAAGAAAATAACAAGTTTAACTGGGACTCGAACGCCCAGTCTGGCATTCACCAGTCAGGTACGTTACCCCATCAGCCACTAAGACCCCAAGGAAAGCCCTTGGATATCAAATGATTCTTAGGATTTTTTCAAAAGGAGCAAAAGACAGAAATTGATTGATAAGTGTTAACTAAGAGGTAACGAGAGTTAGAAGGTAGACCCTGCTAACTATTTTGAAAGCCCAGGAATGATTGGAGAGAATATTTTGACAGTAAATCAGATGAGGCTGTCAAAGCTGTGAATGCAGCGAGTGGCGATGGTGTAAGAATCGCTCATAGAATTATTAACGAAATCTCAACTAAGGCTAAGGCAAAGATAAAGAAGCATATACCCATAAAAAAAAAGAAAAAAAAAGATGGATATGTTAAAACAACAGAAGATGAAGAGAGAAAAAATGGGATGTAACAATTTAGTGAGGTCATGAATAGGAGACAGGGAAGGAATAATTGGATTGATAAACTTGATGCTGATAAAGATCTTGATGTGCCATGAATGAATTCAGTATGTTTGAAGTCAAGGCTATCATTAAGAAACTAAACAGATGAAAAGCCACTGGATACCATTGAATAACTACTGAGATGATATTAGCCAAGAATGATGTGCCTCTCGGAATACTTACAAGATTCTTTTGTGAAGTCTATCATGAAGAGGCAAATATTGATTAATAGAAATTAGGACTGTTGGTGAAAAAGGCAAAAAAATTGAGATCTTACTGATTGTAATAATTACAGAAGCCTCAAACTTAAGTTGTTATGAAAGTATATAGTATGCTTATTCTAAATAGGCTGGAGAAAAAGATTGATATAAAGTTGAGAGAAGGACAAGAGATGTTTCCCAAAAAATTTAAATATTTTATTGACAAAAATTTCATTTCAAGTCATGCAGAACAGCAATGTATAGAATATAGAAATCAACTTTTGATGGCATTTGTAGACTATGAAAAAGCCTTTGATAGAAAACATTGGTTAAGTTTGTGGAGAGTTTTCGTTATTATGGAATTCTTCTAAAATATGTGAATTTGATAAAATCTGCTCATGAGTATGGCTAGGGGAAAATTAATGTTAATGGAATCTTATCAAATAAATTTCCAGTAAACAGTTAAGTACTCCAATGGAATTATTTTTCACCTCTGTTATTTACCCTATTGGCTTTTGT
>NC_090734.1:53217410-53219910 GCF_036898095.1 Palaemon carinicauda
CGAGATTGGCGTAGTCGATTCCCAGGTGAATCGCGTCAATTTCAATCCTTGAAAGGGCGTCCCCGACTAGGTTCTTCTTTCCTGGGACGTAACGTATGATGCCCCCGAATTCGGCGATTGATGCGAGATGACGTTGTTGTCGGGAGGACCATGCGTCCGTCGATTTCGTGAAGGCGTGTACGAGGGGTTGATGGTCCGTCGCGATTGTGAAAGGGGTACCCTCCAAGATGTGCCTGAAGTGGCGGACGGCGAAGTAGACGGCAAGGAGTTCCCTATCGAAGGTGCTGTATCTTGTTTCGGCGGGTTTCAATTTCTTGCTGAAGAATGCCAGTGGTCAAGGAGAACCATCGACGAGTTGCTCCAGCACAGCCCCACAGGCGACGTTGCTGGCGTCGATCGTTAGTCGCAGGGGCGCGTTGTCGTCGAAATGAGCCAGGGTGGTGGCATTCGCAAGGGCATCCTTCGTCCGAGCGAATGCCTGCTGCTGGGGCAAACCCCACTCGAGTTTTTTTGCTTTTCCTTTCAGGACGTCGTCGAGGGGTGACAGGGTTTGTGCGATGTTGGGGATGAAGCGCCTGTAATAATTGACCATTCCAGGAACTCCTGAAGTTGGCGGATGGTCGTAAGCATCGGGAACTTCCTGATGGCGTCGACCTTGGTTGTCATGGGTTTTACCCCGTGCGAGGATACGCGGTGACCAAGGAAATCCACTCCTTCCGCACCGAACGTGCAGCTGTCGAAACGTACAACCAGGCCGTTCTCCTGTAGACGTTTGAGGACGTTGCGGACGTGCCTCCGATGTTACTTCTTTGTTTTTGAGAATATCAGGATGTCGTCGACGAAGCAGACGCAGAAAGGTAGGTCACCCAGAATGCTATTCATTAGTCGTTGGAAGGTCGCCCCGGCGTTGCGTAGACCGAAGGTTGAGTATGCGAAGGTGTAGGATCCAAACGGCGTTACAATGGCAGTTTTCGGGATGTCTTCCGGAAATACAGGGACCTGGAAGTAAGACTTGAGGAGGTCCATCGTGGTAAAATACTTCGTGCCGTGCAACGTGTTCGTTAGGTCCTGCATGTTGGGCAGCGGGTAGAGATCGGGCGTTGTGATGAGGTTGAGGCGCCTGTAGTCGCCGCAAGGTCTCCAGGACCCGTCCGGCTTTTTTACTATGTGTAGGGGCGATGCCCAGGGGCTCGATGCTTTCTTACAGCTACCCATGCGTTCCATGTCCTCAAAGGCGCGTTTGGCATCCTTCAGTTTCTGGGGCGGTAGGCGGCGGAATTTGGCGTGAGTAGGAGGTCCTGTCGTTGTGATGTGGTGGTAGATCCCGTGCTTGGACGGGGAACCTGGCGAGTGTCGGAGCTCGGGGTTGAAAACCTCGAGAAATTCTTGTAGGAGATCGGCGTAGGGGTGCGTCGTTACGGCGGATACGTACATTGTTGCAGGGCCGTGTTCTAGGTCGCGGGACTAGCAGGTTCCCGTGTCGATGAGACGTTTGTTAGCGACATCGACGAGGAGTCCGTGGTGGGCGAGGAAATCTGCACCGAGGAGGGGCGATTGACGTCGGCGATGGCGAAGGGCCAAGAATACGAACGGCCCATGATAGATATCTTGAGGGTCCTAATCCCATAGCACCGTATGGGAGATCCGTTGGTGGCGATGAGTGAGGAAGCGTTTTTGTCGGGACCACGGTCTAGGTCGGACTTGGAAGGTGGGAACGTTGACTGCATTGCGCCGGTTCTACTATGAGTCTACGGTTGGAAATGGTATCGAGGACATAGAAACCATTCTTGTTTTGGTTACCTGCGGCTGCGATAGTGGTAGGTGGATGCTTCTGGCGTCGTCTTCTAGGGAAACTGCATGGTGCTCTACATTTCTTGGCGTCGCTGCCGAACTGTTGGTGGTAGAAGCACCATGTTGGGTTGGTCCTAGGGTTCGGTCGTGTTGGTTGCTGCGGTTTTTTTCTTGATAGAACGTTGATCTCGTCGTCCTCAGGGGCCGTTGCCGAGGAGTCTATGGATGAGCAGCTGCTGAAGGAGGAGAACGAAGGCGGTGTTGACGATGATGCTCCGAGGCGAGATGCTTTGGAGGCCTCGTGGAGCTTCTGAGCCTTCGATAGGGAGTTTCGTTCATCGGGAGCGGTGTCGGCGTCTGTCTATCAGGCCCTTACGTCCTGTGGTAGGCGTCGAAGAAAGATCTCGCGAGATAAGCTAATCTCACGTCGTCAGCCATTGCTGTCTGTTTAGGGGAGCATAAGCAGGCAGGTTAGCTCGTCCCACGCCTCGACAGGAGAGGGTGTCTACCCATGGGGCTTGCCGGCAAGGTCCAGTACTTTCTGTGCTCTTGCTGACACGGAGAGGGAGTAGATACCGATGAGTTTTGTTTTCAGGTCGTCGTATGAAACTTGGCCGGCCTGGGCGTTGAGCATGGGGAAATCTTGTCGAATACCTCTTCAGGTATGGTGGTGAGAACGATGTCGGCCTTGGCGCAGGAGTCGCTGAGT
>NC_090734.1:53227410-53228795 GCF_036898095.1 Palaemon carinicauda
ATATTTTCAAGTAACATAGGATGGAAATAAACTGATTAATGGCCATAGACACACCAGAAAAATACAGGATTGAATAAGATAGCTGTAGATTGTGGGGTGACCATGAAAAAGGAGGACTTCATCTATGTAAAATGCACGCAAAACTGTGAAGACTAAAGTGTCTGACACCATTGTCCATCTGAAGAAAGATCGTTCACTTTAGGATTCTAATTAGGTCGAGAACTTCCATTGACATAGATCTACATTAATACCATAATAAGTATGAAATTATTGAAATACTGCTGTCAATATTTAACGTGGTGGTAAAAGTTATTCTTCCTACAAACAAGAGAAATTAATGAAGATTCTGACAGAGAATTCCACAGAGGGGTAATGTGGATGAATCATGTGCGCCAGAGAAGAATAGTTCTTGATCATTCAAATTACTGTACTGGATGGCATGACAGAGTTACAAAAAGTAAAAAACCAACGTGCCCCCACCCCCACCCCCACCCCCACCCCACCCCCACCCCCCAAAAAACATCAGTTTTGAAGAGATGGGTCGACTTACCAATTCAGTTTTACAACGGACTAAAACCCACTTTGCTGGAATATGTTGAAATTCGCATAGTTTTCGACACCAACCTTGAAAATTTTATCTAATTACTAAAAGTGTGTGGGAACTGTTGGAAAAACAATGCCAGTCGATTTGAAAATAACAAAACAACACATAATTATTAAAAAAATTGCATGAAAACCCTTCTATCTTATTATAAAACAGAATTTGAGTTAACCGAAAACGTCCTCTGCTGAATCAATAATTTTTGCAAAGACAATGAAAAAAAAAGTTAATTGAAGGAAAGGATGTGACAGACCTGTGAAAAACTTATGAGGAGGCTGATGCAACAGAAATCTCTATTGCCTTTATGCCTTGTGCCGGGATGCTATTACTCTCAATTTATATATATATATATATATATATATATATACCTAACAATGTTGCGTTTGTACTTTTTCCTTGTTGGTAAAATTTTTTCCATCTCGCAAGATGTTTGTGATAGGTGCTGGACAGGAGAGAAGAATGACTAATGTGTATAGTGTGTATTCTTCCTGGGGCGCACACAAAGTGTAAGTGTTAGTAGGCCTCATTTATCTGTCAGGAACGCATTCCAGATTTAAAATTCAGATGTTTTAGCTTCTTTGGGAAAACTTGGGTGCCCAGACAAATTTACAAATGATAATGAACAGATGATTGGAAAGATAATTTATAAGATTAATGTAACTATTGCCGGCATTAGTGAACTCTGTTGGTACATGTTCGACCCCCCCCCCCCCCCCCCCCCCCACCACACCCCCCCCCCCCCCCCCCAACCCCACCCCCCCAACCCCAAACACCCCCCCCAAAA
>NC_090734.1:53229295-53236795 GCF_036898095.1 Palaemon carinicauda
ATAAGGAAATGAATTAACAATAGAAGAAATAATAAAAATGAAATAAAATATTAAAAAAACATCGACATAATTAAAACAGATATTTGATATATAAACTATAAAAGAACTTGTGTCAGCCTGTTCAACATAAAAACTTTAGCAGCAAGTTTGAACTTTTGAAGTTTTACTGATTCAACTACCCTATGAGGAAGATCATTCCACAACCTGGTCACAGCTGGAATAAAATTTCTAGTGTACTGTCTAGTATTAAGCCTCATGATGGAGAAGGCCTGGCTATTAGAATTAACTGCCAGCCTAGTATTAAGAACAGGATGGAATTGTTCAGGAAGACAAAATTTACTAACCCTTGTTTAAATTAGCGGAAATCTCAACTCAATGTCCTTGAGTAAGTATTTATCCAAAGTAACTTAATTACTTAATATCCCAATCTGCCATGATGTCATATAATATATATTTCGCCCACAACTGTTCCATTGATTTTAAATGTTGTACCTAATTCTTGATTTGCCTTAGACAGTTTAGAATTGCTTTGGAGATTATGAATAATTGTCTCCCAAATAAAACGTTGAAGTTTTAGGATTTCATCCTAATCCCCTTGGTAGAGTTTCGTATATTGAGTTGAGCAACTAGTAAGTACAAACAATTTAATTATGCCTCCTGTTATAGCATGCTCTCTCTCTCTCTCTCTCTCTCTCTCTCTCTCTCCTCTCTCTCTCTCTCTCTCTCTCTCTCTCTCTCTCTCTCCTCCTCTCTCTCTCCTCTCCCCTCTCTCTCTCTCTCTCTCTCTCCTCTCTCTCCCTCTCTCTCCTCCTCTCTCTCTCTCTCTCTCTCTCTCTCATATATATATATATATATATATATATATATATATATATATATATATATATATATATATATGGTTATAAATGATTTTCATGATATAAATTAAGGCAGATGTACAAGCAAATTTAGGAGCAGTTAAAACCGAAAGTAATAAACAATGAACAGTGGTTCAATAGAATCAAAAATTGTTTGTCCATTAATAGATTATCAATTATAAGTTTTTATGCCAAAAAACTAACTTTAATTAAAATTATGTAACTTCCAGAGTTCCTTTGAAAATAAATTAGTTCATAGCTAGTAATCCTATTTCTACGATATTTTTTTTTGCAAATAACCTGATTTTCAAAATACCGTTACTGATCAAGAATATAATTAAGATAAACCTTTGTTGTATCCGAGTGGTCCCTTTCAATTATTCATTATTTTATGGGTATCTAGAGGAAGTAGTAATTTCTTTTTCCACATATCCCATATATCTCTCTAGGTTATTTTCCTATATGTCATATATATATAAATTGCCACTATTCTTACACGGTGTTTGAGGAATGTATTAGTTACGATGTTAAGGATCTGTATTTTTAAATATGTTTCTAATTATATTCCATTAATCAAAGACCTCAATAACTAATTATTTTTCTCTGAAATGCTAAATGATTCTAATTAAGTTTAACAAGTTCTATATATATATGTATATATATATATATGTATAATATATATATATATATATATATATATATATATATATATATATATATATATATATATATATATATATATATATATATGTGTGTGTGTGTGTGTGTGTGTGTGTGTGTGTGTGTGTGTGTTTACTGCTGTTTGTTGCATTGTACATATTGATTTCCAAATTTGACTTAACCTGGCCATTGTCTGATTTGCTCTTTTCAATCTTTCACTAATCTCTAATTTTAAAGACCCTCTATTGGAGATAATAGTTCCGAAATGCATAAATCATTCTACTTCATTATTGATTCCTACTTCCAATGATATTTCATCTTCCATTGCATACTCCGTTAACATCTTCTCTGTTTTTCTTCTATTTATCTTCAACCCAACCTCGTGTGATGTCATAAATACTAGTAAAAAAAAGCATTGCAAATCCTGTGGTGTTCTGTAAACTGGTACATCTTCAGCATACTCTATGTCTGCTAAACTCCTATTACCAATCCAATTCAATCCATATCCAACATCTCTGACTGTTTCATGAAATTACAAAATCCATGGGGAGGATACACAATATGGGAAACAACTCCTTCCCTTGGAGTACACCGCTGTTCACTGGAAATTCATTTGATAATATTCCATTAACATTATCTATACACTTGCTATGATCATGAACAGATTTAGTCAAATTTACATATTTGAGAAGAATTCCACAATAACGTAGGGCTCTCCACAAATTGGCCGGTGCATACTATCAAAGGCTTGTTTATAGTCCACAAATGCCATCGAAATGGGAGATCTATATTGTATGCATTGTTTTAGAACATATCTCAAAATGAAAATTTCGTCAGTGTAACTACTACCTTTTAGAAATCCTGCTTGTTCTTCTCTCAACTTTTCATCAATCATTCTCTCCAGTCTCATTGACATACCAAGACTCCTATCCCTATAGTTATACAAACCTTAGTGAACCGATATATATATATATATATATATATATATATATATATATATATATATATATATATATATATATACATTTATATATATATATATATATATATATATATATATATATATATATATATATATATATATATATATATATATATATATATATATATATATATATATATGTAAATATCACCAAGAATGGCATTTAATACCGAATTCTATCTTGGGAATATAAATCCACTTAGAATTCACTTAATGGTAACAGCCTCTGGCAGGGTGCAGATTCAAACCCGCACCTGCTCGGCTGGAAACAATGCCTGCAGGGACCATACCGACTGAGCTATCAAGAGAGATAAAAGTTTATGACAAGTCCTCGTATATATTCCTGTCGAATTCAGGAATCTGTTCATACACTTGAAATAAACCCATCTCCACCATGATAGCTGAATCGTAAGTTTGCAACACGTGGTTATTATAAATGAATATATATCACAAGCACACGTGATTTCAATCAATGTAAATATCACCCAAGAATGGCATTTAATACCGAATTCTATCTTGGGAATATACATCCATTTAGAATTCATTTTATGGTAACAGCTTCTGGCCGGGTGGAGATTCGAATCCCCACATGTTTGGCATGAAAAAAAAGCCTGCAGGGATCATACTGACTGAGCTATCAAGAGAGATAAAAGTTTATGATAAGTCCTCGTACATATTCCTGTCGAATTCAGGAATCTGTTCAGACACTTGAAATAAACCCATCTTCACCATGATAGCTGAATCGTTAGTTTGCCATTCGTGGGTGATATTTACAATGATTGAAATCATGTGTGCTTTTGATATACATTCATTTATAATAACCACGTGTTGCAAACTGACGAGTCACCTATCATGGTGAAGATGGGTTTATTTTAAGTGTCTGAACAGATTCCTGAATTCGACAGGAATATGTACGAGGACTTATCATAAACTTTTATCTCTCTTGATAGCTCAGTCGGTATGGTCCATGCAGGCATGGTTTCCAGCCGAACAGGTGGGGGTTCGATTCTCCACGCGGCCAGAAGCTGTTACCATAAAATGAATTCCAAGCGGATGTATATTCCCAAGATAGAATTCGGTATTAAATGCCATTCGTAGGTTATATTTACATTGATTGAAATCCTGTGTGCTTGTGATATATATTCATTTATAATAACCACGTGTTTCAAACTTACGATTCAGCTATCATGGTGGAGATGGGTTTATTTCAAGTGTATGAACAGATTCCTGAATTCGACAGGAATATGTACGAGGACTTATCATAAACTTTTATCTCTCTTGATAGCTCAGTCGGTATGGTCCATGCAGGCATGGTTTCCAGCCGAACAGGTGGGGGTTCGATTCTCCACGCGGCCAGAAGCTGTTACCATAAAATGAATTCCAAGCGGATGTATATTCCCAAGATAGAATTCGGTATTAAATGCCATTCGTGGGTGATATTTACATTGATTGAAATCACGTGTGCTTGTGATATATATTCATTCATAATAACCATGTGTTGCAAACTTACGATTCAGCTATCATGGTGGAGATGGGTTTATTTCAATGGTATTAACAGATTCCTTAATTTGACAGGAATATGTACGAGGACTTGTCATAAACTTTTATCTCTCTTGATAGCTCAGTCGGTATGGTCCCTGCAGGCATGGTTCCCAGCCGAACCGGTGGGGGTTCGAATCTCCACCCAGCCAGAAGCTGTTACCATAAAATGAATTCCAAGTGGATGTATATTCCCAATATAGAATTCGGTATTAAATGCCATTCATGGGTGATATTTACATTGATTGATATCACGTGTGCTTGTCATATATATATATATATATATATATATATATATATATATATATATATATATATATATATATATATATATATATATATATATATATATATATATATATATATATATATATATATATATATATATATATATAGCAAAGGCACTTCCCATTATTTTGGGGCTTAGCCAACATCAACAATGAAACAAAACAAAAAGGGACCTCTACTCTCTAAGTTCTTTCAGCCTAACCAGAGACTCAGCCGAGTTCAGCTGGTACTGCTAGGGTGCCACAGCCCAACCTCCCACGTTATCCACCACAGATGAAGCTTCATAATGCTGAATCCCCTACTGCTGCTACCTCCGCGGTCATCTAAGGCACCGGAGGAAGCAGCAGGGCCTACCGGAACTGCGTCACAATCGCTCGCCATTCATTCCTATTTCTAGCACGCTCTCTTGCCTTTCTCATATCTATCCTCCTATCATCCAGAGCTTTCTTCACACCATCCATCCACCCAAACCTTGGCCCTCCTCTTGTACTTCTCCCATCATCTCTTGCATTCATCACCTTCTTTAGCAGACAGCCATTTTCCATTCTCTCAACATGGCTAAACCACCTCAACACATTCATATCCACTCTAACCGCTAACTCTTTTTTTACACCCGTTCTCACCCTCACCACTTTGTTCCTAACCCTTTCTACTTGAGATACAACAGCCATACTCCTCAGACACTTCATCTCAAACCCATTCAATTTCTGGCTCTCAATCACTTTCATTTCCCACAACTCCGATCCATACATCACAGTTGGTACAATCACATTCTCATATAGAACTCTCTTTACATTCATGCCCAACCCTCTATTTTTTACTACTCCCTTAACTGCCCCCAACACTTTGCAACCTTCATTCACTCTCTGACGTACATCTGCTTCCACTCCACCATTTGCTGCAACAACAGACCCCAAGTACTTAAACTGATCCACCTCCTCAAGTAACTCTCCATTCAATATGACATTCAACCTTGCACCACCTTCCCTTCTCGTACATCTCATAACCTTACTCTTACCCACATTAACTCTAAACTTCCTTCTCTCACACACCCTTCCAAATTCTGTCACTAGTCGGTCAAGCTTCTCTTCTGTGTCTGCTACCAGTACAGTATCATCCGCAAACAACAACTGATTTACCTCCCATTCATGATCATTCTCGCCTACCAGTTTTAATTCTCGTCCAAGCACTCGAGCATTCACCTCTCTCACCACTCCATCAACATACAAGTTAAACAACCACGGTGAAATCACACATCCTTGTCTCAGCCCCACTCTCACCGGAAACCAATTGCTCACTTCATTTCCTATTCTAACACATGCTTTACTACCTTTGTAGAAAATTTTCACTGCTTGCAACAGCCTTCCACCAACTCCATATAACCTCATCACATTCCACATTGCTTCCCTATCAACTCTATCATATGCTTTCTCCAGATCCATAAACTCAACATACACCTCCTTACTTTTTGCTAAATATTTCTCGCATATCTGCCTAACTGTAAAAATCTGATTCATACAACCCCTACCTCTTCTATAACCACCCTCTACTTCCAAGACTGCATTCTCTGTTTTATCCCTAATCCTATTAATCATTACTCTACCATACACTTTTCCAGCTACACTCAACAAACTAATACCTCTTGAATTACAACACTCATGCACATCTCCCTCACCCTTATATAGTGGTACAATACATGCACAAACCAAATCTACTGGTACCATTGACAGCACAAAACACATATTGAACAATCTCACCAACCATGCAAGTACAGTCACACCCCCTTCCTTCAACATCTCAGCTTTCACACCATCCATACCAGATGCTTTTCCTACTCTCGTTTCATCTAGTGCTCTCCTCACTTCCTCTATTGTAATCTCTCTCTCATTCTCATCTCCCATCACTGGCACCTCAACACCTCGAACAGCAATTATATCTGCCTCCCTATTATCCTCAACATTCAGCAAACTTTCAAAATATTCCGCCCACCTTTTCCTTGCCTCCTCTCCTTTTAACAACCTTCCATTTCCATCTTTCACTATCTCTTCAATTCTTGCGCCAGCCTTCCTTACTCTCTTCACTTCTTTCCAAAACTTCTTCTTATTCTCTTCAGATGACTGACCCAGTCCCTGACCCCACCTCAGGTCAGCTGCCCTCTTTGCCTCACGTACCTTGCGCTTTACTTCTACATTCTTCTCTCTAATTTTGCTTACTTCTCTATACTATTACTCTGCAGCCATTCTTCAAAAGCCCTCTTTTTCTCTTCCACTTTTACCTTCACTCCTTCATTCCACCATTCACTGCCCTTCCTCATGCTGCCTCCAACAACCTTCTTGCCACATACATCACTTGAAATCCCAACAAAATATTTTTTTGCTAACTTCCACTCCTCCTCTAAATTACCAGTTTCTCTTACTCTCACCTCCTCATATGCCATTTTCAACCCTTCCTGATATTTACTTTTTACCCCCGGTTTTATTAGCTCTTCAACCCTCACTAGCTCCCTTTTACATCCACCTACTCTATTCCCCAACTCTTTTGCTATAACTAATTTTCCTTCCACCAAAAAATTATCAGACATACCGTTAGCCATACCCCTAAACACGTGCACGTCTTTCAATCTTCCAAACATTCTTTTAGTTATCAACACATAATCCATTAATGCCCTTTCTACTACTCTTCCATTTGCCACTCTTACCCATGTATACTTATTTTTATTTTTCTTTTTAAAAAAGCTAGCACTTATTACCATCTCTTGTTCACTACACATATCTACCAGTCTCTCACCACTCTCCTTTTCACCTGGTACACCATACGCCCCAATGACACCTACTACCTCTCCAGCGCCCACTCTAGCATTTAAGTCACCCATGACAACTACATAATTCCTTCTACCCAGTCCTTCTGCACACCTAGTTAATTCATTCCAAAACTCATTCCGCTCTTCTTCACTTTTCTCACTACCTGGCCCATACGCACTGACAAATGCCCAACATTCCCTACCCTACCTAACCCTTACCCACATTAACCTAGATGATATCTCCTTCCATTCCACTATTTTACCTGTCATCCATTCACTCAGCAATAAAGCCACACCCTCTCTCGCTCTTCCCCTTTCAATCCCAGACACTCTACCAGACATTTCACCAAACATCACTTCACCTTTTCCTTTCA
>NC_090734.1:53241795-53261795 GCF_036898095.1 Palaemon carinicauda
ACTGAATACATACTTCGGAATTAAATATACATACACACACACACATATATATATATATATATATATATATATATATATATATATATATATATATATATATATATATATATATATATATATATATATATATATATATATATATATATATACAGTATACACACACAGACACACACACACACACACACATATATATATATATATATATATATATATATATATATATATATATATATATATATATATGTGTGTGTGTGTGTGTGTGTGTGTGTGTGTGTCTGTGTGTGTGTATACTGTATACATATATACCCCAGCAAAGTTGGGCATTGATAATTAATAAAACCATGAAAAATTTACAATGAAATTATAGCTAATGTCATTAGCTAAAATTTACAATAATTTTAGGGTTAATAATAATTACAAAACTATTGATTGAGCTATTAATGTACAAAGGGAACATGACGAAATTTTATTTTTCTTTTTATAATGAATCCCAAAGAAGTTTCCATTGGAGTTGAATAGGCTGTGAAAGACTTCACCGAACACAATATCATTCCTTGGAAAAGGAATATTAGTTATCAGTTATTAACCCATCATTTATGAAAATCACTTATAACTCAACTAGTAATGAATGAAAAGTGCTTAAATTATAAATTTAAACTCTCAGTGCATGGATATTAAAATTTTCACAGACTAAGGTCATTACGATTAGGAGTAGATAGCACAATATACGGGGTTAGGGCGTAGGAATGGGTAGGATATTTCTTTAAAGATTAAAGGAGAGTTTGGGATCTAAGAAAAGAAAATGGAAGGATTAAAACAATATGAAGTTCTCATATAGACACCTTAATTTGATAAGTGACTATGACACCTCCCACAAGGAAGATGTAAAGTATACATTAATTTCTTTGAAGGTTGAGGAGCAAAGTAAAACAGGTAACCACACGCTTTTCTGACAAAGTACCCTCTAGTTCCCTATGGGATGGTCATACCTTGTTCGACGTACCATTGGTCATTGGTGATATATGCATGTCTTTCTTGACTTTGTCTCCCTGTTGAGATGCTGAATGTTAATAGTTTTGAAGTTGTGTGATTTGAAATACAATAAAGGAGTGAACTAGCATAAGGAAGATGGACAAGGGGTGATGCTCTAGATTAAGGTCCTAATGCTTATTGCATTCCAACAGTAATGAAGTGATGACCTGCATGATTAACAGCCCCAGTTTTAGCAGAGATTTTGTCATTGATTAGGATAATAATTCCGCAAGCAATATGTAGAGCCCCTAGCTTTAATGTCCCCACCTTTACGAGCTTCACTTGATAGTGTCAACTCTAGTTACAATTTTATCTTTTTTTTTCAATTGACGTTGGGTCAACTTTATGTGCCACTTAGAATCAAGCAAGCTGGCTATGATGCAATAACCTAACAAAAGAACACGCAGTACTAATTAAACTTAACAGGGAACTAGTGTGATGACAGGCATGAAATGAAAAGAAAATGTATAAATAACATCATGAAAATAGTAAAACAAAGCCGTAGAAGTGAAATTAAATGTTAAACAAATGGGGCAAAGATGGTTTTTCAAGTTTTTTAACCAGTGGAGTCACCAGTGCTCAATATTATTTCTACAACCTTGATTAACTTATCAACTATGGCTATGGGCTATATGAATATTACACTGTGCGTTGAACACTAATGCCGGGAGAGGTTATCTGATATCTTATTATCTGTGCCATTTATGAATTCATCCTTCAAAATTTAGTCTCGGAAGTCTCTGCACCAACCAGTAGTGTCTTATTTTAATTTATAAAAACGGTGTTGGCCATACAAGAAAAAACAGGTAGGATAAAGACACTATCTTATGTAGAGTACTGGCCTCGCAAAATATTACAAGAAAGGAACAAAATTAGAAAGGCAATGCAAGAATGAAAATAATAAAGAGTAGAAATAGATTAGCAAAACATATAAAGGAAGCAGGAAAATGCATTAGAAAGAACCTATACCTAAAGACGAGCATCCCAAACATTTTGACTTTACCGGGAAAAATGAGGATCATATCAATGAGTGAGCCAGTACGCAACAATAGGTGAACATGCAAGCTACTCACGAAATAGGAATCAGAGCGTTTGGTGACCCGGTAAGCTAGACAGTTAATAGGAATCACAGTGATAGGAAAACCTGTAAGCTAGTTATAATATTGGAATCACGATGATGGGTGAACCTGTAAGATAGACATAAAGTAGGAATCACAATAAAGCGGGAACATAAAAGCTAGACATAGCAAAAAATCACAACGATGATGAACCTGTAATCTACACTTGAAAAAGGAATCAGAATGATGGATGAGCATGTAAGCTACGCATTACTAAAAATCACATATATTAATGTACCTTTATTCTAGACATAAAAATAGGAATCACAACGATCGGTGAACCTGTAATCTGAACATGAAAATAGGAATTACAATTGGTGAATCAGAAAGTTACACATTGAAGAGGAATCACAAAGTTTAGTGACCCATGAAGTTAACAAAAATAATTGGAGTCAAAACGATAGGTAAACCTGAAAGTTAGACATAAAATAGGAATCACAACTACGGATGAACAGTGAAGCTAGGCATAAAGTGGGGATCAAAACAATAGGTGTACTAGAAAGCTATACCTAAAGTATGAATCATAATGATGGGTGAACCTCTAAGTTAGAAGCAAAATAGGAATCAAAACGATAGGTAAACAGTTAAGCAATACATAAAATAAGTATCAAAATGATAGGTGGACTGTTAAACTAGACAAAGAACAGGTATTACAAAAATGGGGAAAATTGTATGCTACACATGAAATAGCAATCACCTAATTGAGGGAACCTGTAAGCTACACATAATAAAGGAGTAACAACGATGGGTGAACCTATAAGGTAAACATGTACTAGCAATGGATATGTTTTCAAAAGTATGTGGGTGCATCTCTGCAGCAAAGCCACTACAGTTATGTAACTTGAAACAGTTTGTAATTTATTCCTAAAATATAATGATGTAGAATACAAAAAATATATATATATCAAACAATATTATAGATCTAACGTTTTACTTTGCAAAGATTGATCTACACAGTATAGATTAACCCTTCCAAATAGTGAATTTAAGTAGTAACACCGAAAAATGAAAATACATATGAAATCTTAATTTCTTTATCTATAGTTTAGCACTTAAATATAATTGTACAAGATTATTCCTTGAAATCCTTTGCATGTTCATATCCAAAAAAATATTGCCGAAATGAAAATAACAAGGAATTAAATATGGCAAATAATATTGGAATAACAAACCATTAAATATTCCAAAAATGGAAATAACTACTTCAGCATTAGCAAAAATATAAATTATTAACTCACTGCAGTAAAAGTTTCCATGAATCGTTAACAGAGGCTGCTGACCTTTTTTTTGCAATAAAACCAAAATGGTAAAAGATTTATTTAGTGGGCAACAATCAAAGATTTATATATGCACGAACCATTTAGTAATGTGACAAACATGACCAACATATTAGGCCTGTATTGTAGTCGAGGATAATTCCGTAAATATTTAAAAAAAAAAAAACTCTTGATCAGTTCGGAAACATGGGCGTGGGCAGAAATATATCAAGATGAACCCATTTGGTAATTAGATTTCATATCTATTTAACCTGCAATTATTTCTTAGCCCAAAATGAAGCAATGTCTTATTATTCCGTAGATAAGCCATAACAAATGTAATAAATGTCAATGGCCATGAAAAAAATGAGCTCACCAAAAGTATACCGTGCGAACACTCTTGACCGGTTGCATGTACTGCAAAACAAAGCTGGATCTTACCTCGCATTCCAAACAGAAAGACTTCGCTGCGCAAAGAAACGCACAATCTATCACAATTTTGTCTCCTTGCTAAACATAGAAAAGGATTTATTTTTTTTACATTGTTCAAAATTACTTAAATGCCCGTTTGTGAACACACAGTGTGTGAACACACAGTCGAGCTTTCTTTAAGTAATGAATTTATAAGAAAAAAAAATAATAATAGATAATAAAGATTAGTAGAATGTTAACATAATCAGCTGACATTAAGACAATAATCACCGACATGAATATATTTTACAAAATCTTATTTACCTAATAACTAACAAAGGGAGTACAACAGAATATTTTCTTTATAAATTTTAGAAATGAAACCCCAAGGAGTTTGATGTGCGGGTGGATAGCCTATTGATGACTTCATTGAAAACAATCCCATATCCTGTAATGAAAATATGAATCACCACTAATGAAAATTACTTGTAGGAGCTAGGAATAGGATGAAGTTGTACCAGATGTGTTCCATGCACGGTAAAATACTGCAATGCTAGGAATTTTTTTATCGCTCGCTCTCTCATGCACTGTAGATACAGAAACCTGTTCGAGCTAGCCACTACATCTTTCAGATTTCAATTTTTTGTGACATTCTTATTCCCAGCTAATTGTATATAATCTCGTTAACTGTTGAATAATCCTTATTAGCATTCATATCACCTTTTTTTTTTTATATATTTGACAGCCATCTCATACAATTGGTGAAGCACAGGGACCAGCATCTAACTTTGTTTTATTTTTTTTCCTTCACTTCTACCCTCTACCATTATTACGATGCCTGATTATGTGAAGAATGTTACATCTTTAAACTGCCATAATTCATCAACAGAGTAGCGCACTGAAGTTCTGTTTTGCATTAAGAGCTTGATTAGCTAAAACACCAAAGAATAGTATGTTCTTGTTGCGATGCCGAGGACATTTTCTCAGAAATCTCTAAATGGCTCTGGAATCAAAGGGAGGCGCAATAACTTATGCCATCAAAACATATTTCCTGGATAAGTACTCACCATTGCTAGCTACCCTTATATGCAACCGTTTTCAGATCTCTCTAACAACCATTGGGAGATCAAAAGTCTTCGCTAGACCTTAGGGAAATTATAACTATCACTCACTTGAAAATACCTCTGGCAGTTTTCCTCGGTAAGTGAAGCAACTTCATGCCATCTGGCTAAGTTGCCTACTAGAACCCTTAAGCATTCAAGGATTTTGATATCTTGTGCATAAGGGACTTGATGACCTATATGTACAGTCACTTCAAAACTCAAGAGCTCTTTAAACCACTCCCCTTCTAACGAAAATGACAATCAATCACGACTCACCAAGGCCAATGTGACAGCAGTAAGATGAAGATGCCTGCTTTGTTACATGCTGGAGTTGTTACAAGAATACTCACCACCCACATATCCCACCTTTGCTTACGTCGCAACCAACAGCCTCTTCAGCCACTTACTAACCCTATCAGCCGCAGTTTCGCTACTACTGCTCGGGATTCCGGACTGCTGCAAAAAATGTCACTAATCTTTTTATTTTACACAATGCAAGTATGAGTATGAAGTTATTGGTAGATACTGATTCTTGCTGTTTTACTCAAACAAACTTAATCTCTATGACACGATGTAGTCATTCTAATCCTGCTGCCGTCTGCGATGCTGCTGCCAACGGTTCTGAGATTCCCACCTACGAGTATGGGGAACACACACTACCGTTTGGAAGCGCCAGATACAATTGGAAATTCCTTGTTGCCGATAAGACCTAGCTTTTTTTTGTGTAGATTTCCTTGCACCTTTTAACCTCAAGGGTTGTTTAGCGCATTGACTATTAATCAACGCAGACTCATACTCGCGATATCCGTTTAATCAATGCTCGTCGACAATTTTGTAACCCATACCCTACGACCTTATACTGCACATCTGTGTACCTACGGTGATCTAGGCCTACATCCTCACTTCGTACCTGGAAGTCTTACCTCCAGAACTTCGTAAAACGCTTATGGTTCCCACCAAGCTTGGCATCTATAACCATATGAAGATGACGGGTCTCTAGGTGATTGGCAGATTCACGTGCCTGGCTCCTGGTCGTCTGGCAGCTGCTAAACAAAAATTAATGGAAATAAAAAAAAATGAGCCTTCACCAAAAGACCTGAAGCCATTGGTTGTCTCCTTTGTACATCATACTGAAGAAGGATGGGTCCCTGCACCCTTCAAAAAATCACAGGTGTCTTAACTTGCAGACAGAATTGTATCAGTAACCCTTCCCCAAAATCGTTGAAGTTACCTCCTACTTACTTTACTTTACTTTGATGACTGCTTTTCCGATACCATACAGCAGGGGAACCCCACTCTCTACAGGACCTCCACTGTCATTTTACCTAACAAAAAGAGAATGTTTTCTTCATGCTCAGCATCTTGATAGGATATTATCCAGTGCCAATGAACCCCAAAAAAACTCCACATAACCTCCTTCACCACCCGCTGCAGTATATAAACTTTCAATTACTCCTGTTTTGGCTTTTATAATGATGAGGCTTATTTTCAACATCGATGGCATATCAAGACACGCACCTTCCTGCATGTGTTATGTGGAGAACATACTTGTGTTCACTTCCTCCAAATAGGAATACCTCCATCTACGATGTGACATTCATGAACACCTATAAAAGAACATCTTTGTAGTTCGGCAGGACAAATGTAAACTTTCTTAAGGTACCACATTGCTATAAAAGTAGTCTATTTCCTCCGTGAGAGGGTAACAGCAGTTCAAGACTTCCCCACCCCCTCGACCATCAAAATATTGCAAGTAATCTTGGTTAATATAAATATTTATCACTGGTTCCTGCAAACCATTGATGCAATTTTCCCCCCTCCATGCCTATTGAAGGGGATGTCAAAAGACTTGAACTGGGTCCTCTTCAAGAATTTGCCTTCTACAATGCAAGAATGCCTTATCAACCACTGGTTTTTTAACTTTTTCTGTGCCATATGCCCCTCTCCTTCTCATCATCGAGGCCAGTGACATTGCTATTAGTGCAGTACATGGGCAGGTGGTCCACTACTTACTGTGCCGATTGCCATTCAGTAGAACACTTCCAAGGCAGAATCCGGGTACTCTACTTTCTAAATACGTATTGTTGGTAAGTTATAAGGCTGTTCATCACTTTTGCCACGTCATAAAAGGTACACTCTACGTCACTGCAGAAACCAGAGGCCTCTGGTAGACACATAAACTCGACATTCCGTTGCCTGGGTATCCCGTCAATGTCAATATCTCTCCGATATGGCAGGATACAACTGCACCCTTCAACACATGCCTGAGAAAATGTATCTTGTTGACCATGCCCTGTCAGGAAACTACAATAGCCTCCATTTACCTAAGACTCTATTACGATTCCTTGGCAGCAGCCCAACGAAATGATACTGAGTATAAAGCTTGTAGGACATACTGCACATACCTCACTTGGGAAGACATTACCCTTGACGATCCCAACGCCACCCTCCTCTATGCCGTCAGTACCAGTAAACAACGACTATTTATATCTGCTCCCCTCCCCTGACAGGTGTTTGATTTCTTTCATGGCCACTCATATCCCTCGGGACAATCTACTGCATGGGTACAGAAGATGAAGAATTAATCCCTTTGGCACGGCATTACTAACGATTCTACTGATCGGGTCTGTGCCTGTACTTCATACTAAACTTCATAAGTACACTCGCCTACAAAGAAATGGCAATCTTGTTCATAATTTTTCGTTTAAATGGTTGTAGAATATATTCTTCATCATATAAACATTTTATATTTTCTCTTGGGGACATTCTGAAAATGATATATACGATGATATTATTTCTATTCACAATAAAAATCATAGTTACAAGTACATAATTCAACAAACACGAGAAATAACAGGAATCATTATGTAACTTTTTGTTCATTTAGAAATATGAACAAATAAGAATCTATCTTAAATTATAAGACACGAGGTTACTTTTTTATGCAATTATTTTATGTTAACTTATATATATATATATATATATATATATATATATATATATATATATATATATATATATATATATATATATATATATATATATATATATATATATATATATATATATATATATATATATATATATATATATATATATATATATATATATATAATATTGCCTTGAATTATTTTTATGAAGTTTTTCATATAATTAAAAAACTACTTTTTTTACATAAAAATACTCATCATTATTGTAGTTTATACTTTGATCGATTCAGCAACTAATACGCCATCCAGATAGACATAAAACAGATGAAAACTAGTAACTCATTCAGCTAATTAAGTGAAAAAAGGTCAAGTTCTTACATTGTTATGGCTCATAATAGAAGAGAACACTGTCCTCTAGCACTGGGCAGTTCCATCATAAATTTGCAAAAGGCCAACATAGCGCGACAACTAAAAACACGCGAAAACAACAGTATATTCTTAAATAAATAGGGAAGCTGAAATAAGAACATTGAACCGAATGCAAGCACAAGGTAGACCAAAACTCTCTACCAAGGGAGAAAATGAATTGACATTCGATTTTGTTCGTCGTAAGACAACTGTCATTAAAAGGGAACTAGATCTTCATGTTTAGAGAGATACTATACGAAAAAAAAAAAATTACATAGAGCTCCCAGCCACCATTCAAACCAGCAAAAAAAAAAAAAGAAAAAAAAAACAAAAAAAAAAACAAAAAAAATTTGATAGAAAGACGCCAAGAAAGGCATTCTTTTGCCTTACAATACTACCCCAAGTACGTGCGATAAATTCTGGATAAAAGGGAACTTATGTGACGAAAAAAAAAAAAAAACATTTTACTTGGACGAACACAGCAGTTTTCACTGCGGCCGCAAACTATTGGCATACTAGGTAAGATCCAAACAAATAGTTAATGTTAGGGAAATTTCATCACAAATGATTTACAAATGGTACAATACTCTATCATAAAATTAAGCCTAAGATCTACAAGATTTTCTGCCTTAATATTTATATGAACCCTAGGCCTAATTGTATGAACAATGCACACACACATAAATGATAGGCCTAAATAATATATATATATATATATATATATATATATATATATATATATATATATATATATATATATATATATATATATATATATATATATATATATATATATATATATATATAACTTGTTTTATTTTTTATCCATCACATATGACCAAAAGAACATGAAGTGGAAGAGTAACAACAGCTCTGTGGGGTTGGACGGCAAAAAGTGCACCAGGAGAGCTTATTAAAATTTAGGAAAGACTTGAGAGCGACAAATATGTTCAAGTTATTGACCAATTACTGCAATCAAAAGTTGGAGCAATGTTCACCCCGTAACCGGAGCCTGTATATCATGTTATGGATCACTGACCCATCGGTATTCCAAATCAGTAACAGATTGGTTAAACAATTAACCTGACATTATTAGGATTGACTGGCCTTCTAAATCACCGGATTTAAATAAAATAAAAAATATTTGTGCAAAGATAATAAGCCAATGATATGCTACTAACGTCACGAATAAGATTTTATCAATAAAGTATGCAAAATCAGTTTAGGAATTATTCAGGCCTACACGTTATGAAAACTTTTATGAGAAACTCGTAGGATTTATGTCGAGGTGACTGGCCTAAGTACTAGATAAAGCAGGAGGTTATGTAAAATACTGAGAGAGAGAGAGAGAGAGAGAGAGAGAGAGAGAGAGAGAGAGAGAGAGAGAGAGAGAGAGAGAGAGAGAGAGAGAGATGGCAATTACTTTTGTAGATTATAGCCGAAACATGAACGTTTAAAACGTTATAAATTTTGTTTCAATATTTTGATTTGCATATAGAATAAAATATTGCTTATCGCACTTATTTGATTTACCTATTCAATGATCCTTTTATATATTTGTAAGAGAGCGGAAGAGAGTTTAGAGAGAGACTGACTTTGAGTAGAGCTAGTGAGTGGAATGGGTAAACAATCAACGCGAAATCGTCTTACACTGATTGAACTTATTAAACTGATTGACATTAATTTCCTGCCTAAAAAAGTTGCCAGATACTTCTTTTCCTTACTATTCTTACAAAATACCAAAACATTTCGAGTCAGCTACCGATATTTTTTTGCAGCCGAGTGTACATCAACATATGGATTCAGGAATGGGTAGGCTACATTTCCTCTCCCTGAGTGCAGTTTTACAAAGATTCCCAACAACGTAATAAATCCTCCGCTCAAATGTCCAGGATACCGTTATTTTTTACCGTAATTGACCGCTCAATTCGTTTTTCCTGAATTCATTCTCATGCAAAATGTGATATCAGCCTCATGTACATTCGCCTTATTCTCAGGATGGATAGCGATAATTGTTATTCTCGAGCATATTACTTCTGAGAAGGGTGAATCAGGTTTCACCTCTAATCATTTGTTGATATCATTAGCAAATCTCCTGAACATCACCCTACATCTGACAACAGCCTGATTGTTAACGTTTCTGCCTGGTGTTTGCCAGACGGGGTTAAGTCCTGCTCAGATTCATCTGCACCTTTGGTGTCTGCAACCTTACCATCATTGTGAGCCAAGGTAGCTGGGGTTTTGGGGAGCCTATAGGTCTATCTGTTGAGTCATCAAAGGACATTGCATTGCCCTCCATGGCCCTAGCTCGGATGGAGATAGGGCTTCGGTGCTTATCAGGTAATATATGCCCAGTCTATAGGGCACTGTTCTGCTTACTAAGACAATGTCACTGTCCCTTGCCTCTGCCATTCATGAGCGACTTTTAAACCTTTAAACAATACAACCAATGGGATGGTTGAACGTTTTCACTACACCCTCAAAGCAGCTTAGATGTCCTACTGCAATTATTTCAACTGGTTTACTCCAGGCAATAAGGACCACTCTCAAGAAGCCATGGATGTATCGACAGCTGAAATGGTATAAAGCGACCCGATGGCCGTCTCTGCAGATTTTTTTCCCTCCTCAACCTCCTCCGATACCCTTCAGTGTGTACATCACATTAAAGGAAAAAAATATTCTATGCTGTCAGTCTTCCAAACCAGCAATGAAGCAACAAATAATGAAAGGTTTACACCCTGCAATGTGCGCCCTCTTATATAACGACAGTTTATAGTCACCACTGACACCTTACATTGGCCTTTTCCTTGTTATCTGTCCCAACTCAAAGGTTATGTTGAGAAAAATTTGTGACAAACAAAACTAAGTCGCCTGTGAAGACAGCAAGATGAATGGAGACAGAATGACGGTTTACTATACTTGCAATGGTCACTAAGCTACAGAGTGCGGACGGAAAAGTAGCCCCGGAAGGGAAACTAGTGCAACCGAGAAAATCATTGTGCTTTTTACACAAGACAAATTATCAGACAATAAGGTGGTAGGCTAAGGAAATATACAATTATATATATTAAAACAACGCTCTAAAAGAGCACAACTCTATTAAACAAAAAGCCACTGTGTGGCCCAAATAATGAAATTACAACTTGCAGAAGTATGCCCAGGGAAAGAAAACACAACAGGGAAAACGATGTCCTTACAAGAACTCCACCCCCACCCAGATAGCAGGCATCGGAGATGGTTGATGCGATTAATGCCAGTATTTCAGTGGGCAATGTAGTTAACCTCTGGTGCTTGAACAAAGGGAGAGGCTACTTTGCTCCGGAGGAATCGTTTTCTTCTGTTCGTCCGTACATCTCGTCATTAAGGCTGCCTTTGTAGTGCAATGAGTTCTCTCAACCATGATGTTCGCTGAAGGGTTGTGTACCGTGGTGCTGTGGATTGTCGTTCTCATCAGGTTTACCAGAGAGAGTCAGATCTCTGACAAGAAGGCAGAACCTCGGTCCGTCGTGATATCGTCGGGAACACCGAAGCGACTGATCAAACTCGCCAGCATGGGTGGTCGCTTTGGACATCGGAGTCCCTTCTAAGCATCTAGTGGAGCAGTCGACGATCGTCAGGAGGTATCTTGCTGAACCTGAAGACGGCAGAGGTTCCCAACGTCCATGTGGCTGTTTCCAAATTGTCTCTTGGGTAGGGAAATTGCTAACTCCTGACTTAGTTAATGCAAGTTTTCGGCCACTCACGGGCGTCTTTCTTGATCCTTGGCCAGATGAATTTCTCAGTTAGTAGACGGTCCTAGTGTGACCCGAGGGGTGTGATAATCCGTGAATGACGTCAAAGATCTTCCTTCTACAGGAAGCGGGAGTCCATGGGCATGGTGCTCCGTGCTGGTGTTGCAGACAATGGTTTCCCCGGCCGGGCCGAAGCGAATGTCCTTCATATCTAGCGTTGATGTTGTCATACGATAGTCTTGGACTTCTGGGTAGCTCTGCTGTTTTACGGAGAGGTTGGCGTAGTCGATCCCTATTACGTTGATCTCGATCCTAGAGCGGGCGTCAGTGCTGGGTTCTTCTTCCCCGGTACGTAGCTAATAGTGCAGCCGAATTCTGCAATGTCTGCCAGGTGTCGTTGTTTGCGAGAGAACTCTGCGTCTGACGACTTCGTGAAAGCGTGGATCATGGGCTGGTGGTCCGCCATGATGGTGAAAAGGGTACTTTTAACCATGTTTTTGTAGTGGCGGACAGCGAGGTAAATGGCGAGGAGATCCCTGTCAAACGTGCTGTACCTGGTTTCTGCAGGTTTGAGTTTCTGGCAGAAGAAGGCCAAGGACTGCAGGTAACTGTTCGATGACCGCACAGCAAGCACCGTTGCTGGCGTCGGTAATCAACTTTAGGGGAATGGTGTCGTCGTGGTACATCAGGGTGGTGTCTTTGGCGCGTTGCAGCAGGAGACCCCAGACGAGCTTCTTGGCTTCTCGCTTCAGGACATCATTGAGGGGAGTCAGGATGTGGGTGATTTTGGGGATGAAGCGATGGTAGTAGTTTACCATCTCCAAAAAATCCTGAAGGTGTAGGATGGTCGTTGGTGTTGGGAAGGTTTTCTGGGCCTTTACCTTAGTCGGTGCGGGCTTTACGCCCACTGCGGATATTTGATGTGCAAGGAAACCCACCCTATCGGCGCCGAATGTGCATTTGTCGAAGCGCACGGTAAAATCGTTCTCGTGGTGGAGTTTCACCACAGCGCGGATGTCTCTCTTTTGTCCTGGAGAAGATGAAGATGACGTCCACGTAGCAGACACAGAACGGCAGGTCCCCCAGGATGTTGTCCATCAATCGCTGAAACGTGGCCCCACCGTTGCATAGACCAAAGGTTGAATATGAGAAGGTGTGGGAGCCGAACGGTATTATAATGTCGGTAACACAGGAACCTGAAAGTATGATTTAGGAAGGTACATTTCAGTAAACATTTTTGCTCTCTGGAGGGCGCTGGTGAGGTCATGCATGTTTGGTAGAGGGTAGTGGGCTGGCGTTGTGATGAGGTTAAGGCACCGGTAGTCACAGCAAGGCATCCATGTCCCATCTGGTTTCTTCACCATGTGGAGAGGATGCCTATTTGCATATGCCCATCCATTCCATGTCTTCGAAGGCGTGCTTAGCATCTCTCAGCTTCTGCGTGTAGAGGCTGCGGAGCTTGGTGTGCGTGGGAGGTCCCATTATGTTGATTTGGTGGTAGACCCCTTGCTTGGATAGGGACCCCGGCAACGGTTGAAGTTCCAGCTTGAACATGTCGGGGAACTCCTGAAGAAGGGCAGCGTAAGGCTGCGCTATGATGGCGGAGATGGGTGCGATACCGGGACAAGCTCTTAGTGGGTGGATTCGGCATGTCCAGGTGTTAATGAGACATTTCCCTTTCGACGTCAAAAAGTAGACCATGGTAAGACAGGAAGTCTGCGCCAAGGAGGGGGTGTCTGATGTCAGCGATGGTAAAGGGACAAGAGTAAAATCGGCCCATAATTGAGATTTCTAGCACCCTAGTTCCATGAAACCGTATGGGAGACCTGTTAGCGGCGATGAGCAAAGGAGCATAACTGCTGGGTGCACGGATTAGGATGGCCGGTGAGGGAGGAAATGTTGACTGCCTACAGCCGGTATCAACCATAAGCCTGCGGTTGGATACAGTGTCTAGGATATAGAATCCAATCTTGCTGCGATATGTTACTGTGGCCACAGTCGATGTCGGCGGTGGTTGACGTCAAAGTTTCTTCGAGAACTTGCAAGGAACCCTGCACTTCATTACGTTGCTACCAAACTGCTGGAGGTGGAAGCAACAAGTTGGGTTCGGCCTATGACTCTGCTGCATTAGCTACCGAGGTTTCTTCTTCTTTGGGGTGAGGATTTCGTCGTCGTCTACAGAAGGCGCTGCCAAGGAGCCGAGGGATGAGCAGCTGAAGTAGAATGATGCTTCGTATAACTTCGGGGCCCTCAACAGGAGGTTGATAATCGGCAGGGTGTCGGTATCGGTGAGCTGGGCTCTCACGTCCTGCGGAAGGCGTCGAAGGAATATTTCGTGAGATAGGCGTATCTAGCGTCGTCATTCATTAGCAAGGGTCTCGGGCAGCATGCGGCGTCCAACCAGTTCATCCCACGCTTCTACTGAGGAGGTGTGGCCTATGGGTCTATTGCTGAGATCAAGGACTATTACGATCTTAAAATCATTACAGGTTCTTTTAATAGGTAAAATAAATATCAACAACACTGCTTGAAATATGGGAAATGAATATAAAAAGAAACTCACGAAAAAACACAATACGTTTGTTCACAAAGTTATTAAGAAAATTAATATTACTCTTTTGGTTACTTAACTGACAAATCAGACCAATCAAACACCAACAGAGAAGGGGAATATTCAGTAAGGCTTAAGGGATAGTTTTCTGCAGCTGCTGAGACGATGCTGGTACGGAGACTTCAGGCTTAAGAACGTAGTAGAAGGGCGGCTAAAGTTCAGATAAAACTGGCAAAATCACTGATTCAAAGACATAAAAAAATGGTGTCATCAAGAAGGGACATCATGGGTCTTTTTCCAAATATTCGATGATACTGTTGAAGTAAGGCTTGATAACGTTGCGGGAGGGCGGCTGAAGTTCAGATGAAACTGGCACGATGACCGGATTCAAAAACGTTACAGAAGGGGTGGCATCAAGAAGGGATATCAGAGTTCTTCTTCCAAGGATTCGATGATACTGTTGAACGAATGCAGGCTGCGGGCAGTGTTGGCTACTTCTTATCACAAGCAGAGAGGGCTGGCTACTTTAATTTGTCTCTTCTTCTCGCCCATAGCAGGATCTTTTGGAGATAAGCTTTTGTTGTCTGAAAGGAAGGTTAGAATCTGGCATTATCAGACTTTTGGTCTTGTCTGTTTCGATCTTATCTGCTTCAGATATAGTTCCTCTCTTGTCTTATGTCCTGCCCTATCCCTCTTGGACAATTCCTTCTTGAAGTTTATATGTACATGTATGGGCGGAGTTAATTACAGTGGGTAGTGGTCATCTATATAGAAGGCTTACTTTTAAAGAATTCTGCATATCCATTGGCTTCCTCAAAACTGCCTACTTCGATCACGCCATGGAAGCTTCTTTAAGAAATTTCTGATGCAATCTGTACCACGTGTTACGTCGTAACAAAACGGCAGCACGTGTCCTTCCATGATGACATATATCCTAAACAAGTATTTCCCTCAGACTTGGTTTCTCAAAATATGCTGACTCCACTAATTAGGACGAGGACATCTTGGTCAAAAAGGACATGAGGAACATCTGAATGAAACTCCAACTCAACTTCAGGAAAACATTCTTCTTTTGCTTTTCCTTCACTAAACAGAGCTTCAAAGAAAAAAAAATTCGGAAAAATCTCTGGAAAGGCTATCAGCTATAACATTATTCTTTCTTTTTATATGAATTATCTTCAGATTATGATCTTGTACCTCTAAACTCTAACGCATGAGACGTTTATTCGTATTCTGAAATCTTTCCAAGTAAAGTAATGGATTTTGATCTGCACACACAGTTAAAATAGGAATACTACGTACATAAATATCAAAGTGCTCTAAGTCTGAAACTAGACTAAACATTTCCTTTTCAATAGTTGAATAATTATGTTGAGCCTCATTCAGCTTCTTTGAATAATATGCGACTGGGTGCTCTGTTCCATTCACTTCTTGTAACAAGATTCTGCCTATACCAATGCCACTAGCATTGGTCGCTAAGTTAAATTCCTTGCTAAAATCAGGTAACAACAATACTGGCTCGTAAAGCATTAAAGCCTTTAATTTGTTGAAAGCTTCTACACATTCTTCATCAAACACAAAACTTTGTACCATCTTAAGAAGATTAGTTATGGGAGTGCTTATTTCTGAAAAAAATTTGGTACAAACCTACGGAAATATGATACCATCCCGAGAAATCTCAGGGCCTTCTTTTTAGTTGCTAGGATTGGGAAATTGATGATAGCTTCTGTGTTCTCACTTTTAGGACAAATCTTTCCGAGACCCACTATATGCCCTGAATAAGTGATATAGGTTTACCCAAATTCGCATTTTTTTAAATTTAATACAAGGTTTGCCTTTTTATGGGCTGTCAGTACTTTAGCTGAAATTCGTAAGTGTTCTTACCAAGTTTCTGAAAATATAACAAGGGCATCTAAATAAACAACACACTTAACAATACCATTTAAAATTCTATTCATTAATCTCTGGAAAGTACTGGCTGCATTTCTTAACCTAAAAGTCATTACTTTAGGTTCATAACTACCGAATGGTGTTATAAAAGCGGACATTTTCCTAGCACGTTTGCTTAGAGGTACTTGCCAGTAACGTTTGGCCAAATCAAGCTTGGAGTCTAACATATACTTAATTTCCTTTCGTACTGAATTGGTCTTCTCTGGACTCAAACGATATGGACTTTGTCTAATGTGTTTAGTGTCCTGTAACTAAATATCATGTTCTAAAAGATTAATTAAACCTAATTTATCACTAACAGGTTCTGGATAATTTAGAAAAACATTATATAATTCACTCTATTTTCCTTCCTCCAAGCTAGAGTTAAATAACTTGAAATTCTTAAGCACATCAGAGTTTTTCTCAAAACTAATTTCTCGCTGTGACACAGTTATTACTGGCACTGGGCGCTCGTTGTAATTCTTTAGAAAGTTTATGTGCAGCCACTTAGCTCTATGTCTACCGATATCAATTAAGTAAGTCAAATTACCCATTTTTCCTAAAATAGGATTAGGACCTTCGAACTTATAAGATAACGGGGGACCTTCTTTCTGAATTAATACTAAGACATTATCTCCCACACGGAAATTTCTCTCTTTTGCTTTAAGATCGTATTTTCTTTTAGTTTCCCCTTGATTGTGGCACTTGTTTTCTATTGCTAATTTCCACATTTTTTTTTAAATTCTTCTTGTAATTCTCTAAATTCTGAATGCAATATTCTCTACTCTCTTTGCTAATTGACTTTGGCCGAACATAACAACACAAAATTTCGTCTTGTAAACAAGAGGTTTCCTTACAAACATTATCGGGATCATCATCCAACTTACTTTCAAGAATTCGAGACAGTGTCTCATCCTCTCTCTGCAACTTAATCAGCTCGTCTCGTATCTAAACCTAACCTAGTAATACCATTTCGGGCACTGGGACCTCACTTAAAATAGGATACACACATCTGGATGTAGTTAAATCATTACCAACAATAATATCAATGTCGCCCACTGGCAAATAGTCTACAACTGCTAGTTTTACATATCTTGCCAATCCCTGACTTTTCAAGTTAATTTTCAACAAAGGACAAACAACGCAAGTATTCGGAGATGCACCTAACAAAACTTTTTCTTTCATAGTGATTTTTGCCCTTGTTGGCACACACTCTTTCCTAATGAGGGAAACAATTGTTCCGGTGTCAATAAACTAGATAACTTCTCTCGAACTTTCTACTTCAAGCGAAGAAACTACACCTTCGGACATAAAATCTCCGTAAAATTTCCTAGTTTCTTTAAAAATGACATTTCTGCTTGACAAAAGATTATTAACTAGAGACATTGGTTTCTTGACATTCTTCTCCTCTACTATACTGGTCCTTGCTATATGTCCTTTCTTATTACATCGATGAAAAATTATTTCTGACCTACTACCTTCCCATTTGCTCTTACAAAACCTGGCAGTATGACTTGGTTTTCCACATGTATAACAATAATAATGATAATCATATTTCCCTGTATTACTATTGCTAAACCTAATCTTACTATGTTGGATCTTGCTAGAAAAAGGATTGTTTTTCTTTTTACTATCACTTAAACTATGAATAAGACTCTACTCATCTACCAACCTTGTTCCATTTGTAAAGGTCTTTTCACGCCTATCTTCTGTATATAGCTTAATGTCTGGAGATATGTTATCTTTGAAGTCTTCTAACAAAACTAAGTTCTTGAGATCATCAAAACAATCTACTTCAGCGGAAGTTAACTAATCACCAAATGATCTTTCTAACTTCTTTCCGTATTCTACATATGTACTGCTCTCATCTCTTTTCAAACTTTTAAATTTCTTACAGTAGCCTCTGTTAGTAACCAGTACGCACTAAGAACAGTTTCTTTCACAATATCATAGTCTTCACTACTCAAGACTGACTACAAATACAAAGTCCACTTGTTTTTGGGACATCCTACTCTGTTCATTAAGTTTTCAAAAAAACATGAAATATTATTTTACATCTTCCTCATCAAACTTTGGAACTAGTTTCAGCACTTCACCCATACCTAAATGATCAGGATCATCGTTCAATGATGAGTTACTACCCCGTGTGCTCCCTGACACATTACTTCCGGACTAGCTAACTAGCTGACTATTATGAAGATTTTGCCTTTACTGAGCGATTTCTCATTTTCTTCTCGCTGTTTCTCATTTTCCTCTTGCTGTCTCTCATTTTCTTCTCTTTCAGCTGCTCTTTTATCTCTCTCAAACACTTCCTGGTCTCTCTTAAAAACATACTCACGAAGAGCATCGCCATCTAGACCAAGAAGTTTATACGAAGGTATCAAATCTTTTGTAATCTCACTCATTCTGCTTCTTTCTGTATTCTCCCTGTTTCAATTGGTTACGTTGTGGAAAATCCTGGCAAGGTCGCCAACTGTTAGGATCTTAAAATTGTTATAGATTCTTTTGATAAGTTAAATAAATATCAACAACACGTATTGAAATATGGGAAATGAATATAAAAAGAAACTCACGAAAAAACACAGCACGTCTATTCACAAACTTATAAAGAAAATCAATGTTACTTGTTCGGTTATCTAACTGATAAATCAAACCAATCAAACACCAACAGAAAAGAGGAACAGTCAGTAAGGCAGAAATACTTAAGGGATAGTTTTCTGCAGATGCTGAGACGATGCTGGAACGAGACCTCAGGCTTGAGAACGAAGCAGGAGGGCAGCTGAAGTTCAGATGAAACTGGCAGGATGACCGGATTCGAAGACGTCACAAAAAGGGTGGCATCAAGAAGGGACATCAGAGGTCTTCTTCCAAGGATTCGATGATAATGTTGAACGAATGCAGGCTGCAGGCAGTGTTCGCTACTTCTTGTCAAAAGCAAGGAGGGCTGGCTGCTTAAGTTTGTCTCTTTTTCTCGGCCACAGCAGGATCTGTTGGAGATAAGCTTTTGTTGTCGGAAGGGAAAGTTGGGATCTGGCTCCATCACATATCTAGTCTTCTCTGTTTCTTATCTTGCTAGTACTTGGATCTTATCTGCTTCGGACATAGTTCCTCTCTTGTCTTATGCCGTGTCCTATATCTCTTGGACAATCTCTTCTTGAAATTTCTGATGCAATCTGGACCACGTGTTAAGTCGTAACAAAAGAGCAGCACGTGTCCTTCCATGATGACATATATCTGAAACAAGGATTTCCCACACGCTCAGTTTCTCAAAATATGCTGATTCCACTAATTTAGACCATGACATCTTGATCAAACAGGACAGTTTCCTAATCACAGCTGTGCTCTTGGCGAGGATTGGTTTACTTTCAAAATGCTGAGGAAAATGAAGAGATGACAGGATTGAATAAACAGGGTCACAGTCGAATCTCGTACCGCCTCGCTGCTCAGACTGGGAATAGATATTTTTGTGTATCATTATATCTTTTTAAAAGTATTGTGTATACCCCGGACAAGGACCTTGTATGCCCTTGC
>NC_090734.1:53266795-53269295 GCF_036898095.1 Palaemon carinicauda
ATATATATATATATATATATATATATATATATATATATATATATATATATATATATATATATATATATATCTATCTATATATATATATATGTATATATATATATATATATATATATATATATATATATATATATATATATATATATATATATATATATATATATACATATATATATAGATAGATAGATAGATATATATATATATATATATATACATATATATGTATATAAATATATATATATATATATATATATATATATATATATATATATATATATATATATATATATATATATATATATATATATATATATATGATTCTAAGTGGTATATATGAGCAATATATACTTATATAAGTGGATGAGGAACATAGGCGGAGTTTTGGGAACTTTGGGTGAGGAGGAAATGCCCCCTAAAATTCAACGAAGTTACTGGCTGAAGTAAATAGACAAACTCTCTCTTCGGCCCTTACCCTTGATACCTGGTAGCTGGTATTCCTAAGTATAGTATGAACCGGTAGGCGTCAATTGCCGTGATTAATTAAGCACTTCAAATCTTAAGGAACTGGTTATTATTTGGTGTATCCAGCCAATGAATCCTTTATGGATTTATTTAGTCAATGGAAACAGAAAATGAAAAAAGGCCCCCCCAGTCCTGTGCGTAGTCGAGGGTCAAGAATCTTCCGGTTTATGAATACTAAATAAAAATGGGTGATTGGATTGATAGAACCATCAATCAGATTAGGAAGTTACAGGGTTTGGAGATTGAATTTATGAAATATAGTTTGAATGTTTTATCCATAAGCGAAAGGGAATTGGTAAGGCAACTTTCGACCAAGAAAATATATCTACCAAGTTTAGGTATATAAATAGTAAATTTTTACTAGTAAAGTTTATATCGAATCAATGATATATAAGTATTATAGTTTGCTATGCACCAAAAAATGATTCCCCTTATGAAAAGAAAGAGGAATATTATGAAGAACTGCAATGTAAAGTAGATAAGATCCCAGAGAGAGATATGAAAATTGGGATTGGCGACATATTTTGGAAGGAATAGTCAAGGGATAGGGACTCTGTTGAGTGTCGAGGGTCCTGGCAATAGCCGAAGCAAAATTGAGTACATATAAGTTTCTAGTAATTGGAGGTAGTCTTTTTAAGCACAAGGACATCCACTAATATTCATGGACTTCACCATGTGACACTTAAAAAAATTAAATAGATCATATCGACCAGTAATAAAAACAAAAGGGGAAGTCTAGAAAATGTAAGAATCTATAGAGGTGCAGATACTCGCAGTGATCACCAGCTCATCGTTGCTACACTGAAATTAGAACTTAAAGCACTCAACAGAAAGGTAGATAGAATAACTAGGTTTGATATAACTAAGCTTTCAGAAGAAGAGCACAGTGAAGCATTTACAATTGAATGCACAAATATATTTGTAGGCTTATAGACTTTACGAGTTTAAGATATAGACAATTAATAGAGATTTTTTTTTATATTAAGAACATAATCAGTCAGTTGGTAGTGAAGTCTTGGGACTCACAGTTTCAGGGTTTAAAGGCCTCTAATGAATAGCAGAGGCAAGGGACAGTGACATTACCCTAGCAAGCAGGATAATGCACTAGAGTCGGACCATATACATATATGATCAGCACCTAAGCCCCCATTCCGCCAAAGATAAGACTAAGAAGGATCAGGGAATGACGCTGATGCTTCATCAGATAGATATATAGGCTACCCCAAACGGGCCATTCTTACCTCACAACAATGGTAATATTGCAGTGTAAAATGAAAATAGCTAGTTTGAGCGGGACTCGACCACCCAGTCGGGCATTCACCAGTCATGGACGTTACCATATCAGCCACCAAGACCCCAAGGAAAAACCTTGGATATCAAATGATACTTGGTATTTTTTCAAAAGGAGCCAAAGACAGAAATTGATTGATAAGTGTTTACTAAGAGGTAATAAAAATTAGAAGGTAGACCCTGCTAACTATTTTGAAAAGCCAGGAATGACAGAAGAGGATATTTTGAAAGTAAAGCAGATAAGACTGACAAAGCTGTGAATTCAGCTAGTGTCGATGATGTAATAATCGCTCATAGAATCATTAACGAAATCTCGACTAGGGCAAAGATAAAGAAGCATATACCCATAAAAAAGAGAGATGGATCTGTTATAACAACAGAAGATGAAGAAAGAAAAAATGGGATGTAACAATTTAGTGAGGTTATGAATAGGAGACACGGAGGGAATTACTGGATTGACAAACTTGATGCTGATAAAGATCTTGACGTGCCATGAATGAATTCAGTTTGTTTGAAGTCAAGGCTATTTTTAAAAAGCAAAAGAGATGGAAAGCCATTTGATACCATTGAATAACTACTGGGATGATATTAGCCAAGAATGATGTGCCTCCTGGAATACTTACAAGATTCTTTTGTGCAGTGTATCATGAAGAGGCAAATATTGATTTATGAGTGTTGGTGAAAAAGG
>NC_090734.1:53274295-53281795 GCF_036898095.1 Palaemon carinicauda
ATTTTTAAGTGATTAATAGGCTTAATCTTTGTTACAAGAGCCGTAGCCTACCGGAGGCGTCATGGACGCTGTCGCTCGCTAGGTATGAGTTTTAGTTAGCCAGAGCGGCATTCCCGGTTGTTTTGCTTTAATAAATTTTAGCTATTTAGCGTTACATAGGATTTCCTTTCGTGCTTTAGTATTATTTTGGCGAAGTATTCGCCAACTCTGGCCTACGCTAGGCCATGTAGCCTAGTCGTTTGGTCCTAGTACTTCATGCATGATTTTGGTTTTTCCGAGTGTATTAAAATGTTATTGAAGCTTTAGGCTGTTTTTTATACATTTAAGATTATGTTGAATATTTCCAAGATAGTATACGAGTGAGTTTCGGTGATTTAGGTAATCGATTCTCTTGGTGCCTAGGCTAAGTTGCTTATGGAGCCTTAGTATAATTTCTCATACTCCCCGGTTGCTTTATTTTCTTCGGAGAAGGTATGCAATCCCTTTCCCTCTGTTTAAGCCTTGGGCTTATCCCTAAGTGGTTTATCTGAATTAACTTTCGATAAAACTATACTGGGGTGTTACTGTACCTTCCTGTTCCAGTAAGTCTGGTTTCAGAGAGGGACAGAACAACAGAGTTTTTAGTCTGAAGTCTGTGTTTGTCTGGCTTGGGGTAGAGTCTCCCTCGCTGGCCTGACACAGACATAGGAGGCTTAGCCTCCTTAGGTCACTACCGAAGGTTTCTGTACGAGATGATTCCTTCTTTTGTGATCTAGCAGACTAGTCCTTGTTGCTGTTTTCGGGGGAGGATAAGATTCTTTCCCTGGGAGTAGCAACACCTTCCTTTCTTTGGTTCTTTGGGAGCTGGCAAGTATTGCTGGCCTTCCTCCTTGGATCTCCCTTAGGCTAAGATGAGTTTTCTTGGCTGCGGGTGATCCTTCACTAAAGCAAGGTTGGTAGGACCCTCTTTTGTCCCTTCCCCCTCTATCTCCGTAATGGCCTAGCCATTACAGTACTGTACGTCATTCTACATCTGGACCTAGGATAGGTTAGGATGTGGAATTGACTCAGTCCCTTGCCGGCCAGCAGAGCTGCCGGCCGGCAAGGGTCTTCTGCTTTGAGTGCTGCCCGGACCTCCTTTGGTCCCTCATCCATGCCTGCCTGTAGAGCCAGACGGCATTGGTCAGGAAGCCCGAATTAGATTCTCCCCTTCCTTATTTGCACTCTTTCGGATTGCCGGGCTTGGAGGTAGTGTACGCTCTTATCCCGGCATCCATTCTGTTTTCTTCTAGTGCTGTACCCGACCCGGCTGCCGGCCTTTGAGGCCGGCAGCTGGGCAGTCGTAGTCCTCTGGTTCTTGTGCTGCCGGCCGGCATCGGTTGTTTATCTTGCCGGCCGGCTAATGTCAGCCCTTGTCTGCCGGTCGTTATGAGCAGTGGCCGGCAGCCGGGTACTACCTTGTGTTGTTGCCGGCCGGCAGTCATTGCCGGCCGACATTGGCTGTTGCCGGCCGGCAGTTACTGCCGGCCGGCAGTTACTGCCGGCCGGCACATGCATTTGAACCAAAGTTCTGCTGCCTTATAGCTGTTAAGTAGTATACTTTAAAGCTAGTTATGGTGACTTGCCGGCCGGCACATAACCTTCTATACTGTACCAGTATTCTTTAGTATAGCATATACTGTAAGAAGAGAACTATAGTATAGTTTTGGTACAGCACTGTGTGTTCTAACACTTATGTGTTGTCTTGCACAGCCCTTTGCTGTTGCCTTACAGATAAGAAAGTGAATTCTTTCTTGTCTATTATCCAGGATTTTAAAATCATTACTTAGGTGTGAGCTACACCTGTTTCCTCTGGAAACTTTTCATTGGTTATTGTAGAAGAGATTAACCATACGATTTTATTATCTGGAAGGCTGCAACAATTGGTTGTGAAGGAAACACAAATGTGTGTCTTTCCTTTTTGAATTGTTATGCTAAACTGTGCATATCCAGTGATACGTAGTTCACTTGATACTCATAGAAATTTCTTCTCTTTACAGGAGGACCCTCCGAAGTGCGGAAGTGTTTTCTGCTACGTCCGCAGTAAGAACCTCTGCGGACATGAGTTTTGTAGGAGGCACGCAGCATGCGCTGTCTCCAAACGTGATCTCCAGTATTGGGACCCTCAGGTATGTACTGTGTGCAGAAGAACACCTCTGGACCTTATCTTCCAAGTGAAAAGATGAAGGCGTATCTTTTCCCTAAGGCATCAGCTGATGCAGTGATTCCCCAGCCTCAAGAGGAGATCCCCCAAGTTCAGACCCAGGTGGATGCTGAAGTCGCGGTCGCTTTGCAAGACATCCAGTTGGATGACAGGATGTCTGATGTGGACGAACGTCTGGAGGAAGACCTCCTGGCAGGAGGCCAGGATGAAGCTCAAGCCCCAGACAGTGTAGAGGAAGAGGCCGACGAGGTGTCGGCTACTCCGGTTCAGACCCCGGAGCCTATTCCCTCAACATCGTCCTCTCTCCCAGTAGAGCTGGGACAGGCCCTCTCCTCCATTGTTGAAATGATCCAAAAAATGCAGAAGGAGAATCAGGAGAAGGCGGCTGCAATGGAACTGCGGATGCAGAGCCTTGCAGCATCACATGGGCCCCAGAAAAGGCTCAATGTGAAAGACCTTCCCTTGTGCTCAGATGCTAACCCATGGAGGTATGCTGAGCACATGCCGATGACGACTGGTAAGATCGTCACCTCGGAGAAGTTGGGTTCAGTTCCCCTAGAGGAGGTGGAATTCTGGCCCAGCAAGGCGTCATATCCGGACTGTTATGTCCGGCTGAGGAAGGAACCAGCTTCAAAGGAGGAGACAGAGCCGAAGGAGGTCATAGTGATGGACCATGCTAAGGCTCAAGCTTTGCTTTCATCCTCGATGAAAGAGAGGGGCTTCTCGAACTCAAAGGTAGCTGCATTGAGCAAGAAGCTCCCTTCCTTTGTGTCCTCTCCTGCTAGAGCCTTCCAATTTTTACAGAAAGGGTTTGCGGCTGTACTAAAAGCAGTTGAGGCCGGCAAGCCTTGCCCCTCCCTGGAGGAGTGTAAACCCTTGTCGCTGGCCCTACCTATGGACCACAAGGACTGGAAGGACGTTCATCTTAGCTTCTCAGTCGGGAAGTTGGAGGCTGATATTGCCGGACGTCAGTTCGGTGAGAACCTCCCTAAGCTGTCTGACTTTCTTTTGTGGAGAGAGCTCGAGACAAAAGAAAGACTGGCTGCCTCAATGTCTCTTCAGACCACTCTTAAGACGATGGCAAGTGACCCCAAGGTCCATGAAATGTTCATGGTAGTGGCCAAGACTCATCTGGCCACAGTGACGAACGATCTTTACAGCTTCGTCAGGGCGAGGAGAGCTTGTAGGGAGTTCGTGTTCACCTCGGCTTCGGTGAGGCACGAGCCAAGGAAACTAATCGCCTCCTACATTTGGGGCAAAGACCCTTTCCCTACCAAATTGGTCAAAGAAGTTGTTGATAAGGCCGCCTTGGAGAATAGAAACCTTCTCCAGAAGTGGGGCCTGGCTATCAAAAGAAAGTCTTCCCCAGATGAGGGTCCTCAACCAAAGAGGAAGACTATGAGGACTAGGCTACCGTCTCGGCCAGCTATGCCTCTTAGACAGCAACAGCAACTGCAATTGCCATTGCCTTCAGTGCCCCAGATGGTGGCACAAACCCCGACCACTTTTCAGTGGGTACCCCAGGCTGTATCGACACAGTCCACGGCATTGACCCCAACGTTCGAAGGGCAGTCTACTTCCTTTCGAGCAAAGCCTAGAGGAGCAGCCAGAGGCTCGTCTAGGCGCCCCTCAAGGGGAAGGGGATTCAGGGGTGGTCGCGGTCAGGGAGGCAAGACCTCAGGACGGCAGTCCAAGTGAGATGATGCCGGTAGGAGGGAGACTTCAGAATTTTCGGGATCAGTGGACCTTCGATCCCTGGGCCCACAGCCTACTCAAGAGCAGACTGGGCTGGAGCTGGTACAGCACTCCACCTCTGTGCCCTCGGTTTTTCCAACACTCCACCCCCGTTCTGGAGGAGTACGTTCAAGAACTGTTGGAGAAAAAAGTGATCCGAAGGGTGAAGTCCATCAAATTCCAAGGGAGGCTGTTTTGTATTCCCAAGAAAGACTCGGAAAAGCTCAGAGTCATTCTGGACTTGTCGCCACTCAACAAGTTCATAGTGAATTGCAAATTCAAGATGCTAACACTGCAACACATAAGGACCTTACTGCACAAGAGGGCATTTTCCGTCTCTATAGACTTGTCAGACGCCTATTGGCACGTTCCAATCAACCGTCGACTCTCCCCCTATCTAGGGTTCAGGCTACAACGAAGACTATACGCCTTCAGAGCCATGCCATTCGGGATAAATATAGCTCCAAGGATTTTCATGAAGCTTGCGAGCGTAGCTCTCAAACAATTACGCCTAAAGGGAATTCAGGTAGTAGCCTACCTGAACGACTGGCTGGTGTGGGCAGCATCCGAGACGGAATGCTTTCAAGCTTCCGGTCAAGTGATCCAGTTCCTAGAGTATCTAGGCTTCAAGATCAACAGAAAAAAGTCTCGACTTTCTCCATCTCAAAAGTTCCAGTGGCTGGGAATCCACTGGGACCTAATGTCACACTGTTTCTCCATCCCGGCGAAGAAAAGGAAGGAGATAGCGGGTTCTGTCAAGAGACTTCTAGATTCCAAAAGGATATCAAGACGCGAACAGGAGAGGGTACTGGTCTCTCTCCAGTTTGCTTCGGTGACAGACCCAGTGCTAAGAGCACAGCTAAAGGATGCAACCGGAGTTTGGAGAAGTTATGCATCAAACGCGCGAAGAGATCTGAGAAGACCAGTTCCGCTTCGGCTACGTACTCTTCTCAGGCCTTGGTCCCAAGCCAGACATCTAAAGAAGTCGGTTCTTCTTCAGCCACCTCCCCCGACGGTGACGATTCACTCAGACGCCTCGAAGGAGGGATGGGGAGGTCACTCTCATCGGAAAAAAGTCCAGGGGACTTGGTCCAAGCTATTCAAGACCTTTCACATAAACTTTCTAGAAGCTATGGCAGTGCTCCTTACCTTAAAGAAAGTCTCCCCGCGTCACTCGATCCACATAAGGTTGGTGATGGACAGCGAGGTAGTTGTGAGATGCTTGAATCGACAAGGATCGATGTCACCACCTCTAAACCAGGTGATATTGGCCATCTTACGATTGGCGGAAAAGAAGAAGTGGTACCTGTCGGCAGTTCACCTTCAAGGAGTCCGCAATGTGACAGCGGACGCTCTATCCAGGTTCACACCGAAAGAGTCAGAATGGTCCTTAGACGCAGGATCATGCTCCTTCATTCTGAATCAAGTCCCAGAACTGCAGATAGTCCTCTTTGCGACGAAAGACAACAAGAAGTTGCCCCTGTACGTGTCCCCGTACGAGGACCCCTTAGCGGAAGCAGTGGACACGATGTCCCTCGACTGGAACAGATGGTCCAGGATTTATCTGTTCCCTCCTCACAACCTTCTGTTGAGGGTCCTCAACAAACTTAGATCCTTCAAAGGGGTAGCGGCAATAGTGGCCCACAAGCGGCCGAACAGCGTGTGGTTCCCCCTGGCATTGGAACTGCGGCTGAAGTTTGTACCGCTACCAGATCCAGTTCTGACCCAGCGAGTCCAGAAGTCGACTGTCTGCGCTTCATTACAGAAAACCCGGACCCTGCAGCTCATGATTTTCTCTCCTTAACGGTGAGAAAGCGTTTCGGGATTTCGAAAGCCAGCATAGACTTCCTAGAGGAATATAAGTGCAAATCTACTAGAAGGCAATATGAGTCATCTTGGAGAAAATGGGTGGCCTTTGTCAAGGCGAAGAATCCGCAGGAGATCTTGACAGACTTCTGCTTATCTTTCTTCATCCACCTCCATGGTCAAAGGTTGGAAGCTAACACGATTTCGGCGTGCAAGTCTGCTTTGACAAGACCCATTCTATATGCCTTCCAGGTCGACCTAGGTAACGAGATCTTTAATAAAATTCCGAAAGCCTGCGCTAGGCTCAGACCTTCTGCACCTCCAAAGCCCATTTCATGGTCTTTAGACAAAGTTCTTCATTTCGCTTCTCTGTTGAGCAATGAGGAGTGTGCGTTAAAGGATTTGACACAAAAAGTTATTTTCCTATTTGCACTTGCGTCCGGGGCCAGGGTTAGTGAGATTGTAGCCCTCTCGAGAGAGGCAGGTCGTGTTCACTTCCTGGATGGGGGAGAACTGAACCTGTTTCCGGATCCTACGTTTCTCGCCAAGAATGAGTTACCCACCAACAGGTGGGGTCCCTGGAGAATCTGCCCTCTGAAAGAAGATGCATCTCTATGTCCAGTAGAATGCCTAAAGGTCTATTTTCATAGAACTTCAGACTTCAAGGGTGGTCAACTATTCAGGGGAGAAACATCAGGCTCAAATTTATCTCTGAATCAACTCTTGACAGTACACCCGCAGGTCACGATTCGAGGAAAGTTGCCTCATCCTTAAATTTCTTTAATTGTATGGATTTTGAGCATCTCTGTTCATACACTGGCTGGAAGTCTTCCAGAGTGTTCTTTCGCCACTATGCAAAGCAAGTAGAGGAACTAAAGAGATCTGTGGTAGCAGTGGGTCGTGTCGTTAACCCTACTGTTTAACTCTGCGAGGAACAGTGGTTTTAATTGGGACGATTAATTCCAGGGTGAGTGTGTAGTTACATACTGTACTACAAACTAAGTGAGGGCACTGAGTTGCCCACGTAGACTGTTCCATTTCCAAAGGTGAACCTAGCATAAGTGCAAACATGTGTGCCGAGCGTTTCTAACGCTAATGTGATTGATTTGTAATACAGACATTTATGACTTTGATACCTCGGTATCTTAAAAGTGGCATTAATGTTTTTTCTCTTTCAGATAAACAAGTTCTGTTTACTATCATACTTATGCTTATAGTTTTGGGTTATCCCTTCCTTATATATATATATATATATATATATATATATATATATATATATATATATATATATATATATATATATATATATATATATATATATATATATATATATATATATAATATATATATATATATATATATATATATATATATATATATATATATATATATATATATATATATATATATATATATATATATATATATATATATATATATATAATTGTTGTTAACCTGTCTATTTTATTGTCTGTCAATAAACTTGTTCTTGAGAACCTTGCGTCACCTTCACCTGTGTCAATTTATTGGTATAATTGAGCATTAATTCTATGTACTTTTTCTGGGATAATTCTAATAGAATTGTTCCTTTATGCAAGCTATGTTGCATTGGTTTATGCTTTCCCTTACCGGGAGGACTCCGTCCCATAAGGGGACGGTGGCGGTTTTACAAGTTTCCTCCTATGCGGATATAAACCTTTGTCCAATACAAGTATTGTGCGGAGAACTGGTCGATATTTCATATTGACGCAGTGGTTCTTTACAAACTATGCTTTACT
>NC_090734.1:53297814-53300314 GCF_036898095.1 Palaemon carinicauda
TGCCTAATAAATAAGCAGTTAGTTGCTTGTACACAGTGGTTGGGTGTTCCGCTGAAGTCGGCGGGCACCAAGAAAGATATATTGGAGGCTGTGAAGGGTAAGATTGCTCAGGATTTAGCTGAGGCCGAACATTTGGTGAGTGAAAGTGAAGTAAATAGTGATGGTGAAGGTAGTATTAATGATGACTTGGAAGAGGATAGGTTGAGCGTGAGAGCTGGTTTGACTTTATTCAAGGATCCTCCTCATACAGGTATGATTTATGAAGGTCCCTCGAATATACCCAAGGCTAATGTTTTGCATAATCCCTTTTTGCCCCCCACCTCTTAATTCTTTGCCAGTCAAACCCCTGACTTCTGTTCATACTTTGGGTGAATCTAAAGAAGAGGCAGAATATAAATTAATTTATAGAAGAATTAAATAAAGAAAATACAATTTTAGGCGAACGAACGGGTGAGGCGTCACGAGTTAGAGATGGTGAAGTTGAATATAGAGATGGCTAGGTTACAGGGGGCCAAATTGGTCAGTTCCCCTAAAGGTATGTTTCAGGACCGGTTTAATTTAGGTGCAGCACTAAAGTTGGTGCCAGTCTTTGATGAGAACAATGTCCCTGAATTTTCAAAGCCTTTGAGCGTGTTGCCACCCGGTTGTCTTGGCCCTCCGAAATGGACTGTCTTGATACAATGTAGGCTGGTAGGCAAGGCTATCCGGGTATACAATGCCTTGGAGGAGGGAATTTCCAGGGACTATCATAAGGTCAAAGCACTGGTATTAAAAGCCTATGATTTGGTTCCCGGGGCCTATCGCCTAAAATTTAGAAATTATAATAAACATCCTTCACAGTCTTTTGTAAAATTCGCTCGGGTCAACGAGGGACAATTTGACGACTGGCTGAAGAGCCGACAAGTGGTGTCTTTTGCTGCGTTGCGAGAATTGTTGCTCCTTGAAGAATTCAAAAATGCATGTAGTAAGGAGTTGAGGGTCCATCTTGAGGAGGTCAAAGTTATGAAGTTGAGTAGTGCCTCAGTTGGCAGATGAATATGTGTTGACCCATCGCTCTGGCAATAGTAACTTTGGGTACAGAGTTTTAAATGATCCATCTTCCCGTGCCCACAGTAGTGGAATGAGTGGAGAACCACCTTCGATGACTCCTAATTTTCCTAAGAATAATGATAATTCCTTTTCAGATGGTAGGAATATTGGTAGAGTCTCAGGAGGGTCTCCTCCCCCTAGTGTCTTTGTTAACAGAAGTACATCTAATTAAGGCAATAATAAAAGGTATAATAATAATAATAATAATGGTAACAGAGGTACTGGACGTAGAGTAACCTTTTTTTGGTGTGACAAAGCAGTTATTTCATTTCCAGAAGCAGTGCAATGCCCGTAGACGATATCTTGAGAGAAACGGCCAAAACTCATTTTCGTTAATTTCTGATAGGTCTAGTTCTTGTGATAATCTAGTGGAAAAATCTGTAGTTAGCAGTAAGGTAGATAATAGTAGTAGTGACACTTCTAATAAAAAAACAGTTGTGATTCAATTTTGACAAATATGTATGGCCTGGTAAAATTGTTCTTGGATCTAAGATTATCAAAGTAAAGTTCTTGAGGGACACTGGTTCAGCTCGGTCTCTTATGTTGAGGGATACCTTAAAAGGTTGTAAAGAGTATTCAGGGAATTATTTCGTTCTGGGAGGGTTCCCGAACACTGTTGTTTCTGTTTCGTTGGTGGATGTCAGGTTGTCTTTTCCTGGATGTGATAAGGTTACCGAGTTGGCCGTTGTTGATAGTCTCCCCATTCATGGGATTGACAGGTATTTTGGGCAATGATATGGTCAATAGTGAGGGTCAGGAATTATTTCCCATATTGTCCATTGATGCGTGTCCCATAGCTGTAACAACCCGTGCCGCAGCAAGAGCATCTGATCTACTTGATGTCGATGATTTAATGCTTAGTAGTTTAGAAGTCAATGTAGAAAGGCCCGGGTCAGTAGATAGTGGTAGTAGTATCATTATTAATGATTTGAAACCTGATTGGGACAGATTGGCTTTTATTGAAGCCCAGAAAAAAGAATTTGACTTTGAATTAGGAGACATTAATGATTTGACTAAACCTCGGTTTGGTATAACCATAGGTTTACTTTATAGGTTTATTCGACCTTCGACAGATGATCTGAGCAAGACTTCTCAGATTGCACAAATTGTGGTTCCTTCCCAGTTCCGTGAATCGGTAATGAATCTTGCTCATAACAATTTTCTTTCAGGCCATTTTGGGATATGGAAAACGTTCCAAAAATTAGCAAGGTATTTTTGGTGGCCTGGGATGAAATCTTCTGTGAAGCATTATGTAAAGGAATGTGAGGTATGTTAGGTTATGGGAAAACCAAATCAAATAACTTCCAAGGCTCCCTTACATCCTATCCCTGCTATTGGTGAACCATTCTCGGAATTGGTGATAGATGTCGTTGGTCCTTTACCTAAAACCAGGTCTGGTTATGTTTATTTA
>NC_090734.1:53315314-53320314 GCF_036898095.1 Palaemon carinicauda
TAATTATGATTGAGTAATATTCTATTCCATAAAAAATGTAAAATACAGACTAGAAATATAATATATTATATAAAATAATGCTTTTGAACTAAACATATTATACAAAATTATACTTATTAACCGACCATTATCCATTATTCTCTCTCTCTCTCTCTCTCTCTCTCTCTCTCTCTCTCTCTCTCTCTCTCTCTCTCTCTCTCTCTCTCTCTCTCTCTCTCTCTCAAGACATACGTACGCATACACATACACACACACAAAGACGCACATAGACACACACAGATATATATATATATATATATATATATATATATATATATATATATATATATATATATATATATATATATATATAAATATATATATATATATATATATACTATATATATATATATATATATATATATATATATATATATATATATATATATATGTATATATATATATATATATATATATATATATATATATATAGAGAGAGAGAGAGAGAGAGAGAGAGAGAGAGAGAAGAGAGAGAGAGAGAGAGAGAGAGAGAGAGAGAGAGAGAGAGAGAGAGAGAGAGAGAGAGAGTCATTCGAGATTGTGATTAACTGAGCATTAGTACCCTTTCCCAGAATAATCACCAATCTTCTTCATCAACATAAGTTACCTGATTATTATTCGTTATAACCCTTTAGCGACCAAATATCCCAAGCAGATCTTTTAAACAGCTACTTTGTGGTATCCGTGGTGAACAAGTTTACACTAGCATGAAATTGACTCTTTGGCAACTCATAACTACAATCTTCTGCTCTTCGGGGAAAAAAAACTGTCTTTGATAATGTAATCCCTCGCTAGTTCCCAGTCTCTGAAATCTCCCTTTCGTATTCTATTCAACAGGGGTGATTTCATCTCGTTTGAATCTTACCAGCCCTCCACATTTCAGGTGCAATACCTTCCAGTTCTGGGGATATACGGTTTTTAGTTGTTTTATTGCCAAAGGACTTCTGTAAATCTAATGTAACTTACATCTATAGGAGGCTATATTTAGGCCAGAAGGAGGTTTTTCTTGTTTGGTTGTGGGTCCGGGGCTTATTTAGTGTCTCCTCAACATGGTATTCCAGTCTTGGCTCTGGATTTAGAATTCCTTTTTTTAAATATTCTATTTGTTTTTCTTTTTAGACATGTAACTCACCCCTCTTACTCTTTCTTTCAATTATTTCTGAAATACCTTCATTTGTACATCTTGTATTCTTTCATCTCGTCCACTGAGACAATGATGTTTTTTTTTTTTTTTTTTTTTTTTTTTTTTGTACTATCTAGGAACCCTCTATTGTTTCTTTTTTTTAACTGCATCACTTTATTATTTTCAACTATATCAAAATATTACGTTCATACTAAGGTCAGAGGCTGCCTGTATTTAAATGATCCACAGCAAAATGTAACTATATGTTTCTCTAAAAGTTTCAATGTATCCCAACTCATCCATTTCACTAGTTCACTCCACATCCCCACCCAATTTTGGTGTTAGTAGATTCTTAAAAGCTTTATACAACTTCTTCCACAAGAAATATTCCCATCTAGCTATACTTTTTTTGTCCAGTATCACCTCTAAGTCTGTAAATGTGTTCCTACACTCTATAATGTAGTCATACTTTTCACTACTTTGTTGTATTAGCTTATCAATAAAATAGCATCCTATAATTGTTGCACTTCTATTGCATACATACTGTAATTCTTCCGTCCACTGGTTCCCTTTCATCTAATGCTTGGCCACTTATTTACTCGAAACAATCTTACGCCTTGATTATGATTACAACGTAAATTTTTCCGTTTCTCTAACTATTAAAACGTCTAAAAATGGCATACGGTTATTTTTTTTCACCTTCTATAGCAAATTTTATAGATGGTACTAATGAATTGATGATTGAAACAAAACCCTCAAAATTAAAATTTTCTTGTTAAATACCATCTAAAAAATTTACTATAGAAAGCGAAAAAAATAACCGTATCCCATTTTTAGACGTTTTGGTAGTTAGAGAAACTGATAAATCTAAGTTTTCTAAATATAAAAAGCCTACCATAAATTTTTCATATATTCATTTCTACTCCGGTCACTCTAAAAAATATAAAGCATTCAGGTTTTTCCTCCATGTACCTCATGGCATTTAGATTTTGTAGCCCAGAGTACATTGAGGACGAGTTCACGAAAATTGAAAAAATTACAACAAATCTTTACTATCTCAAATATTTCTTAGAAAAATGTATATGGCTAAAAAAAACATTTTATATTGTCCAGTTAGAGAGGAAGGAAACAATTAATATTATGCTTTGTTTGGCATTTAATGTTTGTTTTTTAGATGTTATACCCCTTTTGAAAAAAACTAGACATTGGCGTAGTGTTTAAATATACGTTAAAAAGCATGTTTTTTAAGAATAGTTCTGTGAATGATGATATTGTAATATATAACATTCCTAGTTCAGAGTGTACCTTATTCTATGTCGGCTAAACATCCAAAGGTACCTCAGTCAGATTAAAACAGCATCAGGTGGCTGTCTCCAGGGGTTCTCTTAATAATGCCTTGGCTTCCCACTGGATAGGGTCAAGTCACCAAATTGGATGATCACACATAAATAGAATAATCCATGTAAATGATTATATCCAAAGGAATATTGTTGAATCCTTTTTAACCCTGGATAGGTACGATGGGTCGTTCGCGACCCCGAGCGTCAAAAAAAAACAGGTTTTTCTCACGTGACTCACCCCCGTGACTGAATTTGTGGGTGATCGACCTGCAGGAGGTGTCTCCCCTACACGCTCTAGTAGTGTCCAGATGTGCATTGCTGTAGCTGTACTCCTTCCCCGATTTCTGAGACGCGTCGGGGTCGAGCGCGACCGAGTTTACCCTTCTAAGGTAGTTTGCCTAATTATCAAAGTTATTACGTATTATGAAATTGTCGTAGAATGGTGCAACTTGTATAGGTTATCAGTTGAGGAAAGTCTTGGTGGATTATTTGGCTACCATGTGCATGATTTTTTTTTTAGTTAAAATATCGTTCATCACCACGAGGACCATTTTACCGCGCGTGCCCCTTTTTCATTTTTTTTAATTTTTTTGCCAAGTCATTTTTCCGTAAGATATTGCCAAATAGTGTCGTAAAACTTTTGCTTGTTTAGTATTGGAAAGTGTGTCTAGATGATCTGGCTACCCATGCGTGACTTTGTTTTTGTCAGATACGACGTAGTTATTGGTATATTGGGTATCTAACTGCGGTTACCAATTTCTGTTTTTTTTTCAATATTTGTAAAAATTACTACGTAGTAAGGAATTGCCGTATATTATTCATTTTTTTCATGTTTATGTGTTAGAAAGTGTGCCTTGATGGTTGGGCTAACACGTGCATGTCTTTTTTTTTTATCTAAGATGCCGTATATTAGAATGTCGGGCATTTTACCGCGAGTGCCCCTTTTTCATTTTTTTTCATTTTTTTGCCAAGTCATTTTTCCGTATGATATTGCCAAATAGTGTCGTAAAACTTTTGCTTTTTTAGTGTTGGAAAGTGTGTCTAGATGATCTAGCTACCCATGCGTGATTTTGTTTTTGTCAGATACGACGTAGTTATTGGTATTTTGGGTATTTAACTGCGGTTGCCAATTTCTGTTTTTTTTTCAATATTTGTAAAAAATTTACTACGTAGTAAGGAATTGCCGTATATTATTGATTTTTTTTCATGTTTATGTGTTAGAAAGTGTGCCTTGATGGTTGGGCTAACACGTGCATGTCTTTTTTTTTATCTGAGATGCAGTATATTAGAATGTTGGGCATTTTTCCGCGAATGCCTCTTTTTATTTGTTTTGCATTTTTTTGCTTAGTCATGTTACCGTAAGGAATTGGCAAGTAGTGTCGCAAAACTTATATTTTTATAGTGTTGGAAAGTGTTTCTAGATGATCTGGCTACCCATGCCTATTTTTTTTTTAGCCAGATATGGCGTATATATAAGTATGTGTTCGATTTTCCTGTGATTGCCATTTTTTCGTTTTTTCCCATTTCTTTCAAAATTACTACGTACTAAGGAACTATCACAGAGTAATGATTCATTTATATGTTTATTTGTCGGAAAATGTGCCTTGATGGTTTGCTTAGCACTTGGCTGAAATTTTTTTTTCTGAAATGCCGTATATTAGAATGGCCATTTTTCCACGAGTGCCCCTTTTTATTTGTTTTGCATTTTTTTGCTTAGTCATGTTACCGTAAGGAATTGGCAAGTAGTGTCGCAAAACTTATAATTTTATAGTGTTGGAAAGTGTTTCTAGATGATCTGGCTACCCATGCCTATCTTTTTTTTTTAGCCAGATATGGCGTATATATAGGTATGTGTTCGATTTTCCTGTGATTGCCATTTTTTCATTTTTTCCCATTTCTTTCAAAATTACTACGTACTAAGGAACTATCACAGAGTAATGATTCATTTGGATGTTTATTTGTCGGAAAATGTGCCTTGATGGTTTGCCTAGCACGTGGTTGAATTTTTTTTTTTTTTCTGAAATGCCGTATATTAGAATGTTAGCTATTTTTCTGCGAGTGCCCCTTTTTATTTGTTTTGCATTTTTTTGCTTAGTCATGTTACTAAAGGAATTGGCAAGTAGTGTCGCAAAACTTATATTTTTATAGTGTTGGAAAGTGTTTCTAGATGATCTGGCTACCCATGCCTATTTTTTTTTTTAGCCAGATATGGCGTATATATAAGTATGTGTTCGATTTTCCTGTGATTGCCATTTTTTCGTTTTTTCCCATTTCTTTCAAAATTACTACGTACTAAGGAACTATCACAGAGTAATGATTCATTTATATGTTTATTTGTCAGAAAATGTGCCTTGATGGTTTGCCTAGCACGTGGTTGAATTTTTTTTTTTTCTGAAATGCCGTATATTAGAATGTTAGCTATTTTTCCGCGAGTGCCCCTTTTTATTTGTTTTGCATTTTTTTGCTTAGTCATGTTACCGTAAGGAATTGGCAAGTAG
>NC_090734.1:53327814-53330314 GCF_036898095.1 Palaemon carinicauda
ATACCGCGCTCTGCACAAAAAGCCCTAAGATATGAGTCTCTCATCCCAAATATGGACATTTAGAGGTCAACTACAAAGAATGCATCTATAATGCCAGGGGTTGGTGCAGATATGGGTATAATTGCAAGTATACACTCAAAAGTTTATATGAAGGCGAAAGAGCAAATATAATAGAAGAGTTCGATTTTTTAATGGCAGAATTCCTAGAAATGAAGAAAAGAACATCATATCAGAACAGGAAGGAAGCATGGGAAAATCCATATTACTAATATTAAATAATGGAGATGAAACACAAACCCTAACATTGATGAATGCACAGGGTTTAGTCACGAGTAACTATAAAAGGAAAATAGAGTTCTTAGAAGAACTAACCCAAATTAATTATATTAGTAATATTAAATATAAACGAAACATGGTATTCCTAGGAGACTTGCAGTGATGACCAGATAAAGGGTTTCCAAACATATAGATCAGACAGAACAAATAATAATCAAGAGGGAACCGCAATATATCCAAGAGACATAAATCATGGAAAATTCTGTGAAAAATACATCAACTCAGAATGTGAATAACTACAGACATGCATACCAAGAGACAGAAAGATCTTATTTCAGAAAATTAGAAATTGGAAGAAAAATCTTGCCAAAGAAAAAAATGTGTTGAAAATGATGGAAATAAAAAGTAAGATAGAAAATGCATAACAAAAGATTATACAATCGAAAGAAAATGAAAAAGGGACTTAGAACAATGAATACTTCAAAATATAAAAAAAAAAAACAAAGTACTTTACTTTAGCAAAAAAAGATGAATAAAAAGGAGATTAGAAATAGGCTCTATAAGAATTGAAGGACGGTTAACGAATAAGAAAAAAGGAAATATGCAACATATTAGCAGAAAAATATAAAAGTGTGTTCACGCCAAGAATTGCGAATGAGAATAATGAAACAGAAATGAGAGAAGAAAATGTTGAATATCTAACGGATATAGATATTAATGAAGCAGATATTGTCAGGGCTACAAGCGGAATTAAAAAATGATCGGCAGCCTGACCAAATGGAGTTCCAGCAATTTTGTTAAAATAAATGCACACACTATCGCGAAGCTGCTTGCAATACTGCTAAGACAAAGTGTAGATATGAACGAGATATATGTTAAACATAAATTAGCTTATATAACCCCTATTTTAAAAAGTGGATCAAGACTAGAGACCTGTTAGTCTAACATTTGGTTGAAAATAATTTGTTTAATATAGGTCAACATGGTTTTGTGCCTAGAACAAGTACAAAAACCCAGCTGATAGCAAACTATGAAAACATATACAAAAATATGAGATATGAAAAGGACACAGATGTGATCTATCTAGATTTTGCAAAAGCCTTTGACAAGGTAGACCATAATATATTATAGAAAAAAAAGGAGAAAACATAATATTGTGGGAAAGATAGGAAAATGGGGAAAAGAATTATTGCAAAACAGAAAACAGATAGTGGTTGCAAATGACGAAAAATCAGATGATGATCAGGTAATATCTGGCGTGCAACACGGTATGGTATTAGCTGCACTGCTGTTTGTTATTATGATCTCAGACATAAACTGTGATGTTAAAAACTCTGTAGTGAGAAGTTTCGCTGATGACACAAGAATAAGTAGAGAAATTACTTGTGAAGAAGATAGGAACTCACTACAAAGAGATCTAAACAAAATATATGAATGGGCAGAGATAAATAGGAAGGTAGTTAACTCCGAAATATTCAAATCAATAAATTATGGAAAGAGAGAAGGAATGGTATATGCATGCAAGGGACCTAATATCGAGACAATCACTAACAAGGAAGCAATTGAAGATCTTGGTGTAACGTTAAATAGGTGTATTCTCTCTCTCTCTCTCTCTCTCTCTCTCTCTCTCTCTCTCTCTCTCTCTCTCTCTCTCTCTCTCTCTCTCTCTCTGTTATATTGTATAATTAGGAAAACATCATATATATTCCCTACTCTCACACATATAAAAGGAAAACTTGAAATATAATTGCTTATCTATCACTGATTTAAATATATATATATATATATATATATATATATATATATATATATATATATATATATATATATATATATATATATATATATATATATGTATATATATATATATATATATATATATATATATATATATATATATATATATATATATATATATTTATGTATATGTACACACACATATATATATATGTATATATATATATATATATATATATATATATATATATATATATATATATATATATATATATATATATATATATATATATATATATATATATATATATGCAGTAGAACCACAAGGAAAATTAAAATATGAAATATACGATTAAGTCTTGACTAGTTTCGTGATACTTCTTCAGACGACTGATTTATTGAGATAGGTTTTTTTTACATTTTATATGGAAAGTAATCGTAGGAACATACATATAGAGGCTTAGAGAACAATGATACTCCCTTACCA
>NC_090734.1:53340314-53350314 GCF_036898095.1 Palaemon carinicauda
TACGTCAACCCTTCCTAAGGAAGGGCTAAAGTGAGTGGACTTTTGCTTGGATCAGGGAACAATTTTAAAAGACATACCATGATAAAAAATATCCATATTTTAATCTTAATGTTCAGTACATTTAGAATAAAATGAGCGTGGGCGAATAAAATGCAGTGTTCACTATGAACTAGTTTATTAAAATTTAATAACGTACATATCAGATCAACCTTTATGAAATTTATAAAAAGTGGATGAAATCCATTAAGGCACAAAGAAAACAGTCAACAGAAAATATTGTTTCATCTACCATGAAACAGATTTGCCACTTCAATTGAATTATTAATAATGAGACAGTCTGTATACTGTTTATTTACACTAGCGTAAGAAACGCTTGGCACAAGTGTCCATATTATGCTATAGTTCACCAACGTCAATGGAACAGTTCGTAAGGACACTTTCGTGGCCTATCGCTTAGTGTGTAGTACATACAGTGACTACACACCCACCCTCATAATTAATCGTCCCAAATTAATTACACTGTTCCTAGCAGATTTAAACAGAAGGCTAAAGGATTCTACCTGCTGCTACCATAGACTACTCGAGTTGCTCCACTTGCTTCGCATAGTGCATAAAGAACACCTTGGATGACCACCAGCCGGTGTATGAACAAAGATGTTCAAGGTCCATATAAATAAAGAAATTTAATAGAAGAAGCAACTCCTCTCGGATCATGACTAGCGGGTGCACTGTCAGGACCCGCCACACGAACAACACAGGTGAGTTTCGCCCTCAGTTATAGATAACTTTGAGCCCGAGGTTTCTCCTCTGAACAGCTCTCCTCCCATGAAGTCTGAAGTTCTATGAAGATGGACCTTTAGGCACTCCACTGGACAGAGAGATACATCTTCCTTCAGAGGGCAGATTCTCTTGGGACCCCACCTGTTGGTGGGTAGCTTGTTCTTGGTAAAAAACGTTGGGTATGGAAATAGATTGTGTCAGCTACTCACTTTTTCCTCCTCACTAAGGAGAGAAAATCATGAGATGTAGGTTCTTGGTTTTCTGTGATGAAGAGAAGACAGTCGACTTCTGTATTCGCTGAGACAGGGATGGATCCGGTAGCGGTACGAATTTTAGTCGTAGTTCCAATGCCAGAGGGAACCACATTCTATTTGGCCACTTGTGGGCCACTATTGCCGCCTTCCCTTTGAAGGATCTCAGTTTTTCAAGGACTTTCAAAAGGAGGTTGTGTGGAGGGAACAGATAAATACTTGACCATCTGTTCCAGTCTAGGGACAAAGCGTCCACTGCCTCCGCTAGCGGATCCTCGTATGGGGACACATAACGATTTATTCTCTTGTTGTCTTTCATCGCAAAGAGGTCTATCTACAGCTCCTCGACTTGACTCGAGATGAAGGAGAATGATCCTGTGTCTAGGGACCATCCTGACTCTATTGGTGTAAACCTGGATAGAGAGTCCCCTGTCACATTGCGAAACCCTTGAATGTGAACTGCTGACAGGTGCCATTTCTTCCTTTCTGCCAAACGAAAAATGACCAACATCACTTGGTAGATTTGAGGTGACCTCGACCCATGTCGATTCATACATCTCACTATCACCTCACTGTCTAGAACCAGTGTTATGTGGGTCGAGTGGCGAGGAGATACCTTCTTTAAAGTCAGAATTACTGCCATGGCTTCTAGAAAGTTGATGTGAAATTATTTGAAAAGATTGGACCAAGGTCCTTGGACTCTCTTCTGATGAGAGTGACCTCCCCAGCCTTCCTTTGAAGCGTCTGTGTGGATAGTTACTGACGGGGGAGGAGGTCGAAGAAGTATTGATTTCTTCAGTTGCTTGGCATTGGACCACTGCTTGAGAAGCTTTCGCAGTCGAGTCTGTAGAGGTCTTATTAGATCGCACGTTTGATGCATATTTCCTCCAGACTCCTGTTTCATCCTTTAGCTGGGCTCTTAGCACTGGATCTGTTATTGAAGCAAACTGTAGAGAGCCCAGCACTCTCTCCACTTCGCGTCTTGATATCCGTTTAGATTTCAGCAGTCTCTTGATAGATCCTGCTATTTCCTTCCTCTTCTTCCCGTGAATAGAAAGTCGCTGTGACTGCAAATTCCAATGGATTCCCAACCACTGAAATTTTTGAGCTGGAGAAAGTCGAGACTTTTTTATATTGATCTTGAATCCCATATGTTCTAGGAACTGGATCACTATCTTAGAAGCTTGCATGCAATCTGTTCTGGATGCTGCCCACACCAGCCAGTCGTCCAAGTAGGCTACTACTTGGACCCCCTTTAGGCGTAATCGACGAACGGCTGCGTTCGCGAGCTTCGTGAAAATGCTTGGGGCTATGTTTAGCCCAAAAGGCATGGCTCTGAAGACGTAAAGTTTTCTATGTAACTTGAAGCCTAGGTAGGAGGAGAGGTGGCGATTAATTGGAACATGCCAATAAGCATCAGACAAGTCTTATAGAGACAGTATATACCCTTTTGGGCAGTAGGGTCCTTATGTGTTGAAGTGTGAGCATTCTGAACTTATAGTTCATTATGAACTTGTTGAGTAGCGACAAGTCTAGAATGACTCTTAGTTTTTCTGAGTCTTTCTTTGGAACAGAAAACAGCCTCCCTTGGAATTTGATGGACTTAACTTTTCGTATTACTCTTTTGTCTAAGAGCTCTAGGACGTATTCTTCCAGAACGGGGGTTGAGTGTTGGGAGAATTGGGGAAATTGAGGTGGAGTGCTGCTCCAACTCCAACCTAATCCATTTTTTATTAGGCTGTGGGCCCAGGGATCGAAGATCCAGCGATCCCTAAATAGCTTTAGCCTCCCTCCTACTGGAAGCATCTCACTTCTGCTGTTGTGGACCTGAGGCCTTGCCTCCTTGACCGCGTCCTCCCCTGGATCCCCTTCCCCTTGAAGGGTGTCTAGAAGAACCTCTGGCTGTTCCTCTAGCCCTCGAGCAAAAGGAAGAGGTCAGCCTTTCGAAGGCTGGGTTAAAAACTGGCGACTGAGGCGCCACTTCTTGAGGTACCAGCTGGTATGTGGTTGGAGGTTGTGCCATTATCTGAGGCACCGCGGTCACTGGAAGTTGTTGCTGTTGTTGCTGTCGGTAAGGTATAGCCGGCCGAGAAGATGGCCTAGACCTTTTTGTCTTCCTCTTGGGTTGGGGACCCTCATCCTGAGAAGACTTTCTCTTAAGATCTAAGCCCCACTTTTTGAGAAGGTTCCTATTCTCTGTGGCGGCCTTGTCTACTACCTCTTTAACCACATCGTTGGGAAAGAGGTCTTTACCCCAGATACGAGAGGAGATCAGTTTCCTCGGTTCGTGCCTCACCGAAGCTGAGGCAAACACGAACTCTCTACAGGCTCTCCTAGTTTTAATAAAGCTATAGAGATCCTTCGTAACTATGGCCAGATGGGTTTTGGCCAATACCATGAACATGTCCTGGATCTTGGGGTCACTTACCATCGTTTCCAATGTCGTTTGCAACGACATCGATGCCGCAAGAGAACCTTCGACAGCTTTGGGAGTTCCTCACTGAACTGACATTCAGCAATATCAGCTTCCAGCTTCCTGACTGAGAAGGTAAGGTGTACGTCCCTCCAGTCTCCTTGGTCCAAGGGCAAGGTCAGAGATAACGGCTTGCACTCCTCCAAGGAGGAGTATGGTTTCCCTTCCTCCGCCGCCTTTAAGGCTGCCTTATATCCCTTTTCCATGAAGGGAAAGGCTCTGATAGGCGAGGCCACAAAGGAGGGAAGCTTCTTACTCAAGGCTGGCACCTTTGAGTTCGTGAAGCCCCTTTCTTTCATCGAGCTCGATAGTAACGCCTGAGCTTTACTATGGTAAAAAACTATGGCCTCCTTCGGCTCAGTCTCCTCCTTTGTGGCTGGCTCCTTTCTAAGGCGGACATAACAGTCCGGGTAGGAATCTTTATTGGGCCAAAATTCCACCTCTTCCAGGGGAATTGCTCCCAAATTTTCAGATATGACGATCTTCCCGATTGTCATTGGCATGTGTTCGGCATACCTCCAAGGATTGGTATTCGAGCACAAAGGAAAATCCTCCACGTTGAGTCGCTTCTGGGGCCCACGTGATGCTGCAAGCCTACGTATCTCCAGTTTCATTGCAGCTTCCTTCTCATCATTCTTCTTCTGAATTTGTTGGATCATCTAAACAATAGAAGAAAGAGTCCTTCCCAGGTCATCTTGGATAGCAGACGATATAGAGGGAACAGGTTCTGGGTCTGGAACCAATGTAACCGACACCTCCTTGATTTCTTGCTCTTCTACTTGAGGAGCCTAGCACAGCTCCTCCTCTTGACCTTCTCCGAGAAGGTTCTTCTCTGTAGAATCCGACACCTCCGACATCCTATCGTACAATTGGATGTCTTGAAGGGCGGCCGAGACTTCAGAATCCACCCGATTCTGGGCAGTTGGTATCTCCACCTGAGGCTGAGGAATGACTGCATCAGCTGATGCTTTAAGGAAAAGGTAGGCCCTCATCTTCTCATTTGGAAGGTAGGGGCCTGAGGTGTTTATCTGAAAACACCTCACCCAGGATCATAACTTTTCCCTGGCAGCATCCCTTGACTCCGTCGACTTGGGGTCGTCAAAAGCCTCAGTAATCAGGTTAAAACATACTGTACAAACCTGAGGGTCCCAATACCGGAGATCACCTCTGGAGGCTGCGCATGCTGCGTGCCTCCTAAAATGTTGATGTCCACAGAAAAACATACTGCGGACATTACAGAACACACTCCCGCACTTCGGATGGTCCTCCTATAAATAGAAGAAAAATCCATGAGTATCAAGTGAAGGCTTTTCACTTATATTGAAACATTTAGCTTATATAGAAAAGCTACAAAAGAAAAAAGGAAAGACACATACTTGTATTTCCTGTCCAGACAATTGCCGTAACCTCCCAAGATATTAAAACTAAGCTTAATTTTATGCTAGAATACCTTATGTAATTTCCTAAACGTAAATTTATTGTGTAGTTTTAATATACGGGATCGAAAGAATACAGAAAGAACTCACTTTCTATATAATGTACGGTCTCAGCAAAAGGCTGTACAAGATAACATTAAGTATGATGAAGAACTTTGGTGTTATCACAAACTCTATATAGCAGTTTCTACTAATGCAGTGTGTACTATACTACGAATATAGCAACTACTGTCCATCGCATGCTGTTGTGCCAGCCAGCACGTGCCGGTACGTACCGGCGTATGCCAGCACGTGTCGGCCGGCATCCACCCCTTTATAGATCAAAGATATACCATCTTTAACTTATAGGCGGCAGCCCACTGATTCGAGACTGTGTGCCGGCCGGCAATCATTTCCAGCCGACGGCTGAAAACACTAATACCCAGCTTCCGGCCGCTAATTGTAACGGCCTGCAGATTCGGGCTGTGATTCCACTGCCGGCCGTCAAAGGTAATAAATCCCATGCCCGCCGACAGTAGCCAGGAACCAGAGTACCTCTACCTGCCCGGCTGTCAGATGTCAAGCCAGCAGCCGGGATAGGCGTGCAACACAATAATCAGAGAAACAGTATGGATGAAAGGTTATAAGGCGGCATGCCATACGACCCTCCATCCAGAAAGAGTGAACTTATGGAAGGGGAGAATGTAGCATTCAGGCTTCCAAAAAATCAACAGCCTGCTGGGCTCTACCGGCAGACATGGAAGAGAGACCAAGGGAAGTCTGGGGCTCACTCTTCAAATAACATATATATATATACATATATGTATAGATATATATATATATATATATATATATATATATATATATATATATATATATATATATATATATATATATATATATATATATATATATATACATATATATATATATATATATCTATATCTATATCTAAGTATTTATATATATATATATATATATATATATATATATATATATATATATATATATATATATATATATATATATATATATATATATATATATATATATATATATATATATATATATATATATATATATATATATATATATATATATATATATATATATATATATATATATATATATATATATATATATATATATATATATATACCCATTGGATAAGCAATATGGTTAGCTTAAATTTTCAGATCAATAAACAAACTATAAACCTAGGACATTTGTAAACACTATCAGATAAAACAGATATACTACGCATAAAAGGATGAAGAATTAAAGTGGTAAAAATTAGAATTCTTGGAAAAGTCTTGATTCGATAAATTAAAATAGAACTATAATCGATAATATAAATAGAATTTGCATAGGATTTATCTGCAATGTTATACAACATTGATAAAGGAATAAATTTGGTCAACAAATATATTTTACACATGAACCGATAGCAAACGTACCAGGAGGTGAAATAAAGAAAGCTTTAAAAGACAAGTAAAGAGGCAGATCAGCAGAAGTTGGGCTAACAATACTTAATATTATAATGATGGAAGGGATTTCATAGCAGTAAGATTTTATCATTATACTAATTGACAAAAAGGGAGACATCAAAGACCTGAAAATTACCGGAAAATAACTCTCCTTGTTATATGAAATATTTGCAAATATCACATTACGGCTGAGTAGTAAGACAGCTAGGCTTCAATCAACTAAGAGATTTTTTCCAGCCTAAGAATTGGTTGTTCAAGCAATTGACCATATCCATGAAATTAACCAGAAAAGGAAAATATCGATAGAATATGACAAACGACTAAGCAATTCATATATGAACTATGAGAATTTTTTTTATTCTGTCAAAGCTGTGCGATTAAACCTTTAGCAGTTAGTTTGTAATTTAGATGCAAGATCAATGCAACTGAACAAAATTAAACCGGCTTCAAGCTTAAATATGAGGACTTGAGAGGAAGTACGTAAAAAAAAAAAATCAAACTAATTTAAAAAAGAGCTATAATTTTCCCACAGGTTGGTTTATTAACAGTGCATGGAAGAGTGAGTGATAAAATGAAAAAGTAAAATTTTTCCAGGTTATGAGTGCTTAGGAAACACGTAAGGTACATGGCTTGCCCATAAAAAATAACATATATTGGAAATAGGGTGGCTTGATCTTGAAAGGCATAGTGCAGATGCGTCATTTGGCCTGAGATATGTAGGTTTCAGGCAATCAGTGGAGATCCAATCTTCTTTGCCATGAATGTTGATTAACAAAACCTACGACATACGGCAGATCATAAGGAAAATGTCCGTGTAAGAGGGTGTTAGCAGTGGTTTGTTAGTGTTTTTGCACAGTTAAATGTTCTTTGTCGAATTGAGATCTGTTGGTGTGTGTTACTTCACTGTTGGCTTATAAGTCAAGCAGCAAGGAGTAGATTTTTCCAAAATGTGATATAAGCACTGGAGATTATTCAAGGAGGCTGTAGACAGAAATATTTCGACAGGAATGACCAATGGCTTACATTAACTCATTTAAGCTACTGAAACCTCCAGGTCGTCTTAATGAAGGGTTCTTAGTCCAGTAGGACCCATGGTCGCGGGAACATGTTGGGGTGATTACAGGGACATCGAGTCTGCTTAAAATAGGCTATAAAACATCCAATAATTTTTTTTTTTGCCAGCAGGGTTGTAATCAGTTGTCTGATTTAAGGTGATACCCAGGATATTCGTTAATGATGCACAGAGATAAAAGGTGGATATGGTACCCCTCCCAGAAGAAATATCCACAGGGGTACCAAAACTTGCTATTCGCAATGTGTGGTTTTGTGGCTTACATGAGGTAGATGTTCCTGTTTCCATTAAAATGGCTCCAGGCCAATGAGTGGATCGATAAAACACAGTAAACAGGTAAGGAATCCCTTGTGATGTGGGTAGAGAACCTACTATATCGATTTTAATGTTGGCAAAACTCCGTTGAGGTTGAGGAGAGGCGCACACTCCTGAATCTGTGTGTTGATGTATTTTTGAGGTATGGTAGGAAGTACATACTCTGACCCAATGCATAGCATTACTAGTAATACCATGAAAATGTACTTCGTAATTAGTAGCTGTGCAGTGTATCAGCGCGAGGGATGTGAAAGTCCTTGAATGAAATCAAGCATCTGTCGGTACATGGGATCAAGTATCAATGGTCATGGTCTACTTTTACTGACATCACAGAGCAGTGTGGCACTGGAGTCACTAGGGGCACATTCTCCCAATGAAGGAATATGCAGGATGTCCTGCATTCTTGTTACTGTGGATCTTTCCGTTGGGCTTCTTTCAAGGCATTGTAATGTAAACCCAAGTGGATGGTAGGCAACGTGTTTTTTTACAGGGATTCAGCAACGGGATTCAATTTCCTAGAGATATGTTGAAGGGTGAAGTTATTTTCAGCCGCAGTGGAGATCTGGTCCGGACCAGGTAACTGCCTTTCAAGTGGTGAAAGTGACGGACAGCATAATACCCCACCAGCAATTCTTGGTCAAAGGTAGAGTAGCTAGATCCAGGCTTGGAAAATTTTCTACTAATGAGCTCCGATTAGCAAGGTGAGCCACTGATCACCTGGTCGAGTAGTGCGCCAATAATCACATAGCTGGCATTGGTGGAGAGAAAAAGATGGGTATTGGGCACATGAAAAGCGAAAGCAGCAGTGGTTGATAGTCTATTCTTCGCGTTGCAGAAGGCTGCTTCTTGAAGGGGACCCAACTTCAGTTCTTTTGGCTTAGACTTGAGTGATGGATACAGGGGATGGGGTGGGGGCACGAGTGACAGCAGTGGTTGGCAGAAATGGTGATAATTTTTTATCATGCACAAGACATTTTACAGTTCTTTGATGGTCGAGGGCGTGGAGATGTTCTCAACTACTGCTACTTTCTCAGGAAGCACTTGGAATCTTTCTGGAGAGATAATTAACCCTATAAATCTTACTTTTTTGGTGTCAAAGGTACACTTGTCCTACCAAATAACAAAACAGTTCTTATGAAGGGGGGAAGAGCACAATATATAGTTGACGAGGATACTCTTCTTTGGAGGAAAGGAACACAAGTATGTTGTCCACGTAACATGCACAAACGGGAAGGTCCCTTAAGATACTTTCCATGAGTCCTTCAAAAGTTCACCCAGCATTAAGAAGGTCAAAACATTAGTAATTAAAGTTGTATGTACCAAAGTGGGTGGGGGTGGCATTCTTGCGGATATCTTTTTGGTTCATGGGCACCTGGTACTAGTCCTTTGGAGGTTGACCATGTAATTATGAGGTCATCTAGAAGATATTCTGGGAACAGGTAGTGATGCAGTTTTGACTGCATGTCCCAGCACCTTTAATCCCAACACGGACTCATTGAGCCCTCCTTCTTCAGGATGATGTTTAAGGATAATGACCATGGGCTTAAGGGCTTTTGGCAAAGGCCAATTCCTTCTATTTTGTCTATTGTTAGTTTAGCCGGTGCCAAACGATCCCGAGCCAAACGATCCGGTGCCAGACGACTCAATGTCGCGAGTATTGGGGTCCCGTCATCTAGATATGGTGATAAATACCGTGTTTGGTAGTAGCCGTGGACTTTTGGTGAACTTTTGGATGAATGACTTCTGGGCACAGTGCCATGTGAAGGGCATAGGCATCCGTAGAGAGCGGGGTCTGAGGGGGCTGGTTGAAGAGGTGTCGATGAGTAAGAGTATGCTGCGACTAGCAGTCGGTAAGGGACATCAACCAGGAGGTGGAAATGTTTGAGAAAATCTGAACTAAGGATTGGGACTACATTGTCGGATACGAAAAAAATCCAATTTTATATGACGCTTCTAAAAGATAATGTGAGGCTTCATAACCAAGGCTATGTACCACAGATTTGTTGACCGCTACATTTTGAATGTCCACAGAATGACTTGTTGTGTCCAGTAGAGTGTCTTGTGAGAAGAGAACTGCAAGCCCCGTATTTACCCCAAAATTGCTTGCCCACACCAGCATCTATAAAAGGAAAATATCAGTGATAGTGGAGGCAACAATCATAGGCAATGGCCTAGTTACACATTTCGACCACTGAAAACAATTCACA
>NC_090734.1:53355314-53372814 GCF_036898095.1 Palaemon carinicauda
GTCCTTGCTGCTGCTTACTGTGTTTGTTTGTTTGTTGAGTATTGCTTATTTTATTTAACATTTGTTTGAACTTTTTCTGTTATTGTTATTGTAATTTTATTTGAATTTATGCTATGATCTTTTAAGTCGCTGTGCTTCCCATTTCCTGAACTCATTGTAATTATTGTATATACTTGTCATTATTGTATAATTTTTGTAAAATAAACTAGGTTAAGGTACTTTAGTATTTTCTGTTATACCCACCCCTTTGGTTGTTACAGTCAATCGGCTCTTTCCAGTCCCAATTCTTCTAGTTTTTTTTTAAAGAACCTGTTGAACCATTAAGGTGGTTCATAACAATATATATATATATATGTATATATATATATATATATATATATATATATATATATATATATATATATATATATATATATATATATATATATATACAGGATATATATATATATATATATATATATATATATATATATATATATATATACATATACAGGATATATATATATATATATATATATATATATATATATATATATATATATATATATATATATATATATATATATATATATATATATATATGTATGTATATCCTGTATATATATATATATATGTATATGTATATGTATATCTAAATATCTATCTATCTATCTATCTATCTATCTATCTATCTACAGGCGTGTGTATGTGTATGTTATTGTATCAACTTTTGCCTGTTATCTTCATGAGAGATTGGTGTGTTTTCCAAAAAGTAACACTCCCAGTGAATAGCGAGTTCTTCCCAATTACTCTAAGTTTGACAAACATAACTTATGATTTACATAATTTTACTGACCAAATTACGAAATATCTGTTGAACTTGTATATGCTGTTCCATAATTTATGTTGTGAATATTTCTATATATATATATATATATATATATATATATATATATATATATATATATATATATATATATATATATATATATATATATATATATATACATATATATATTTATATACATATATATATTTATATACATATATATATTTATATACATATATATATTTATATACATATATATATATATATATATATATATATATATATATATATATATATATATATATATATATATATATATATATATATATATATATATATATATATATATATATATATATATATATATATATGTACATATATACGTATATATATATATATATATATATATATATATATATATATATATATATATGTACATATATACGTATATATATATATATATATATATATATATATATATATATATATATATATATATATATATATATATGTACATATATACGTATATATATATATATATATATATATATATATATATATATATATACGTATATATATATATATATATATATATATATATATATATATGTATGTATTTATATATATATATATATATATATATATATATATATATATATATATATATATATATATATATATATATATATATATATATATGTATGTATATATATATATATGTATTTATATATATATATGTATTTATATATATATATGTATATATATATATATATGTATTTATATATATATATATGTATTTATATATATATATATATATATATATATATATATATATATATATATATATATATATATATATGTATATATATATGTATATATGTAATAGTACATAATAAAATCCATGACCCAAGGGATCACTGGAGAAGTAGGAGTGTAGGAACGCCAAGTCATAATAGGATATGAAAGTCAAGACCAAGCTAAACCTTTGCAATGTAACATTTTGTATAAAGAGTAAACACAATACAAGCATCCCGTGAGAAACAGTTGAGTCTCTCAACGGAACCAGATGGCTTCCTGTAGTAATGTTGTGTTATCATATCTAGGTAAAATGCTGAGTTAACTAATGAAACCTTATCATCAAACTTGATATTTTTGTTAGTTCTGTCTAAATTGTCATACGGAATGGTCATCCGACCAAAGTATCTATACTCCTGTGATGGAGCTACTAATAAACTGTTTAAAAGTTAACATTCATAGACTTATTCAGAAGAAGTAACCTACAAGTCTATAAACTATATATAAATAACATTGAAGACACATGAGTTAAAATACTAATGTGTGTATATAACAGTACCACACCAACAATTGGTAGCAGCGAATCAACTTTACGAACCAGAGATATCATCTTTAAGAACCAGTAATTTCAACTCTAATATTTAGCAGTTACAACAGTAATGAATCTACAATTTAGACGAAGTATCTACGTCTACCGAAGAAATGAACGCATCGAACATCAACTATAAATATTATACAAACTGAGGAACTAGATCATCTATCATCTTAAGAAGATAAAGGTGTGGTATTCAACTTTATCGACGTTTATTAAACATTCAAGAGTCATATCCAGGAAACAACACATTCAACAATACGACGGGATATCAAACATAAAACATTCATCCAAACAGCTAAACTCTCGCAAACCAGAGAGATAGAGGAAATGACGTCATCGCCCTTCGCCCCTTTAATACTGAAATCTAATTACATTTCTTTATTCATTCAGTTATAGGCAGTTGTCAGGGAATTCCTTAAAACATTTTTCCCTGGTAAGGGTAGTACTGCTTATTTGTGATTATTTATGGTAAAACAAATTCAGAAAATTAGAAATAAAGTTTAATTACAAATTTTAATATATTAACACCATTATGGATTATGAAATTAAAAGATAGAATAATGAATTAAGGAAATAAACAAATAACGAACAACAAAAATATTAAGTAACTTATAAGTCTGACACCTTTTTAATATCAATTACAAAATTGATGAATCACCAAATGTCTTGTTACGAATAAATATCTCAACAATTGCTCAAGAAAAATAAACCTTACAACAGTACATAACACAAGTAACTATTCATGGGTCTTTATGACATTTATCACACGCTAAATAATACATCAATTTGAATTTCTGATTCAGAGTCATTTATATAACGTATGCTTCAATGTAACAGCGAGAACCTGTGATTATAGTTCGAGTATTTCCAAAAAGTGCATTAATTGGTCCGGGATTGTTTAAGGTCATGCACTGTTTCCCCAAGGGTCGAGGATTACCCTAGTGCACGGCTAGGTGATTATAACGTGACTAAAGAACATACAAAATATATTTTTCCAAGTTTATTATGGAACTGAAAATACAAGGACAAAATCGTTAACAGAAACTTCGCAAATACTCTAACTTCAAATCCAAGATTTCAGTTCATTAAATTTGCACAATGCATCTCCATCAAAGTTTAAATTTTCTGAACTACCCTTCTTCAAAAACTTTGTGTGATGAATTAGTTTTTCTGACAAATTTAGAATAAATCTACCATAAGAATTTACAGATCCAATAAAGCTTCGTAACTGTTTCTTGGTAGTGGGAGCAGGCATATCCAATATAGCTGTAATTTTATCCTGTTGAGGAAAAATACCCCTTTTGTTGATTACATATCCTAAATATTATATCTCTCCATAACCAAGGAAACACTTTCCCGGTTTAGCAATTAATCCCGCTTCTTGCAGTCGAAATATGACTGTCCAAATCGTCCATATGAATTTTCCAGTCTTTGGATATAATAAAGATATTGTCAAAATAGCTAACTACGAAAGAAAAACCTTTCAATACTTGCCTCATTATTCTAATATACGTTGCGCAAGCTCTGCTAAGGCCAAAAAGTAATCTTACATATTGCATTAGTCCAAGATTAGTTGAAAATACTGTATACTTGCGACTCTCTGGTGTTAGAGGAATCTGATGATATGCTTTGCAGATATCAAGTTCTGTAATGAACATAAAATCTGCAAACTTGTGAAGATCTTGTTCAAAGCTTGGCATGGGCTCACAATCAAAATCTGTAATTGTATTTAAAGTTCTAAAATCAACAACCAATATGTAGTTACCTTCTTTCTTTTTGACAAGCAATGCAGAGGATGAATAATTAGAAGATGAGGGCTCTAATATTCCAAGATCAAGCAAACTTTGTACTTTGTCATCGAAATCCTTAGTTAAATGAGCTAGGATCGGATAATATGTACGAACAAAGGGTTCAGTAGTCTTAATCTTAATATTATGCTCTTTTATAGAAGTTTTACCTGGTTATCTGAAAATACTTGTTTGTACTTCTGACATAAGTAACGAAGATCATCTTTCTGTACATCTGAAAGATTAGGGTTTACGTTGCATGTACTTTGATTGGTATCCACAGATTCAATTTTCAGATAATCATCCTCATCAGCATAAATAACAGCAACTTTGTTAACATGAACAGTGTTTATAATTTCATTCATATCTTCATCTTCTACATGTAACATATTAACATTCTCTCTACGGTAATATTTCTTTATAAGATTAATATGATACAGTCTCTTCTTACCTTCTACGTTTAGCCAGTAGTCAACTGTACCATGCTTATCAATTATCTTGTATGGACCTCTCCATGAGAACTGCAATTTACCCAGTTTTTCTGGAATAAGCAAAAGAACTTCATCATCAACTTTAAGTCGGTGCTTACTACTCTTCAAATCAAAATAAGACTTATATGTACTGACAGATATATTCATGTTTTGAACAGCCAAATCAGAAACCTCAGACAACTTTTCACGAAGTTCTAAAACAAAAGAATAAAGATCAGTTTCCTTTGCAGACATATCCGAATTTGTCCATAGTTCCTTCAATATTATCAAGGGACCTGTCACTTGACGGCCATATATAATCTCAAATGGTGAGAAACCTGTTGCATCACTTGGAATTTCCCTCATGGCAAACAGTGTAGCTAGAAGGAAACGATGCCACTGATTATGTTTTAACTCATATTTTCTTCAATATACTCTTTAAAATCTGGTGTTGCCTTTCTATTCTTCCATTGGCAGCAGGGTGATATGGAGTACTGAAAAGAGGTTTGACTCCTAATAACTTGTGTACTTGCAACATAAGTTCTGATTGAAATTGTGGTCCTCTGTCAGAAAGAATTTCTTTTGGCACTCCTATTCTGGAAAAAAATAGATATTAAGGCTTTTGCAATGTCTTCAGATGTTATGTTCTTCAAAGCGACTGCGTCCGGGAAGCTTGAAGCATAATCTACCATAGTCAAAATATACCTATGCCCTGCTTCACTAAGAGGAGAAATCGGCCCCACTAAGTCAATGGCAACTCGATGAAATGGTGTAGAGATCACTGGTAATTTAACCATCTGAGCCTTCTTTACTTTTCCAACCAGAGAAGATTTCTTGCATACATCACAAGATTTGCAATATTTATATATGTCAGCCGTCATACCCTGCCACCAGAAAATTTCATTAATATTATTAAAGGTTTTCCTATTAGAAAAAATTTCCACTTACCGAAATATCATGTGCAAGGCGTAAAACTAATTTCATGTATTTAACTGGTACAATCAACTGTTCTTTTCCTAGTAACTGAGGCTTTTTACATTTCTATATTTTCCTGTAGAGAAGTTCATTTCTCATCACGAACTCTTACTGCAAACCATTCTTGCAACATTTGACATTTGCAGACTGACTCATTTCTCTTGCATATTTCAAAGCTTCGCAATTCTGCTCTTCTCTAAGAAAAGATTCTTGATCAATGAATATATCAAATGGTTCTGGTAAAGAAAGAGGATGTACAATATTTCTTCTTTATACCTGTGCTCTTGTTACTGCATTTACTTCTATGGAAGAATCGGTATTTTTCCGAAGAAACAAATTATGGTTTTGAACACCTGGAATATTGCCTAATAAGAGAGTACAGTACTTTACTGGAGCCCGAACAGCATTAACCCAACCAGTAAAGAGATTACATTTCAAATAAATCTTGACAATAAGGAATATGTCCTTCCTGCCCAAATAATCAATAGGAGTAGAATATGAGCAATTTGTTCCAGGATCAGGAATTAAGTCCTCTGATACCACTACTCCTGAACAACCTGTATCTCTAAGTATTGTAGATACTGTAACACCATTCACTGTTACACATGCCATAGGTCCACATACTCCTGTGTTATCCAGAACTTGTCCTATCTCAAGAGAAGATTCAGATTTCTTTTTGGGTACCTTGTTAGGACAGTTCCTTGAAATATATCCACTCTGACCACAACCGTAACACGCAATCTTACCAGGACGTGATAAATTAGTTTTCTCTTGTTTCTCACTCACAATGATCTTCTCACTGGAACTAGATACATTTGCATTGTGCCTAAAGTACTTCTGCTTATCTTTAAGATAACATTTGTGTGCTGAAGCATATGTGTCTGCCAATGATGAATAATCCTCTGGAGTTCGAGGTTTACGCTCCTTAAGGAAAAGACGCATTTCCTTAGGTAAAGTCGACATGAACTGATCACAGACTAGTGTTTCTCAAATCTTCGTAGTCTTTCGTTATCCTAAGACTATTAATCCACAAGTCAAAATTTCGAAATAATATATTCAAATATTGTTCATATGTGCTCTTGGAATCCATTTTTGCAGTTTTAAATGCAGTCCTGTACCAGTCACTAGTCGTCTTGAATCCTTTCAACAGAACTTCCTTCAGTGACGCATAGTCACTCGTAACATCATCTGTGAGCGACGTGTAGATATCTAATGCCTTACCTCTTAAAAGTGAAGCCAACTGAACTGACCAAGAGTTCCACTCCCAGTTGAAAGAAACTGCTACCTTCTCAAACCTTACTAGGTAGGCGGTGATATCATCAGTATCACAAAATGGAAGAGGTCTAGTAGTATCCACACTAACTGTTACATGGCTAGGGTTAGATGTTGCTCCTCTGATCATTTGCAATTCAAGTTCATATGTCCCCTGCTTTTCATTTTCTTCCCTTTGCTTTTAATTTTCTTCGCATTTAATCTTCAGAACCATTTCTTCTCTTTCAGCATGTCTTTTATCACGCTCATCACTATCTTTGATTTTCTTCCCTATAAAGTTCAAAAGAGCTTCATCTCAGAGTCCCATGGACAAACCTTCATCCTTCCAGAATTTATAAGACTCCATTTTAAAATATCCAGTCTTTAACCATTGCCTACAAGCAACTTAATATAAGAAACCTTAAAGATACCTTTTTCAAAATGAACATAAGCAGGAACTGAATTGTACTAGAAATAATTATTATGAATAAAGGGCAATCACGCACTTTCATTACATAACATTTACCATTCACTAAGCATCATGATTCAACAATAAAGTTAATAAAAATAAATATTAAGTACAAAACAATAACTTTAAAATTGTCAAACCAGTATACCTCTACAGTCAAGTGGACTCTTACGTAACAACTATGTTTCCGGACACTGTTTCAAGAATTCGGTTTACATTTAATTATCGGAAGTCTCCCACTTGCGACCTTCCAACCAATTCCTAAAATGCCCCAAATACTCAAAATAAATTTTCACCACTCCAATTAATTGCACTTTTATATGGTGTAATAGAAAATAAATTACTACCACCAACCCAATCACAAAGTAACGCAGGCCACTATTAACAAGGAAATTTTTAGATTAGCCCTGGTGAGCACACCACTTAATGTCAGGGAATTCCTTAAGATATTTTTCCCTGGTAAAGACAGTACTGCTTATTTGTGACTAGGTATGGTAAAACATATTCAGAAATTTAGAAATAAAATTTATTTACAAATTTTATTATATTAACACCACTATGGATTATGAAATTAAAAGAGAGAATAATGAAATAAGGAAATAAACAAATAACAAACAACAGAAATATTAAGTAACTTATCTGCCTGACACCTTTTTAATATCAATTACAAAATTAATAAATCCCCAAATGTCTTGTTACGAATAAATACCTCAACAATTGCTCAAGAAAAATAAACCTTACAACAGTACATAACACAAGTAACTATTCATGGGTCTCTATGACATTTATCATACGCTAAATAATACATCAATTTGAATTTCTGATTCAGAGTCACTTATATAATGTATGCTTCAATGTAACAGCGAGAACCTGTGATTATAGTTCGAGTATTTCCAAAAAGTGCATTAATTGGTCCGGGATTGTTTAAGGTCATGCACTGTTTCCCCAAGGGTCGAGGATTACCCTAGTGCACGGCTAGGTGATTATAACGTGACTAAAGAAAATACAAAACTTATTTTTCCAAGTTTATTATGGAACTGAAAATGCAAGGACAAAATCGTTAACAGAAACTTCGCAAATACTCTAACTTCAAATCTAGTCAATAGATGACGTTACTAACATTATGAAATTCCCTGACAGCAGTGAAGTGTTGTTATCACGAGTCGATTGTCCGTTATTGCTGGGGTGAGTTGTTTGCAAATCTTCAAGTTTTCCTTCATTAAAGGAAACTGTATTCAACTTCGAATTCTCGTCTAGAATTTTTTTTTCTCCGTGCTAAGTCCGTTTTCTTTAAAAAGTTCTCGGGGAATATCTTTATATTAGTATCATTGTTTTGGGGGATTGTGTTGTAATCTTCAGCATATCTTTATTGTATAGTGATTATGCTATTACACAGTGGACTTCTGTATTCATATAGAGATATTGATAGGATTGCAAGGAATCGTAGCGATAAAAAAAAAGTAAAGTAAACATGACACATCCTGTAAATCCCAGACCAAGTAACCCCACCCACGGACCAAGTAACCCCATCCCCGCTCCCGTAATTACCCGTAAGTGCTCGTTCAGCTATCCTTCCTTTTCAAAGTCGGGTCAATGGGTTCTTACCTCAGAATGTCGAGTCTTGAATTTCTTCAGTTGACGCTCATTTAAATGCTAAATATATCATAGACCCATTTGTACAATTGCAAGAAGCTAAAAGTTTTCTAGACTTTTCTAAAGGGGACGCAAGTGTGTATCTGAGGGGAGTTTCTTTTCAAGAGGCAGTTACATGGAACGATTTCATAGTTATGATACATGCGATATATGGCGGTGAGGAAGCCTTATATGTAGTTTTAACATTAAGAAATACACTTAATCAAGCCACTTTGACTCGTCTTAATGTTATAGAGAGAGTAGCTCTCATTGGCGATAGGCTTAACGAATATCAGGATATTTTAGGTAATTCCCCTTGGGTTACTGGAGATAACATCGCCGTGAAAGATTTCTTCCGATTATTGTATTTAACTTGCATGACACTTATGTTGCCTGAAGCTTTAGTGCGGTCTTTTGATAAAAAGGTAAAGCCCGAAAGTACAGAGTTAGATGTATATAAACAGATAAAGAAACATGTCTAAGTGTATTGATCTAGATCCCTTGTTTAGACAAGTTTTTGCAAAAAATTAAACTAAGCCACAACATGTAAATGTAGTTAATAATAGGCAGGTTGCAGGAATGACGTGTTATAATTGCAAACGTCAAAGTCACTTGATCGCAGACTGCAAAACGCAATTCTGTTCGATACATAATAGTTCACCTCATTCATATAGTCGATGCTACTCGCATAATCAACAACAGAATCCTAGAAACACACAGTCAAATCCACAGTCAATTCCCTATGGAAATAAAAAGAAAAATCCTCAGTTCAATAAGAAGAAACCGCCAAAAGTCAATGCAGTTCCAAATCAAAAACAAACAATTAGTGCTTCAAATAACTCTGATCCTGGGCCGTCTAGCCAGCACTCGCAAGGTCAGACTAATTTTCAGAATATGCAGAGTAAGGCAAATACCACATAATTAACTCCAATGGGGAAGAGAGTGATGTCGGGTCATTCATATCAACATCAGTAGTATCAAATAATCCATTTAGTGTTTTATCAGTTCATTGTGAGGCAATAGATTTTCCTATGAAACACACGGCCAAATCAAATAAATCTGTGCAGGCTCCCGTATATTTGCAACAAATTTACACCATAATAGGCTAAAATGAGTTACGACCAACATTATATGCTGTAAATTTAGAACACAGATCATTTACATAATTTTTTGACACTGGTAGTCCACGTAATATTATGGATTTGAGGACACATCATTTGTTATTTTCTAACTTCCCTATTGAGAAGTCCGGAGTAAGGCTCTCGGGTATAGGAAATAATGAATTAAATGTAATAGGCATAACTCATGTTCAGTACAAGGTCGGTAAGCGCACGTTTGCCAATACCTTTATTGTTGTAAAAAACATTGATATGTATCCAGCTGTAATTATAGGATACCCGTCTATGGGCAATCAAATCATTATCTTAGCCCCTGCCAAACACGGCGTGTATATCAAAGGAAAATTCTATAAGTCTTCTAATACCTTAAAATCAGTTTTGGATAAAAAGGAGACGACAAATAAAACAGTGACGTACGTTGAAAAACCAATCACTTGTCTCATTAATAAAAAAATAATATACGCGACCCAACAGAATTCTCGTTCACCCGTAATATCATCTTGCATGCAATCTATCTAGCCGAACGTAACTTCGAATATAAAATTGCAAGTAAAGAAAACGTTGCCGGGATCTGAAATATTAATCCTTTCCAAGACTTTGAAAACTAACGGATTGTCCGTCACACAAGCTATTTATACAGTCGGCTCACAACATCAATGTAATATTGAAGTCTGTAATCATTTAAATACCACTTTAGTAATTCACAAAAATCAACATATCCTGGATGTAGAAGTATATAAACATCGTATTCTTACCGTGGCTGAAATCAATCACACTCAATCAGTTGAATCCCTTTTGCAATCGACTAAAAATAAAATCAATAAAGACATTCAAGAAGAGGAAATTCAGCAGAGATTTTTTGGACTTTTAGCTAAATATCATGATGTTTTTTCCACTACGGATGGATCCTTAGGAAAAACAGATGTGATCAAACATCAAATAAGGTTAAAGGACAAGCAGAAAATTATCTATATACCCTCGTACAGACTCCCTATGATATTCCAAAATGAGATTAATGATGAAGTAGGTAAAAAGCTAGAAGAAGGAGTCATTAGGAAATTGAAGAGCCCTTATAATTTTCCATTAATAGTTGTACCGAAAAAAGATCGAACATGGCATATCTGCGTAGATTTCCATCGCCTAGATGAGGAAACGATCCCTCATTGATTCCCTGTGCCATGTACTAGCGATATTTTATCTTTGTTAGGTCAGAATAAATATTTTACCAGTTTGGACTTACTTAAAGGCTTTCACCAGATATCATTAGAAGAAAATAGTATCCCATACACTGCCTTCCGCACAGCCAGGGGACATTATGAATTTTTGCGTATGCCTTTTGTTTTAAGTTGTGCTCCCATAACATTTACTGGAATGATTAACATAGTGTTTGGAGACTTGCTAGGGGATATATTGCATGCCTATATGGACGACCTTGTAATCTTTTCTAATACCTTAGAAGAACATTTACGTAAACTGGAACTAGTACTACAGAGACTAAGGCCGCATAACTTACGGGGAAAGAAGTAAGTGTGAATTCTTCAAGACAGAATTAGTCTGTTTAGGTTTTACGTTGTCTAGCCAAGGTCGTAAAGTAGTCCACGATAAGGTGTCGGCTATCCGTAACTTTCCGATACCTACTAATGTCAAGGGAATACAGCAATTTCTGGGGTGTAGTGGATATTACAGGCGTTTTATACGAAATTATTCAATAATAGCCGCTCCCCTAACTGATCTTACGAAGAAGGGCGTAGATTTCATATGGTCTGAGCAGCATCAACAGGCGTTTAATACCATGAAAGATGAACTGTGTAGTTCTCCTATCTTAAAATTTCCTGACTTCGGTAAGGAATTCTTCATTGCAACAGACACCTCAGACTTAGGAGTAGGTGGGGTAAGGAATTCTTCATTGCAACAGACACCTCAGACTTAGGAGTAGGTGGGGTATTGCTTCAACAATATGACAAACAGTTTTTCCCGATAGCTTTTTATTCACAAAAACTGAGAACTTCCGAAAGTAAGTATGCAGTAATAAACAAGGAAGGGCTAGCTATTGTTAATTCATTAGTGCATTTTAAGTTCATAATATACGGTTATCCCGTCAAAGTTCTTACTGATCATAAACCCCTAACCGACTTCTTTAAACGCTTTAGTCACAGCCTCAAACGAACTCGGTGGCATTTGATCATCCAAGACTTTGGTGCGAGAATCGGGTATTTACCAGAGAAAGCAAATATCATTGCTGATGCATTATCTCGCAACCCCGTGTCATCTTGTACGGAGCCATTAGCTGAATTAATAGATATATCAACACACATGCCTATTGTTAAAATTGTATCTGAACAGGAAGATCTGGGCTGGAGCGCTGAATTATTACAGACTGAGCAAGGAAAAGATCAGAAATTAGAGAAAATCATAAATGCTTTGGAAGGAAATCGTAAGGAAAAGGAATATATAAAGTATACGCAGCAGAATTTTATAATAAAGGACAATATTTTGTGTAGATCCGTGACAAGGATAACCTGCAATATACCACATGTGACTAACGACCAGGTAGTGGTACCAATCTCACTTATATCCACTGTCCTAAATTGGTTGCATGCAAATCCATTGCATGGACACCCGGGGTTCTCCATAATGTCACAGAAAGCCAAATCATTGTTTTATTGGCATACGATGCTTACAGATATAAAAAAAACACATAGCTAATTGTCGCACTTGTCAGGAAAACAAAGGGCACACGAAAACACCTCTCACACTAGGGACTTATCCCGTGCCCAATCAACCGTTTGAAAGAATACATTTAGATTTATTAACAGGATTTTAAGAATCAGACAGAGGAAATAAGCACCTCTTAGTAATTGTAGATGCTTTGACTCGATATACAGAACTGATAGCACTTAAAACTAAAACTGCGATTGAATGCGCTAGGAAGTTTTAAGAATGTTACATTTGTAAACATGGAATTCCACACATGATAATCTCAGACTCAGGTGGAGAATTTAATAATCATTTCCTTAACTCATTGTGTGAGTTCCTTAGCATAAAGAAAATCAATACCATGATCTATCATCCAGAGTCGAATGGGCTAGTGGAAAGAGCGAATAGGAAAGTTTTAAACATATTAATATTAACCCTGGATAGGTACGCTCCTCGGACACCCATTTAAGGGTATACTCGGACGCGAACGACCCCGACGCCAAAAAAAAATTCTTGAAAAATCAGTTTTTGCAGTAACCTCCTTTTTTTTTGCCAAAAAAAACTTCAATGAATGCTTAAAACAACTGTGAAGATGAATACTACTCATCTGCAGAAAAACCATTTATTATAAATATTTTAAAAAATTAAGTAGAAAAAAAAAGACCTGACATAAAAATTCATAAAAAAAAAGTTTATACATATATACACAAATCCTTTTAGGAATTGATTCTTGAATGTTTAGGACACATCTTGATGTATTTTGGATGAAGTCATACCCATGGAGGTGAAGATCTGAAATGAGAAAAAAAGGGTAACTTTTTTTGGCCAAAAAAATTTGTCCAAATTTCATGAATTTTTTTGGGTACCCAAATGAAATAGGAAGTGGCTATTTTTTTTAGGGAATAAACATATGTTATCCTAAAATAGAAATATGTAAAAAAATCTTCATTATTTTGTAAATTACATTTATATCAGGGGCCATATCTAAAGGTAATTTTTTGAGTACTTAGAAAATTCGTAAAAAAAATACATATATCTAATATATAATATGATATTTATGCAGGTAAAAACATACCAAAATATCACAAATTCTATAGGGAACAAGAATGTATATAGATAGGGCAGCTTACGCTTCGGATATGTCCACAAAATGGCCGCCAACCACACTGACTCAGACTCCCTAATCTGCCACTTGAAATGTAGGAAGTGTATGTCAATTTCAAGGTGTTATTTACTAATCTAATTATTATTGGATATGCATAAAAATTGTATGGTGGGTTGCTGGATAATTGTCTATTATTTTACGACTATAAAATTAAAATTCTGACCCAAAAAAATTTTTTTGAAGGGAAATAAAATCGAAAAAAAAATCTAAAATATAATATTTTAGCTAAATAATTTGATGATATTCAATCAAAAAAGAAGTAAACAAAATTTTCCGACAAATAAACATCTACAGGAATCATTACTCTGTGATAGTTCCTTAGTACGTAGTAATTTTGAGAGAATTGGGAAAAAACGAAAAAATGGCAATCACCGGAAAATCGAACACATACCTATATATACGCCATATCTGGCTAAAAAAAAGATAGGCATGGGTAGCCAGATCATCTAAAAACACTTTCCAACACTATAAAAATATAAGTTTTGCGACACTACTTGCCAATTCCTTACGGTAACATGACTAAGCAAAAAAATGCAAAACAAATAAAAAGGGGCATTCGCGGAAAAATGGCTAACATTCTAATATACGGCATTTCAGAAAAAAAAAATTCAGCCACGTGCTAGGTAAATCATCAAGGCACATTTTCCGACAAATAAACATCTAAATGAATCATTACTCTGTGATAGTTCCTTAGTACGTAGTAATTTTGAAAGAAATGGGAAAAAAACGAAAAAATGGCAATCACAGGAAAATCGAACACATTCCTATATATACGCCATATCTGGCTAAAAAAAAAAGATAGGCATGGGTAGCCAGATCATCTACAAACACTTTCCAACACTATAAAATTATAAGTTTTGCGACACTACTTGCCAATTCCTTACGGTAACATGACTAAGCAAAAAAATGCAAAACAAATATAAAGGGGCACTCGTGGAAAAATGGCCATTCTAATATACGACATTTTAGAAAAAAAAATTTCAGCCACGTGCTAGGCAAACCATCAATGCACATTTTCCGACAAATAAACATATAAATGAATCATTACTCTGTGATAGTTCCTTAGTACGTAGTAATTTTGAAAGAAATGGGAAAAAACGAAAAAATGGCAATCACAGGAAAATCGAACACATACTTACATATACGCCATATCTGGCTAAAAAAAAAATAGGCATGGGTAGCCAGATAATCTAGAAACACTTTCCAACACTATAAAAATATAAGTTTTGCGACACTACTTTCCAATTCCTTACGGTAACATGACTAAGCAAAAAAAATGCAAAACAAATAAAAAGGGGCACTCGCGGAACAATGCCCAACATTCTAATATACGGCATCTCAGATAAAAAAAAAAGACATGCACGTGTTAGCCCAACCATCAAGGCACACTTTATAACACATAAACATGAAAAAAAAATCAATAATATACGGCAATTCCTTACTACGTAGTAAATTTTTACAAATATTGAAAAAAAACAGAAATTGGCAACCGCAGTTAAATACCCAATATACCAATAACTACGTCTTATCTGACAAAAACAAAATCACGCATGGGTAGCCAGATCATCTAGACACACTTTCCAACACTAAAAAAGCAAAAGTTTTACGACACTATTTGGCAATATCTTACGGAAAAATGACTTGGCAAAAAAAGGAAAAAAAATGAAAAAGGGGCACTCGCGGTAAAATGCCCGACATTCTAATATACGGGATCTCAGATAAAAAAAAAGACATGCACGTGTTAGCCCAAGCATCAAGGCACACTTTCTAACACATAAACATGAAAAAAAAATGAATAATATACGGCAATTCCTTACTACGTAGTAAATTTTACAATTATTGAAAAAAAACAGAAATTGGTAACCGCAGTTAAATACCCAATATACCAATAACTACGTCGGTCACGCATGGGTAGCCAGATCATCTAGACACACTTTCCAACACTAAACAAGCAAAAGTTTTACGACACTATTTGGCAATATCTTACGGAAAAATGACTTGGCAAAAAAATGAAAAAAAATTAAAAAGGGGCACTCGCAGTAAAATGTTCCTCGTGGTGATGAACGACATTTTAACTAAAAAAAAAATCATGCACATGGTAGCCAAACAATCCACCAAGATTTTCCACAACTGATAACCTATACAAGTTGAACCATTCTACGACAATTTCATAATACGTAATAACTTTGATAATTATGCAAATTACCTTAGAAGGGTAAACTCGGTCGCGCTCGACCCCGACGCGTCTCAGAAATCGGGGAAGGAGTACAGCTACAGCAATGCACATCTGGACACTACTAGAGCGTGTAGGGGAGACACCTCCTGCAGGTCGATCACCCACAAATTCAGTCACGGGGGTGAGTCCCGTGAGAAAAACCTGTTTTTTTTTTTACGCTCGGGGTCGCGAACGACCCATCGTACCTATCCAGGGTTAACACTAGGGGGATCAGACCCCACTTAGATATTGCAATACCTATGGTACTAAGTACTCTGAATCACTCATATCATGTATCAATTAAAATGTCACCACACGAGGTATTGTATGGTACCCCAGTTAGAATGCCTTTCCATGTATTAATGCGTACAACTAATTTATCAAATCCTTTAAAGGAATGTATAAATGCAAGAAAAGGTCGTTCTGATATCCTTCGAAAGAATTTAGAAAAATCACAAATCATAATGAAAGGAATCATGATAAAATAGCGAAGTCAACTGAAATATATACCGTGGGTGATCATGTATACATACAGGTAAATGTATGTAAAGGACTCAATTACAAACTAACACCAAGGTTTGAAAGCCCATTTAACATTTTGGAAACATTAACGGCCAATAGATTTAGAGTTCAAAACGTATCCCAACCCACTGATGAGAGAATTGTACCATTGGCTCACTTAAGAAATTAAAATAAGAGAGAAGGAAGTGAGTGAAATTTTTTTATCTATGAAACTTATATTTGTATGTTAAATTTTTTTTCTTCTTAATACAGGAGTAATTACATATATTTTTCTCATTGCAGGTTTCCAAGATGAAGTTTTTATTGTTAGGAGCGATATTGTTCGCTCAGACATTTTTCTCGTGTGGGAGGAGCTCTAAAACTAAAAGTATAGATTTTAAATATGGCACTATAATAGAGAGAACAGAAGACGTTTTTGTTACCGCAAGTAATATAGTTATAGAAGTACACATGCAAGCTTTTTTTCTCCAAGAGAATAACGTCACTAGCTTAAAGAGCTACATTTCAAGGTTTGCTGCTTCATTAAATGAAATGCATAAAAGACATTTTCCTTTTAATACAGAGAATTCACTTGCACCGACAATGAGAGTGGCAGAAATGCTTTCACAAGACTTGCAAAATAAGACTTACGAGGAAGAATCTCTGGCTCGTGACCTTCTGATGTGGACATTAAGACACACTATCCTTGAAAGACGTAACCCGTTTATTTTTGCTGCACTAAACATCTTTGGATCTGTTGCAAGTTTAGGCTTAGGGATTTCAAATCGTCTTAAAATCAGTAATCAAAATTAGAATATAGAGTTGTGAGAACAGGAAAATGAATCAGTTTTATTAGAAGTGAGGAATCAGTTAACTTCAATTAATCAAATTATGAGTTTGGGGAAGGAACATTCTAGTAATATCAGTCAGATTATGGAAGTACAAGACTTGCTGGCTACGTTAACGTATTATAATTCAAAAATTTATCATATCCATGCTAAAATTGCACATTTCATTGAGAA
>NC_090734.1:53382814-53407814 GCF_036898095.1 Palaemon carinicauda
ATATTAATTAAGAAAGAGGAAAGAGCCAATGTAAGGTGGCAATAGAGATGATTTACTAGTGTCGTTTCCATGGGAAACATCTGATGCTGATTACAGATCTATACTTGGGTATTTATTAAGCGAGGAGTTGTAAGTCTTGCGGCATCGAGTACAGTTTTCAATAATGTGACATGTGCACTGGGGATTACAGATGAGCTTGTATGCTGGAAAATAATTTGACAGTAATGACTCTTCTACACCATCTTGAGGATTGGTTTTTAGTCCCAGTAGCACCCACGGAAGCTGAGTAAATCAGTTGATGTCATTGCAGAGGGAAATAAAAGCATCTTTGAGGGTGGGAAGAAAATGTTCAACTATTCCGATGGCAGCAGGTTTGTAGTTAGTGGTCAGATGTATCGTGACCCCTAGGAGGTTTAATAATTATGTCCTCAATTGAGAGGTGAAAATGATACCTATCAGAAGAAATATGCTCAGGGATATAGACCAGCAGCTACGGGCACTTTAATCATGCGAGGAGAAGGAAAACGTTTGATTATCTGAACTGATAGGACTTGATATATGTTTTCTTGAAATAGACTTCTGGCAGGCCATATCCTGTACTTTTAGGCCCGGGGACTGCAACAAGACACCCCAAAATTAGCTTTAATCATGTATTGCGAGGTAAGGATGATACAAATTCTAATACGTCTATAGTATGGACTAGGCTTCAGAAACAATCATGCCAGAAGTTTTATAATGTACGTTGCTTCAGAGAGAAGGTTTTTAGGGGGTAAAAATTCATGGTTATTCATGCGAAGAGAGGAATAAAATGAAACATGGTGCAATTGAGAGATTATAATTTCTTGACTTCCAAAGCACCAATGCCAGAAATTTTAATCTCTACTTCACCCCCCCTCCACGCCCAAAAGCCCATTAAGACCCCTTCAGCCTGTAGAGGACTTTTGTTCATATATTGTGAGGAATGGATGAAGCCAATTTTAATAGGTCAGGTGGATGGAGTGGATCGCATAAATGACCAGGCCAGAAGTCCTATCTTGTACATTACACAAGACAGTTTCAATATAATGATATACCTTTGGGTTGATCTTCCAGAAAAATATGGCACACATTATGATGGAACTGTCCCTTATACTCTTAATATCTTTACACATGAAAGAAATTAATTACAACAAAATAAGACACTTATATATTAGTTTTGGTTCCTTATAGGTCTGTAGTGTGGACTAGGCTTCATAAGAGATCATTCCATAAGTTTCATCCTGTACGCTGCCTCACACAGAAGGTTTTAAGGGGTCAAAAATACATGGTTAGTCATGCGAAGAGAGGAATTGATGGAACTTAGTGCAATTGAAAGATTACAGTTTCTTGACTTCAAAAACACCAACGCCAGAAATTTTAATCTGTACTTTCCCCCACCCAGAAGCCCATAAAGACCCCTTTCGCCTGTAGAGGACTTTTATTCATGTATTGTGAGGAAAGGATGAAACCAATTTTAATAAGTTAGGTGAATGACCTGGAACCCAGAAATAATCATACCAGTAGTTGTATCTTTTATATTATCCCAGACAGAATGGTTTTCGGGGGTCCAAAATAGATGATTATTCATGCGAAGAGAGGGATGGATAAAACTTGGCGCAATTGGAAGATTGCAGTCTTTTATTTTCAAAAACACCAATTCCAGAAATTTTATCTCTTACTTTCCCCCTGCAACAAGCCCTGTTAATGATACTTCCAGTACACACTATGGCTTACAAATCAGAAACCTGTCCACATACATTGGTGCCCTGTTAAGTAAAAGACCAAAATAGTTTTATTGGATGAAATTGATAGAATAGTTACTCCATGATTTGGTTTATTTTCTTTGTCAACATTCTCTTAATTAAATAATATAATTATGTCACCTTCTAAGGTTTCGAATGTCCAATTCAATCGCTGTCATATTCACCTTCAATTATATCACTCCAGTTTTTTTCTTCAGAATCTATTTCATCAAAAGCAACATCAGAATCCAGAGTTTGTTCTTTATCTGGCATATATTTTCTTACTATCAACTTTGGATTGCAGTTTTCATCGCACCAAAGTGGATTGAAGTACCCATCTTTTCTTGCCGGCCATAGTCAAAAAACCTCATATCTTTATTTGGAGGTTTTGTACTTCTCCTATTCCACAGACTGCTGACATAATGAGCATGAATAATATGAATTTTCAATAATTTGTCACACTGAGGCAATGAAGCACAGTTTATCTTTTTTTTCACTTGTCTTATGTGATTTTTTCTTATTATTAGACAGTTTTATGAAACAATCAAAGCCGATGTCATTGACGTTTTCTTTCTTTGTATATACTGCAAACATATCGATTGGGAGATTTCATATAAATGTCGTCATGCAACATAGATTTCGATTCCGGCACTGCATTCATGTCCTTCTTAAGCTTTGACAGTATGCTTGTCTTCCCTCATCTGTAAAATGCAGATGCGAAGTCACAGCCTGTAATGGTATGACATGTCATGAGAGCTTTACTCAAACCCTACTGTGTTTCTTCTATATATGATGATAGCTATAACGTTGACATCCTCCTGTTATTTCTAGCTCTAAATTCCATCATAATCTGTGGTTCTGCTGGTAGTTTTTACACTACGCTCATCAGTATCTCCAGTACATCTGGTTCAGAAGACCTTAAACCATGTTTCCCCCTTATTTCAGGACATGGTAGCATATAAGGGTATCAGCTTCATAACAATCTTGGAATTCTTCTGGCATCTCAACCACTAGAATTTCCATTGTATTTGTTTTTCTACCGAGTAAATGGTAAAAAAAATACCAGCTACTATCAGCGCATAGTACTCCTTCTCTAGTTCTCATATCATGAAATTCCAAAATCATCCTTGATCATACCATTCTTCAACAGTTCCCAGCCTTTTTGTCACAGATTTTGGTCACAACTAGATAACTTGATTGTTTCTTATCGAGTCAAAACAGTCATTTTTTTAAAGAACCTCAATATCCAAGATTAATGGTTGCTGATATTGCTATAAAAGCAGATCTACTCCTGTTTCCTTAGCAGAACAGACTTCAACTATTATATCTCAAAAAAATTATCCCTTATGTTGACTTGGTGTGATGAAATATTTTGTGTGGTATATATCCTCCACCAAACAGCAGTGACTGAAATGTGTATTTTTTGACTGATGCTGTGTTAATCTTGTTATGAGTTTCATCAGTATGGTAAACTGAAAAGGATACCTCTGTTACTCGATAATTCAGTTTCTTCTGCAAATCAACATTGCTTCCTTCCATCAGAGATATCCTTGGCAGCTCATTTCCAAAGTCAACACAAAATCCTTCAGTTTCGTTGGAAGCCATTTTGTATATTATAGGTTTTCTCTTAATATTTTCAGATGCAAAACTTTCCATTTTAATACATTTGACTGGTTTGAGAGAGCGGGTATCATAATTTTTCCACTTCTTTATTAATCTTTCACAAAGTTGAGCGCCAAAATTTAGACTGCCAATCAGACAATAGGCTGTATTTAAAGTAACCACTCTACCTGTGGCAATATTGATATGACCTGCATCTTCAGAATAAGACTTCTCAGATGGATTAAAAATATTCAGATTTTGTCATTTAGTGCTTATGTATCTTTGTTGCCTACTTGTACTCAACTCTTTTGCCACTAGTTTGGGGGTGTTTCGCCAGGTTGGATTTCTGAATTAAACTTACACACCATCTTGTAAATTCATTTTCAGAGTTTTTGAAGTGGATTTTACCAATAGATGTTGATTTTGGTTTACACTTTGTTCCAGTGTCCAGTCAACTAGAGCTCTGGAGAACTATTTTTTGGTTCTTATGGGCAAGAATGATCCAGCTTTTAGTGCATTCATTGCATCAGGTGACAAATTCCTACAGTTCTGTAGATAAAGCCAAAAACAATGAGCATTGTTAGGTCTATTTAGAGCAAAAATCACCTTTATAATGTTTGGGAGTATCTCAATATAGTGTTCAATATCATTCTGTTTGACAGTCTTTTAAAGTTCCTGATAGAGTACACTGAAAAGGTAAATATAGAGTGTCTAATATGCAGCTGTGTTACCAAAATTCCCATCCATCATTTGTCTGAAATAGTGTTGCTAAAGGTGGAATTCTTCTCTGTCAGAAAATCACTCCATATCTTTCGAATTCTCAATGTCTTGACGTTCTCTGAAAAGGTCAGCTTCATCATTTTCTATAGAAGAATAAAAAAATATTCACAATAAAATCTTGACTATAGCAGTTGCAGTAATTTGGGGAATATTTGTGATACTATTATACATTTTTCCCTCAAGAAACCCAGATAGGGAAACTTCAGCAAAGTAACCAAGGCCAGAATCATGTACAAATGTTCCTATGGCTCCAAAGAAGGCTAGTTCAAGATGTAAACCCCATAGGAGTATTAAAAGAGTGTCAAACACTAGTTTCTGCATTGTCAGGGCTTAATAGCAACGGCCAAGTCATGCAAGACGGGATTATGATACATTTCTATTTCTTCCGCCACTTACACTGAGCGTATTAGTGTTTATTGAGCATCATCATTCATTGTAGGTGACTGCATTATGAGTTCCATATATGCAATTTTCCTTAATAGCCAGGGTCTGTGACAAATTTAGAATAAAATACATTGAACATTAGTGATGAGGATTTAATTAATGCCTGAATCAACCAGACAAAGTCTACAACACTAATACTGATGAGTTGGATTTTAGCGTTTGTGTTTTCACCTTCAGAAGGATTATCCGTAGAGTTTTTGAGTATATAATTTCGTTGATTTTAAGTTTATTATTTTTTTTTGTGAAAAGGCTTAATTTCCTTCCTTTTACCCTTCAAATTTTCTACATACTTGACTGAAAGTCATACTTATTCCTGGATCTGAGTACAAATTTTTGTTTTCATGGTTAGGGATGTCGCTTGAGTTGAACATCTATACTCATATTAAACACCATGTCAATCCAGCTGAAAATGGGTTGAGTCATATCATGAGGCATAATATTAGATATCCTGATTACTGCCCAAACACAGGCCTACTGGGTATAGTTTCCTTTATGATATACTACATAAAAAAGTTCATTTTACAATAGGCCTAACTCAACAAATGTCAGTATTATTCCAAAATATATGTAGATAACATGGTGCGTAGGAGCATTGGGGCCTTCAATTATGGATGGGGGGAACAATTTTATAATTTGTGGCTCTATTTGAACGATGACATTTTTGGCATAGTAGCTTTTAAAGATGGTTGACAAAAATCTATTAGCAGCACCATCCATCCTCACAATACGTAATTATGAGTTTCTGGCAGGGGAAAGTACAGGATAAAATTTCTGGCATCGATGTTTTTGAAATTAAGAGACAGCAATCAATTGCACCAAGTTTTCTCCATCCATCTCTTCGCATGAAAAATCGTCTATTTTGGACCCCCTAAAACCTTTTATCTGGGGTATTGTACAAGATAGAACTTCTGACATGATCATTTCTGGACCTCACTTCATTCACCTGACATATTGAAATTGGTTTCATTCATTCCTCACAATGCTTGAATAAGAGTCATGTACAGTTGGAAAGGGTCATTATGGGTTTCTGGTGGGGGGTAAATACAGAGTAAAATTTCTGGCATTATTGTTTTTGAAGTTTGTGAAACTATAATATTTCAATTACACCAAGTTTCATCCATTCCTGACTTCACATGATTAACCTCGAATTTTGGATTACCTAAAACCCTTCTGTAAGGGGTAATGTACAGGAATAAACTTCTAGCATGATTGTTTCTGAAGCCTAGTCCATACTAAAGATCTATTAGAATTTGTTTCATTGTTTTCTCACAATGCATGATTAAAATTATTTTTGAGGGGTCTTGATACAGTCCGTGGCCCTAAAAGTGCAGGATATGGCCTACCATAAGTCCATTACAATAAAACATACATCAAGTCCTCTCAGTTCAGATAATCAAAAGTTTTTCCTCTTTTTGCATAACTGAAGTGCCCGTAGATTCCAGCCTAATACTGAATCTCTCTATCCATCCGTAGAGTAAGGCTGACGTAAAATAGGCAGATGTTGCACTTTGCCTGGGAAAGGCTTCAGAGCAACAGTCAATGACGGGAATCGGAAAACAATGTCCTTGTTATGTGGGTAGGGATCTACCACGTCGAAGTGAATGTGGCTAAAATGATGTTCAGGTTGATGAAATGTGTCCACTCTTGAATTATTGTGTCGATGTACTTTTGAAGTTTGCCATGAAGTAGAACTGTTGTCCTAATTGTTAGCATGCTTAGCTTCATCTTCAGTGACTGTGCAGTCGATTGGCACGAGCAATGTGGAAGGCCATAAATAAAATAAAACACCTCTCAGCGCATGGGTGCAGGTAGCCATTGCAATGGTCTACCAGTGCTTACATCATAGAAGAGAGGGTCATACTAGTCATCAAGGGAAACGTCTTCGCAATGGAAGGAGGTGCAGGATGTCCCACATGCTTGGTACTCTGGATCATTTTGCTTGGCTTCTACTAAGGCTTTGTAATATGATCATTGCTGAAAGAATTAAATTTTTCCACGTTTAAGTTGAATGGTGCAGTTTTGTTCAACCATGGCTGAGTGATGTTGGTTTAGACGGACTATCAAGGTGTGTGACTGTTCAGTGTGTGTGTGCCCCAAAGGCATGTGGTCTGTATGAAGGACGAAGGGTGTACCTTCTAAAAAGTGGAGAAAGTGCTGGGAAGTTAAAGGCAGCGACAACAATCCGCTGTAGAAGTAGAGTAGTCAGATTCTACCTTGGATAGCTTTCTACTTAGAAGAGCAATGGACAGGCAAGATGTTGACCATCTACTCGACTAAAGCCCCATAATGACACACTTATATCAGTGTAGAGAAGGAGAGGTGTATGTGGTGAAGGAAAAGTGAGAGCAGGAATAGGTGAGAGGTCTTTCTTTGCATTGTAGAAGCACTCATCTTGAAGCGGATCCTACTGCAGGTCTTTTGGCTTACCCTTGAGGAAAGCATAGAGGGAGGAGGAATGGCAGCAGTATCAGGCATGAAACAGTGATAACAGTCGATCATGCAAAGGAATTCTAGCAGTGCTTTGAAGGTCAAGGGCTTGAGGAATCATTGAACGGTTGCTACCTTCAAAGGGAGGTGGTTGATTACTTGAGGAGTGATGCAGTACCCTAAGAATGATACTTCCTTAGGTCTAAAGTTACACTTGTAGTACCGGCTAGAAGACCATTCTGTTGTTGGCAATCGAACGTGAGGTGTAGGTGACAGCGATGTTCCTATTTAGAGGAAGAGAACTCAAATATATCATCCACGTAACATACTCAGAAGGGGAGGTGTCCTAAGAGGTCATCGATGTGGCACTGAAAAATGACCAAAGCATTATCTAGGCCCAAAACAGGTATAATTGAAGGTGTATATACTGAAGAAGGAGATGATGGAAGTCTTGGGGATATCGTCTGGGTGCATAGGCACCTGATAATAGCCTTCAGGATGTCGAGTGCTGAGAAAACCTTTGCATAGTGCATGTATTTGGTCATGTTGTGGGTGTTTAAGATGGTATAGGGATCCAGTTTTGTCTGCATATTCAAACACATATAGTCCCTTCATAAAGCCAGGGAGTCATCTTTCTTCAGGACAAACTGTAAGTGTTCCAACCATGGGCTTGAGGCCTTTTGGCAAAGACATATTTCTTTACTTTCGCCAAACGTTTTTCTAGCAGCTGCCAGACGATCTTGACTGATGCAAGAATTTGGGAATTACAAGTGAATCCCCATCTCTTGGTATGGTGATGAATACCCTTTTTTGCGGGAACCGTGGACGTTTAGTGAGGTTTTAGACGGAGGTCTTCCAAGCATGACGTAAGGAGGTGGGCGTGGGAATCAGTGTGCGGATGTGGAGAGCAGTGTCGGAAGGGGGGGGGGGGGGGGGATGAGCATCTTTGGAGGAAATCTGTACCAAGAATAAGCAGTGTGATGCCACCTACAAGAAACTCCATATGAGGCTTATAAATGATACCGCGAGGCTCTCGTAACCGTGGGTGGGTATCGCATATCCTTTGCCAGCTACCAGGAAGACGTTGGCTGGCTTAGTCAGAAAAAAGCATGTCCTGGATATTGGCTTTGGCAGAAGAGTACTGGAAGCAACCTTGTCGAGCACACTCATAACTGCATTATGTAAAAAGGAAAGATTAGTGAAAGGGGAGGAGACCGCCACAAGACGTGGCCAACTTACATGTTTTCGGCCGCTGAAAATTATTCAAATATTTCTCTGAAGATGCACTTTATCTAATGTGGTAGTAGAATAGCTGAGGCCAATGGACATAGCTGGGTTGCTGTGGATGTCATTGGTTATGGAGTTAGCGAGTGGTGGCATATGTTTGTGGTGTTTGGCTTTGTCACTTCTACGGCTCTTCACGCGCTGGACATATGTAATAAATATTTCTCTGAAGATGCTCTTTATCTGATGTGGTAGTAGAATAGCTGAAGCCAATGGACATAGCTAGGTGGCTGCGGATGGCATTGGTTATGGAGTTAGCGAGTGGTGGCATATGTGGGTGGTGGATGGCTTTGTCACTTCTAGGCTCTTCACGCACTGGACATATATATCATAGTGCATTCACGTCAGCTTTAGTCAATATTGAATAGCTGTCCTTTTTGTCATGAGTGGAAGTTCCGATATAGTTACCAAAGGTAGTAAAGTGGCTGTCCAAGTGCATCAACTTTGGTCATTATGACCTTCGCGGCCACAATAATGACATCAGATTTTGCAGCATGCATAGGTTTGGGGAGTAGTAGCCAAAGGGCACGAAGTTGGTTCACGTCTAGAGGAGAACCATCTGTAGCGGATTGTAGGCGAGCAATACTGATCATTCTACTGAGGGTGAGCGAGTGCTTGTTGAGATGGCTAAAAAATAAGGCTATACTGACAGCTGGCAAGGTTTTTATGGGAGTGGCATTTATATGAGTGTGAGGTCAGAGGGCAGCATAATGAAAGATTAAGACATAGCAGTAAGGGGAAGGAAAGAGGAAGCTAGTGACTCAGGTATTAACCAATGTGTGAATGAGCGGTTAGGTTGTAACTGAGAGGCAAGGTGATTCCAACTAAACTTTATACAACAAACGAGTTCATATACCAGGACATGACGGTAAGAATATTACAAAAATTAAAACAAAATGAAACATGAGCTAGCATTCTTACACAGGTTGGTTTATTATCTAGATAGCGATGAGCGAGTGATGAAATAACAAAGCAAACCACTTACAGTGTTTGAGCATGTATAAATCACGTGTGGTACAAGGTAAAGAGTAATCAATCCATGATCCCGTACATTTTTAGGGAGGGTGTTGAGGATTTGCTGATTCAAGTTTGATATGAAGTCTACCTACTTCACTACAAGATCAACCTCCTAGTAAATATTATATTCCTTGCTGGTTGGACATTCTTTCTGTTACGCATAATATTTCTGTTAGAAAGAGTGATACTCTATCACTCAAATAAAACTACTGATAATGGAATATATAGTAGATTTGGGCAATTGCATATTCCTAGCCAGTATACCACTGTATTCTTCGTATCAACATTCCTACATCTATAAAAACATTGACTTCCTCAGATCATTCACTGTAGTCGCTACAGCCCATATCAGCTTAGCAAACTGTGGTCTGTTTGCTGGGTAAAGATAATTTCTTGTTGCAAAGATTGCTTGTATGTGTCTCATAAGTTCATATTTCAGAGTGTAATATAGTTGTCTAGTCTCTGTTTAGTAAATCGTAAACCACTGAATAGCAATTGATTGTCTATTTCAAATTTCCATGTCGTTTAGCTTGAAATCCATGAGAACCGACAGAGATTTCTTTTTGAAGGAAAATCCAAAAACTTTACACTTTCCATATTCTTCAGAGTAGAACAACCAACTAACTTTATCCTTTCCACATTTTTAGAAGTGTTATGTATAACACAAATAATTGTGTTAACCAAGCCTTCATTTCCTGAAAAACTTCTTGTCAATTGTATCTTATTCACACATGGAATTCACTCGACTCATAGTTCCTTTTTTTTAGCTGTGAAATTACAATGTTTATCTCAAATATATCATATTTTGACATCACCCACTCTAGAAACAGCATTTCAATTATCCCTCGTCCTTAGGTAAAGCCACTTAAAGTTTAGAGAATATGTATAAATGTTTGCTGTATTAAAAGGTTAGGTATGAGCTCTGCCCAGAAATCGTCATACCTGCAGACAGCACTAAATCGTCTTCAGTGAAATTTTATAAATTCTTGGGTGATTCGTTATCAAATGAATAGATTTTTTAGGTACTCATTGAAGGATTTTGAATACAAATGAATAAGAAAAAGAAATGGCATAAGTTTCTTCAGTTTATGAAGATGAAGCAACTGATTCCCCATTCTTTCAGACCATATTAGATTTTAGCCAAAGGCGTCTATCTACCTTCATTTAATTCATGGGTGTGTAATTTTTTATCACCATCCAGTTACAATTAATCATTGTCCTTTTCATTGTGTAGGGACAGCTGTAAGGATCTACGCAAATGAAAGAACTTGTTCTTAAGTAAACATCTTTAGGTTTGAAGTGTATGAAAAATCATTGTGATAAATGTCAGCTTTATTGAGTTCAGCCGCTTTACTTATTACTCTAGCTTTGTCTCTCTCATCTGAACGAATATTCTAGCTGAAATAAAAATCCTGTTAAATGTTGTGGGCATTTGGCCTTAATGTAACAGCATTCTGTCTCCTCTAAAGATCACTAATGGAGATCTGATCAACAAACCCATCAAGTAGCTGTTCCTTTATATGAGGAAAACTAAATATTTCCTCTTCTTCTAGATAGTGTTTCATTTTGTTCATAAGGTCACATATGACCGCCTCTTGCTCATCTTGTTGAAAGATCATCAATCACTTTTTGAATGCTTCATTTCGAGACAGTTCTTCTAGACTATGCAGCTTTTAGGATTTATTTGTTCAAATGGCTGTTTTGGGAGATATTTCCCTTATCGAGAATTTCTATTGTAAACTTTGTGATATGTGGCATCATCAGCAGGGAGGTCATTAACAAATTCTATTGTCTTAAATTCATTGAACTAGTAATCTCAACGAATTCTGCAAAACTGTTGTAACATTCCAAGGAAATTAAATTTCTAATGGATATCAACTCGAAATTATTTCTCTTCTCATTATATCTATTCCATATTCAACATCACAAGCAAATTTCCTGGTAGTAAAATGCAAGATCTGTGGACCTTTTCTGCGTACAATACCTTGTGCTTTCATTGTACTAGAAGATATTGCCTGATGGCTAAACTGTGCAAGTTCATAGGGGATTGTAATACACTATATATAATGAAATAACTATGAATACACTATTAAATATTATTCGTAATTATCATTTCAGTAATATGAGGTATACTAGTTTTGGTAAAAGTTTGCCACGTATTTTCTTACTTTTTTCGATAATTATAACAAAAATAATTACATCATCAGTAACAGAAAAATCCTTGATAATAATAATAATAATAATAATAATAATAATAATAATAATAATAATAATAATAATAATAATAATAATAATAATAATAATAATAATACTAAAATTTTTAACAAAATTTTTTTCCCAGTACCTTGCATCCCTGAACAGAAAGTTTGATACATGATGAAAGAAATATGGGATATTCCCTTCGATATTAATTCGGAAAAATAGCAAGAAAATGTTATGGCCTTGAGAAATATATTTGAATAACTTAGGTAAGGAATATATTTAGTCAACCTGTATAGCACAAGCTAACACAAATGCATACAAAAATGCTTATCTTCAAATATATGCAACCTCCACTAAATGTGCATTTTCCTGCCTTTTCAATTTAAAGGTAAAATGTCAAACTCGTATCACACAATCTTTATTAGGATTTATTTATTTTTTTTTTCACCTTGCTTCTCTCAGAAACATGAAACTTTAGTTCATGGGAAAAATAATAATAAAAGTATGCCAATGATTTCTAGGAGGAATAAATCCAAATTAAGGTTTTTTTTCTCACTTTATATATGAGATTTTCATTGATACTGCATGATATTATAAAAATACCATATTTTTTTACACGAGTATCTCAGATTTAAATTTTAATTTATTACAGAGGACAAAAACCATATAGTTTCCATATCCGTCAGTAAAAAAAAAAGAAAAAATATATGCACATGCACATACTGTATATCATCATCATAGTCCGCCGTTAGTAATCCACTGCTGATTAAAGGCATCAGGTTTTTCATGTCTAGGCTTTAACTTCTACCTCTCAACTACCAATCTTTTATCAGTAGTAGGCTGGCCAGGGCACCATCAACCGTTGAAATACTAACTAGCATGTCCTTCCACTCTAATCTGCTTGAGATCTTTCTTTGCCAGTCTAAAACCGCAAATTTTCTCTTCTTTGCCCTACTTCTTTTACAATCTATAGGGACTCATTTTGTAATTCCTAAAGTTCATCTTTTGTCTTTCATTCTCGTTATATTTTTTGGCTATATCCATATTTTTTCTCTACTTTCATTCTCTCTCGTAGTTATATTGCTATTTTTGCCTCATGGTGTTGTTCTTATCATTATTTTTCCCATAATCTTTGCATTTATATTTTTTAATGTATTTAGAATTCTTGCCACATAACCATTATTTTCTTTCACTCCATTTACTCTGTCCTCTTCATATCCTATTTGTTTGCTTAAAAATAAAAAGAAGAATTGATCCGTCTAATAAATTATCGATACAATCATATTGCTGGACAATGGTTCTACCATTAACTTTCCATAAACCCTCCATAAAACATAATGATCTTGTCCTTTACTCCCAGACTTTCACCAATACTGTTTCGTAACAGAACTCGATCTACAAAGCCTTTTCCTCTTCTCTTTATAATGTAAAGCTAGCAGCTAAGTAAATAAGTATTCCAATCGTATGCTGCAGGTGAATTCGAGATTAAAGAATAGAGTCAAATATCGGCACATGTAACAGTATATTGTACGCTCGGAATCTGGGCATTCTAATGCATTAGGCCTCACAAGAATATTCTAATGAACAGAGGGAAAATAGGCCAGAGTAATGAATACATTTAACGTGCTCTAATACTTTCTAAGGGGAATAAGCTTACTAAAAACGTTTAGATAAATATGGAGTCTTAGCAATTGCATACTACATAATTCTCATGTTACGAAATATGTTCTGAATTGGAGATATTCCAAGATCTAATATCAAGGTAGGAAACACAAATACCAATTTATTAAGGATAGAATAGGAAGCCATCATATTAAAGGTTATATAAATTCAGTCACCGAAAGTTTGAATCTTATATTAATAGCAAATAGCTTCTGAGCGTAACCTTTTGAAGGCATGACGTTGAGTAAACTGGTTAAAAAGTATTCCACCTCTGGATAATTAAATTATCTAAGTTTATAGTCATTTTTTTCAGACTAATATATAGATATACGTATCAGCACATTAACTCTAGTAGCAACAATATAGGTTCATTTTTAAATTTAATTTTTTAATCGGCTATGAACTTGATTGTTACATTTTGAAAAGTGACGCGATAGTTGAAATTAAATGATCGATTATTAAACTATATATTTTCCTTATTATGATCAAAATCCCTTCCTCTTTTAGAATTCTCAAAGCAAACTATAGTGGTGTTCCTCGCTTTGTGGCTGTTGAATTAATTTTTTTCTTTCTTTCATTGACACTGACTTCTAGTTTGAGAAATCTAGAAAATAAAGGGTTACATCGATGACATATTTCGATTATTCTGCAACTTTTCTTGTTGGTGAAATATACATTGTTTTATATATATATATATATATATATATATATATATATATATATATATATATATATATATATATATATATATATATATATATATATATATATATATATATATATATATATATATATATATATATATGTATATGTAAATATATATGCAGATACACGCACGCATACACACACACACACACATATATATATATATATATATATATATATATATATATATATATATATATATATATATATATATATATATATATATATATATATATATATTCGTTTATAAGCATATATATATATATATATATATATATATATATATATATATATATATATATATATATATATATGTATATATATATATATATATATATATATATATATATATATATATATATATATATATATATATATATATATATATATATATATATACATATATATATATATATATATATATATATATATATATATATATATATATATATATATATATATATATATATATATATATATATATATACTTATATATATATGCATATAGACGAATATATATATATATATATATATATATATATATATATATATATATATATATATATATATATATATATATATATATATATATATATATATATGTATATATATATATATACATATATATATATATATATATATATATATATATATATATATATATATATATATATATATATATATATATATATATATATATATATATATATATGTGTGTGTGTGTGTGTGTGTGTGTGTGTATGTGTGTGTCTCTGCAGCCTCACCGACTCTGGTACCTGATGCTGGGGTAGGCGGTTCTGTGGTTTAAGGAGCCTATAGGCTTACCTCATGATAGGGTCGTTTTTTTGGAGCCACTAAGTTTATCCTTTGAGTTTCCATCTATCACTTCCTGGCCCTATAGGGTCTCAGGAGAGGTAAAGAGAAGGTTTGGACACTGATTATATGTATATATGGTTGGATTCTACTGATATGTTTGATAACTGGATATATCACTTCTCATTACCTCTCAAATTAAAGAGATGCCTTTAAACCTTAAAACTAGAGGAAAATGCATGACCATATGTCGAAAGAATAAACTTCCTAGAGAATAATATAAAAATTGATATTAAAAGAGAGAGAGAGAGAGAGAGAGAGAGAGAGAGAGAGAGAGAGAGAGAGAGAGAGAGAGAGAGAGAGAGAGAGAGAGAGAGAGAGAGAGAGAGAAAGTTGGGTGGGGGTGGGTGGTTGGGCTAAAGTTTTAGGTTACAAGAAAGGTCACCAACGAATCAGCGGAAGTATCAATGAGAATTGGAAATTTTATCTATCGAGGAAATCTAGCTTCAATTAAAAAAAAAAAATCTGTTTTGACTAACTATCGGTGAGGTACATTGAGCAGGAGATGGATGTTGGCGGACTTGGGCAGACTACATCATGTCTTGGGGAGTGGCTTTGGCAGAAGAGAATGTCAAGCATTGGTGTCTACCAAAAATAGCACGAGGGTACTTGTGTCGTAGGTGGGTTTAGTCTTCTGCGTGTGCACTGATGATGAGAATGAGGTCGGAGGGGGTGGGCTGGAGAAGTGTCGGGGTGTATTAATCTGTGTTGACTAACTATCGATGAGGTACATTGAGCAGGATTAGGATATTGGCCGACTTTGACATACTACATCATGTCCTGGAGAGTGGCCTTGGCAGAGGAGAACGTCAAGCATCGGTGTCTACCAAAAATAGCACGAGGGTACTTGTGTTATGTAAAATGGAAAGATTAGTGATAGGGGAGGCCACCATCAAAAACGATAACCTACGAACAAGTTTTTTGGCTACTGACACCCATTTGCACATTTCATCGCAGAAGCCCCAAATTTGAAGTGGTAGCATAATGACTGCAGGACATGGCCATCAGTAATTGGCTCGTGAAGTAGTTGGTTTGGGCCTAAATCAGGGGTGGCATATGTGAGTAGTGGACGGCTTTATCCCTGCTCCGGCACAATACAGGGTGGGCATCTGTGTCCTCCTGCATTAACATCATCTCTGGTCATCAGGTCTTTCATGGTCAAAATATTGACATTGAAGATAGCAGCAATAACAGGTTTGTGTAGGTTTCATAGCAAAAGGCCACGTATTTTATTCACTCTATGATGGGAGCCATCGGCGACAGGCTAAAGGAGAGTGATACCGGTCATTTCCTTCAGTGCGAACAATGCGTTTTGGTTCCCCAACTGCTGTTGAAATATCTGAAAAGGTTTCGCTATGCGGGTAGTTGGTGATAAAATGTATGGTTCCAAAAGATATGATTTCAGGGTGTCATACGTTATTGGCGTGTCTTTTTGCTCATACAGCCAATCGGATATTTCCACAAAAGTGACCCTGGGGATGACAGCGAGAATGTGATCCATTTTGGAGCTTTACTGAGTCATGCCATTAATGCAAAACTGGACTTCAGCATCGCTGAAATGATCCTCTATAAGACGGGTGAAGCACTTTCGTTTGATATAGCACCTAAGTGAATGCTCTTAGGGAAATAAATTGCCATTTGAAAGATAGCCTATCTCCTACTCTTTAAAATTTGTGTAAAGTAAAATTGGTTAGCCAGTTAATATATTCAAAGGGGACGTGAAGATAAAGGTCTTTATAAAAAACTTAAAATTTATAAATGGTACAGATAAAAGAAAAGTATATGGACTGCATGAACTCTTGTTTTAATGGTCTCTACCTGTTATGGACATATTACATAAATTTTAACAACTAAAAAATCAGCCTACAAAAATGGCTATTTCAGCCATGTATGATGTAAGTACTATTTTACTTACTTTTAACTCTAGAACTTAGGAAGTTTAAACAAAAATTTTCCTCTATCCTGATATATTTTATACAGAGGAAGTATATTTATAAGGACAGTAAAATGGAATAAGGAGGCCCTTATTAACCGAATGAGAAAAAATACGCTCAATGACTAAAAGAAAATATCATGATGGTTTTAATACTAATCTTTTAGCCTTTATATCTAGATTATTACATCCTTTATCAAAAGCTTAGCACCTCTAGAAAAACACCAGTTAGTGAAAAAAGGAGGTGCATTTACATGGCATTGAAATGTCCTCTGACAGTAAGATTTTGCATTGTCCGGGCTTAAGGATACAGTCAGCTGTGTTATAGGTAAAATTCTTCTCCAGACAACCTTGTTCTATGTAAAGTATGTCCCGTAAAATGGCTGCAGAATATGCACCTTGATAGAGTGACTGCCTTAGGTAGGTCAAGGATGGTATTCCTACTAGGGTAGGTTGTATCATAGCTCCTCCAGTGTTTTGCATTATGATCCAGACTTGTACAAATTGACTAGGAACTCTTATCTTAAGGGGACTGTTTGCTGTCATGCATTTTTTTAATCATTCAAAACGTGAAATATGTAAATATATTTTAGACATATATAGTACCCTCATCATATAAAAATTTCCAGCTTTTGTGTTATGGGTTCCCAAAGATTTCCTGTAAATGTTTGCTGTTTTCTCAAAAAAATCATAATAAAGTTTTTATGATAACCTTTCTTTGTATTTTTATTTTGTATTGCTACACAGAGGCTCTCAAGATGATGTATTTAATTTACTAATGCTCTTGGTGTGAGGGTCTCATTAGTTGCCAGCGGCCTCTCATTGTTGCCAGACTTTTAGTTAGCATGTTCCAGCTTTATACTCTTATTCATGTTTCCCTCTCTTCCTGGTTCTTGGTTGTTGCTCTCTACTAAGTTTTTGTTCTTTCCTTGGTCTTAGGTAACATTAGTTTGGCTATAAAGTTCATAGGGACGTTGTGAAAACACAATATACATATAAACTGCAAGTAAACAATCACATGCTTCATAACTTCTATACATCTTTGGAAACTCTAGCTGTTCTCCTCGTTGATCGTATTTTGTGTTCGCCTACTATCTACCAATGTCTTTCATCTGTCCCAGACGTATGCAGTAAGGATGACGTCATAATTTAAAGACTTCTTTATCTTTATTATTTGGAAATTAATTGGGTAAAACTTCTGGAGAGCATGTAAGATATGTTTCTGCATACATTGAAACAATAAATTTATTTTAAATTTTTCTAAATTGCTATATCTGACACCATAGCGGATGGTCCCCTAAATGCAAAGTCAATATCATTTGGGTGCTTTCCAAAATTTAGAGATAGTGACATGGATTAACTTTCAGTTTAGCTGCTTTTTTGCCAGTTTTGTTTGTCGAGTTACAACCTGTAAGATGATGCAATGCTATGAATTCTTTGTAAGATTCTGTGCCTAGCCTCTAAGCTAAGATATGTAGAGGAATACATCTTGTAGCATTTCCCACACCAGGTGTGATCCACATTTCACTTAATCGATGGCTCTTTAGGAGATTCCAGAAATCTAATCGTAGGACCATTATGTCTGTATCATTAGATACCATAAGTACCCTTTTTGCACCATTACACACTGCATAGAGGGCTTGGAGAATAATCCTCAAATTAGCTTCCTCCACGTTAATGTCTAATTCAGAAACAACTTAGAACAGGCCCATCGAGCTAACCACAATTCCTTTCTTAGGACTTGGATTTTCTAAAATGATATCACAATATAATCTTTGTGATTTGACTCTGTTTGTGACCGACGGTCAGAAAGAGTCCATATAAGCTTATAACTTGGTCCCTGCCTTCAATTTATTCTGGTCGACTGGAGTACAGCTATATCTATTGATCATCTCACTTTCTTTAACGAATTAATTTATACATGTCTCAAAATCAAAGTTATTACCCTATGACTACTTGTTAATTCCATATGTGCAGTTTAGAAAATATGATGAAAATTCCACAAATATTTTCACCTTTCACAACGCCATGTTGCGTAGCTTCCCATGATACAGGTGATGCTTGCTTTATTAATCGCAGTCCACTGTCTTTGTTGTTCATTGTTTTCTTTGATAAGATGTTTCTCTAACTTCATGCATAGGTCACTTTTGTTTTGTTTCATCATCAGTCCATCTCCTCCATATAGATAGCTACTATCAACTAAGTCAAATTCGAGTCAATACTTCATATCAAAGTCTCGTAGCCGGGCGCTATCAAAATGTTTCAGAGCATCTCCTAGCTTATGTTTACTTTTTCACCCAAATACTTTGCTTTCACTTGTCACATATTTCATAGATCTAAATATTTTGAGGTTGATTCTGTGAATGATATCGAATATAGATCTATTTCTTACAAAAAATCCCTCTCTTTAAAAGGTCTCATACATTTTGCTGGAGTTATCATCAAACTTGAGATGACTGTCGCAAACTTCGACAGACATAACCTCTTTGGAGATAATGTTATGAAGGATCAATTAATTGTCAGTCTCTCTTCATGGATACTAACACTGGGCTATCTTGTTTTCAGGTATACTCTATTATATTCTTGATCATAGTTTCAGAGGTTTTTATGGCTGGATGATTGAATTCACGGTTCACTAAATGTTGTATTCTAAGTTGTAGCTACATCACCGATTTCACGGTAGAAATTGACTATAACCAACAGTTTATGGTGTAGAATCTTCCACTGAGCAACAAACTATTTGATTTGTCTTCAGCCAATAATAGCACCTGTACTCTACCGAGATTGGGTACTATAGTCTATTTTTTATAGGGGTGCATATTTGCACCGACTAACAGCGGTGCCCTTTTAGCTCGGAAAGGTTCCTGATACCTGATTGGTCGGAAGTATTTTTGTCCGAACACCTTCATTGTTCTCGAATAATTACCCAGTAAAGTGAATGGAAACTTATTTATTAACCTATATTTCTCCATCAGATATATGTTTTGTCAATAAGCAATGTGAAAGAATAAATATATTATAAATAATCGTCTTGGTAAGTCTAAATTTAATAACACAATCTGCCTAACTCAATGACAGCAGATTGTTTTCGGATGCACGCTTTGTAATTTTGTAATTTCTCACATATTTTAACACAAATTGGGATACATTACACTCAGCATAAGTTTGACATGTTGTTATAAACTTTCTTTGAATACCAGAATTTATCAAAAACATGGAATTAATAAAACCCGATATTTGTGAAAACTTATGGGGAGGTAAAAGAACATCCTGTAGCGGCCGGGCGGGAAAACCATCCCTTCTGACTGTCGTAGATGCAGTTTTTTTTTCTTTCGTAATATAGTTCGGCCTATTCCTTTCAGTTTAAATAGTCTTGCATTGTCTCTCTTCTTATCATTTTGCTTAGTATTTTCCCACATTCTTGTTCCTCACCTAATATCTATCTATTATACCCGATATCACCTCTTTCATAAATGGGATATCCGCACTATGATTCCTTATTTCTTATCCTCTGTCGAAAGTGATGGCTTGAAGGGAAGTGCGTCCTAGTCTCATTAAAATAGTGTAGGGGCGGGAATAAAAGTAATACTATTCTTAATTTCAGGTTTACAGAATAGGTTATACTTTCTACACAGCATAACATTTATGTTGTTATTATTATCTACATGCTTACTGACGTAAGGTACAAAACATAAGGAATCATAGTGTGGATATCACATAGGCCTATATGAAAGAAGGGATATCGGGGAAAATAGATAGATGTTAGGTGAGGAACAGGAATGTGGGAAAATACTATGCAAAATAATACGAAGAGAGACAATGCAAGACTATTTAAACTGAAAGGAATAGGCTGAACTATATTACGAAAAAAAAAAAAGATGCGTCTATGAGTCAGAAGGGATCGTTTTCCCACCCGGCCGCTACAGGTTGTTCTTTTACCTCCCCATAAGTTTTCACAAACATCGAGTTTTATTAATTCCATGATTTTGGTAAATTCTGGTTTTCAAAGAAAGTTTATAGTAACATGTTTAACTTATGCTGAGTGTAATTTATCCCAATTTGTGTTAAAATATGTGAGAAATTACAAAATTACAAAGCGTGCATCTGAAAATAAGCTGCTGTCGTTGACTTCGGCGGATTGTGTTATTAAATTTAGACTTACCAAGACGATTCTTTATAATATATTTATTCTTTCACATTGTTTATTGACAAAAGATATATCTGATGGAGAAATATAGGTTAATAAATAAATTTTGATTCACATTACTTGGTGATTATTCGAGAACAATGAAGGTGTTCGGACGAAAATACTTCCGACCAATCAGGTATCAGGAACCTTTCCGAGCTAAAAGGGCACCCCTGTGAGTCGGTGCAATTATGCACCACTATAAAAAATAGACTATAGTTTGTTCAATACACATATCAGCATCAAATGAGTTAAATAGTCGCTTTATCACAAACCTTCCTGCTTATAAATTTGCATAAACTTCTGAAGCCTTCACCTGTAGCTTCCTCATAACCTCCAGTAATGCTGATGCCCATCGAAGATAGTGGAACAATTATACCCAGCAAATAAAGATAAAGCAGCTTGTTCACTGTAGAGGTACATACATTTTCCTTTTCTGTCAGCTCTTACAAGATCTTGGAGCACTTTTACCATACGAACAAAACAATCCCAAAAAATAACTGTCTCTGACTTTTCAATTAACTTTTTTTCTCAATTTGTTGATATTATCAAGTAGGGCAGATGATGTTGAAATGATGGATTTCATATATTTCCTACTCAAGACCCTTTTTTTTAAAACAGCTTGTCACATTCACTCTAAATTATCTATCTCCTTCATGCATGTCCGTAGCCATTATCTGGAGAGAGTGCGATACTCTTTCCTGCTGGTGTTCTGAAATCCTCTTGTGACGGATTAGTCTCTTGACAGATCCCTTTATTTCTCTTTTCTTCTCGAATAAAATGGAGAGATGGTGTGAATTTAAGTCCCATTGGATTCGTAGCCATTGGAACTTCTTACCTGGAGGAAGACAAGACTTTTTGCGATTGATGTTGAAGCCAAGGTGTTCCAGAGACTGGATCACCTTGTTAGCTGCCTGCAGTCAAGTAATCTTGGATGCTGTCCATACTGTTCAATCGTCTAGATATGCTAGTAATTGAACTCCTTCGGAATTTAGCTGCTAGATGATTGAGTCTGCCGGCTTCATGAACATCCTTGGGGCTGTATTCAGTCCGAAGGACATTGCTCTGAAGAATCACTTCTTCTCTAGCATGAATCCTAGGTAGGAGGAGAAAGGGCGGTTCAATAAGTAAGCATCAGGAACTTGTTTTCGATGAACTTGTTGTGTGGAGACATGTCTAGAATGACTCTGAGTTTGTCTGAGTCTTTCTTGGGAACACAAAAAAGCCTTCTCGGGAATTTGATGGACTTCGCATACCTTCTTACCTTCTTGTTCAAGAGTTCTGAGGTATAATCTTCTCACGAGGGGGTGGATTGTTAGAAAAATTTTGGAAAACGTGGTGGAATTATGTTCCCTTTCCACCCGAGTCCATTCGTTAATAGGTTGTGTGCCCAGGGATCATAGGTCCTGTGATCCTGACGGTGATACTGTCTGCCTCCTACCTGGAACCTCTCTTTGGGTGTGGGGTCCTGTGGATTTGTTTTCATGACCACGCCCTACTCAGCCCCAGGAGGAGTTATCTCCGGGTGAACACTCTAAGGGCCATTTCCTTTCATACTTAAGGGGAAAGGAAGTCAATTGCCTCACAACGCTTGGGTTAAAGACTGGCGACTGAGCCACCAGTTGTTGAGGGACCATCTGGAAAGTAGTGTGAGGTTCCATGGTTTTATTCACGGCAGAAAATTGTGCAGATCTGCATGGTCTCCTTGTCTTTTTATTTTGAGGCTGGGGACCTCCATCTGAGGAAGATTTTCTCATTGAGCTCATGCCTCACTTTTGGAGAAGGTTTCAGTTATCTGTGGTGCTCTGGCTATGATCTCTTAGACCAGTTCCTGTTGGAAAATTGGTCTATACCCCAGATGCTCGAGGTAATCAGTTTCCTTGGTTCGTGTCTTATGGTTGCTGAGGTCAAAACAGACTCTCTGCAGGCTCTCCTCGCTCTGAGGAAAGCACATAAGTCTTTCTCAAGGGTACCCATTTTGGACTTAGCCAGGAAAATTATCCTTTCTTGGGTGTTCTGTAGACCTTCACTCATTTCCAGGCAGTTCTGATGAGAAAGGGAGGCCTCTAGTCTCTCTTTCGTCTCTTGTTCCCTCCTCTCAAGACGGTCTGGCCCCTTCAGAAGGTTCTCATTTAACTGCTGGCCTGCTATTTCTGGATCCAACTTAGCGACGGAGAGGGTTAGATGGACATCCTTCCACTTCTCCTCGCAGGCAGGTAGTGCTAGAGAGAATGGTTTGCATTCCACTAGGGTTGGACAAGGATTGCCCTTTGTCAACTGCCTTGACAGTGAAGTCTAGTTCTTTCTCCGAACAGGGGAAAGAGATTGAGGAAGGAGCAAGAAACTTTGAAGTTGATATATCCGGCTCCTTTCAACGTTTTCAGGATGTTAGGTTGCGCCTTGTCATTTTCGAAGACAATGACCTCTTTGGGTACCATTTCCTTACGAGTTGCATGTTCATCCTGAAGTCTCACGTAACATTCTGGGTAAACTGAAATGTTAGGACAGAACTCAAGATCTTCAATCAGTTCGGTCCCAAACTTCTCTGAGACGAATAGTTTGCCATTCATCATGGGCCTATGCTCAGTATACCTCCAGGGGCTGGTTTCGGAGCAGTGAGAGAAATTCAGCACCTTCAGGAGCTTCTTAGTAGAGCTCTTGGTAGATCCTGGGTGGTACGTCCTCTCTTGCAATAGTATCTGTTGCAGTCTGAGTGATTCTCTCATCATCTTTTGTACCTTTTGGAACAACTCCATTATCCGTTAAATCGAAGTGAGGACCCCTTCGTTCTAGACAGCCTATGTCGGTGGTTATGGAGTTGGGATTGAAGAGGTTGATGGCATAAGTTGGTATGCCATCCCGGCAAACTGAGGGTCTTCAGTTGCTGTTGAAATGGATCCTTCTTCCTCCGCTTGTGGATGTTCCACGTCTTCTTCAGGGCCTACTTATAGTATGGCCTTCTCAGTGTCAATGAACACTTCTAACATCCTTTCTTGAAGGGTGTCCATGACTTCTAGTGCCTTGTCTATGTCCGCGTCAATTCTCATTTGTATGAGGGAAAACTGGCCCTGTTCCGGGGGCACCACCGTGTTAGGTAGAGCCTTGGGGAACAGTAAGGTACCTTAGGTATTCATCCGGTAAGTACAGTGCCTTGAAAATTCTTTTAGAATCTTCCTACCCATTAGCGAAGGGTCTCCCTCGTTGTATCTCTAGTCTCCATGTAGACTGAGGGAGCTTCTCCGAAGCCGTTGGCCAGCAAGGTCGAACAGGTGGGGCAATCCTTCGGTTCGCAATACTTCAGGACTCCCAACACGATACTGCAGGGGGCATGAGTCCTTCACTTCTTGTAGCCATAAAAGTCTGTCTTTGTAGTTGCATGCTAAGGCTGCGCATTTCTACATTGGCTCCTCCTGTGAAGGAAAAGGGGGTCAATGAGTATATGGTTTTTTTATATCAGTGATATAAAAGTATACAATTTTTATCAACAATAGTAATTATCATTTTTTATGGTAGTTTAGGATAGTAAGCTGGAGAGGAAACAGGGAAGACACATATCTACGCTTCCCACACAATCAATTACTGAGACCTCCGTCAATAATAATATTTTAGGTTCCTTGTTAGGAGGAATACAGGGTGGATGAAAGTCTAGTACTTAGAGTTATGGTTAGTAAGTGTCTATACTAACTATAGCCACATGTAATATAATAATAATGAGCGGTGATTTATTAGGGTCCCGATGATCAAAGGATTCATCTGGGTGTCGAGGGATTACTCAACCTCAACATGATATTGTGGTCCCAACATTAGACTGTGATAGGAAACGTAGAATATGTTAGAAATTCAATTTACTACTGTATATTCTATATACTGTAGTCCAGCTGGCACACTAATGGGGTTAGGTTAGTACCTGGCGGCACTAACTGATAGAGAGAGAGAAAATATTAAGGCAAGGGGGTTTCCTATTGTTATGGTTTAGCACGACAATTTGAAGTGTAGGAGGACTGTCAGGCCCCCTACTGTCTAGAATGAGAATTCTAAAGGAAGGGTAAGAATCCCTCTGATTCTAGCTTTCTTCCATCCCCAAAAGGCCTGCCGCCAGCTGTACAGCCGGCGGCAATAAGTGTG
>NC_090734.1:53417814-53420314 GCF_036898095.1 Palaemon carinicauda
TATAACTTCCACACTGGTAAAGAAAAATAATAATCCAGCAATCAAAGGACACACAGTACTGACGCTTCCTGCAGTCAAATCAAAATAAGCATTCACCCAAGACATCCACCACTGTCGTAACCTAACTAAAACATAAACAAACAATCTCATTTATACCAACAGTCTTTCTCACCACAAACGATCGATACACTAACTACTTTCGCTCGCTAACACAATCCCCCCCCTCTCTCTCTCTCTCTCTCTCTCTCTCTCTCTCTCTCTCTCTCTCTCTCTCTCTCTCTCTCAGGATTTGGCAAAAAACAAAAAATAAAATAAAGCAAAAATAAATCCTCCACATTCCTCCCCCCTTACTTTGCCAAATCCTACTCACACAAAACTTACATTATTTTTTTCATAACCCAGTCGCAGTCGGGAACGGGACCTCTACTCCGAGTAACTGGGCCTCCATATACTCTCTCATTCACTTCTCCCTTATCACAATCATTCGCTACATTAACACTATTCCTATCTAAATCCCTATCATCTAATATATCATGTACAATCATATCTACCTCGTTCTCATCTGGCCCTAAAATTACACTCATTTCTGTAAACAGTTCATCCATTTCATCAAAAACATTCTAAACTTTAGCAAAAGATTCATTCATGCTACTAATCATTCTCCTATCTCTCACTCTCGCATTCGTCATCCTTTCTTTTACATCACCTAAGGAAAAGCCACAAACACTATAGGTATCATTCATACTCAGCCATGATTCATCTGTATTAACACATTTATCTTCCATACACACTTGCACATTTACACCCTTGTCATACTTATTTCTATTCTCACTTTTACTTATAAAATTCTCCCTTTTTTCATCCTTACTTAAAACTTTCAAACGCCTCTTTTTCCTATATTCAACTAACACTAATTGTTTATTTTCCAGCCCTAACTTCTCATGCATACTAGATTCATACTTGCTCATTTCCAACCAATTACTCATCCCATTCTCACAAACATTAATCCTATTCCTTCCACACACACAGGAGGACTCACCCAGCTGAACCCTCTTACACTCTAGTTTCCCGAATATCCTGGCTGATTTACTCCCTTCTTCCTACATACCCTAGCTACATGCCCATCTGCACCACATTCAGTACACTTACCCCGTGGCTCCTTGCACATTCTAGCATAATGACCATCCTTACCACAATTACCGCAAATCACATTTGTACGATTACTCTGACATCCACTCGCTATGTGCCCAGTCATACCACATCGATAACATTTTATCCCTTTCTCTTTCTTGCACTCACTAATTCTATACCCTACCTCACCACATCTAAAACAAGCACCTAGAGCCCATCTACATTCATTCTTCTTATGACCTTCTTTTCCACACCTATAACACTTTTCATTACGGACACGACTATCTGACATACCTCGATGCGCAATAACACTTCTATCCCTCCAAACCTGATTCCCTTGCCTAAACCCTTCATTTGTCCTTACAGGTATTCCCACATTACTCGCCCTAACACTCCTATCTACTACACTATCAGCTACCCTCATCGGTCCTCTCATAACAGCATCTCTAAAACTAACAAATTCTGGCACAGTTTCCTCCATTCTAGTTCTTACACTCATAGATTTACTTTCTTTCATACATCTATCCAACTCGTAATCCTCAACTATCTCTAAAATATCATCCCATGTCAATCTTTCTTTCGTCCACCTCATTTTCTCCTTCTGTTTCAAATTAACAAACTCGGCAACATTCTCGGGTACAGTAGCCAAAAACTTCTTCATTAACTCCTTATTCTCATTTATACCTTCATCCCCATACTTCTTCCTAGCTAAAGTTTCCAACCTACATACATACATCGATATCTCTTCTCCTGCATTCATCCGTGCTTCATCAAAATCATTCTTACGCTTATACTTAACACTCCCTTTCATACGTTTTACCTGCTCCATTATTCTCTTTTTCATACTTTCATAATCAACGTCACCTACACTCATTATCACTCCATACATCGTCAACAAATACCCAGTCAAATATTCTCCTAACTCCCTAGCCCAAAACTCTTTTACTATCACCATACTTATCCTGACAATACCTCTGATACTCCTTGAAAAACTTGTATACATCCCTATTACTATGCTCATTGAACCTTTCACACCGAGGTACCTCTCTCATAAACACAGTCTTACACACATCACATTCATTCTCACTACTATCATCACTGCTACCTTCCTTCTTGTTTCCTACTTCCTCGCTAGAATATAAGGAATCTAATTCCACAGTCATACTCCTATCCTTGATCATACTCTTACTAGCCCTTTTCTAACTCGCCACTTTCACCCATTCACGATCGTCCTTGCTATCAGCCTGATACTTTTTCTTCCCTTTCTTCACATCACTTTTACCTTTCTTCTCATGATTCCTATCACATTTCTGTTCAACCTTACTATGCCTTATTCCCTTATCTTCAATCTCACTATCACTATTACTAT
>NC_090734.1:53427814-53437814 GCF_036898095.1 Palaemon carinicauda
GACTTATCAATTTTGTGCGGCAATTGATATGATTATACTCATCTCCTTTCAGAAAACTTGGGGATGAATGGTCGGTAGAGCCAGAAACGATTGATGATATCGAGGCATTCACATGTCTGATGTATGGCTACTCCAGACAGAAATCTATTGACACTGTACGTGGAATCATGTTAAGGAAGATGGTTGGGGAAGATGAGCAACTGACAACAAAATCTAAGATTGACCTCTCCCATTTGCCACCTTGCCGAGACAACCTTATCCCACACATTCGTCGAGTGAACCATCGCCTAGCTATCTACAAGCGAGCATATATTCCAATCTTCTGGTCTCCAAAGCCATATGATCCTGAACAAGGTTGGGAACAAAATTATGAGGGTGTTCTGGAGCCAGTGTGGTCTTGCAGCCCGGTACTTCCCCCTGCCTTGATAGACTTAGTTCACAAAACTACGGAAGAGATGGAACAGTTTGATAATGACCCTGATGGAGAACTGGCTGACCAAGACAGTGACAATGAAGAAGAACTCAGTAATAATGAAGATTAGATTAATATGAACATTGAGACTTTTGGCAGTCATGATAATATTGCAAGTTAATATATTTTTGGCCTGCGTGTTATAGCAACTCGTTATCAGACATTCTATCTATATATATGTGTAATGCATATTCTGATAATACCAAGTGAAGATACCAATGGAATTATACATAGACTGTATTTCGGGACTCATTGGAACATATAAGGCCTTTTACCAAAACAGAAAGGCAGAGAAAACAAAGATGTGTCGAACTGGAATTTCACATTAATCTCATTTGAAAAAAATCATTTTTTCAATATTTTCGTTTTATTCGTGGAAAGGTTTAATAATGTTACACTCTAGTTAATTAATTTGTTTTAGATTTAAAAACTACCTATTCATGTACACTTTCTTTGAAGCAAAGTAGAATCCAAAATATTTAATCAGTTAGGTACAGGATGGTTAACAAATTGGATGGGCCCGAATTTTGACTAGTGCCCCTTTAACGTGACCTTTTGACCCCTGATGACGTCATCAATGTCATGACCGAATAAGTGATGGGTTCTTGTGATAGTGCTGTTCATACCCTTTCCAATGATACCTAGTTTGTACCTGTAACTAATTTATTTCTTTACGAAAAGGTCCTTTATATTTCCCCTACCCCTAACTTTTACATCTCAAGAAATCCAAGATGGCGGACAAATAGACGGCTAAACGACCCACATGGGACATTTTTTGAATGGGAACAAAGGGGATTCTGTTTCCAGACACCCCAGGGATTGCAAAAATGCAAGTTAAAAAAATGTATCATGGGGTGCATGGGAACCCTATCTTCCTACTAGACTATATATACTATATATATATATATATATATATATATATATATATATATATATATATATATATATATATATATATATATATATATATATATATATATATATATATATATATATATATATATATATATATATAGTATAATATAATTGTATATGCATATATATATATATATATATATATATATATATATATATATATATATATATATATATATATATATCCCGTAAAGTTAATTGAGTTTTACTATTGTGATTTTTTATCCATCTATCACTGAATCAATTGTTAAGTCAGGTTCCTCAGCTATGAGTCCTTCTATGGTAATTTGGGCTTTTTGACTTTTCCTATTGTCAATCTCGTTACTAGATAAGATGTTTTATATTTTCATTGGTGGTGTCATTTAACTTATTGCTGTCGAATAGCATTATATATAAATCCACTGTAATTTTTTTTCCTTTATATCTTTAGGTGATGATATAATAATTTAACGGTAATTCATGATGGAACGCTGGTTCAAATCTTCTATTTATCAATGTCAAACTTTTCTCACCAAAGTATTTCTTTAATTTTGGTCTTACATAGTTTATAAAGGTTTTATTCTTGTGGGGGAGGGGTGGAGATATTTCTGCTAAATATAATTCATCTCTTTTAGATTTTACCCTAATTCCAAAAATTTTATTATTTTTTTTTTTTCCCTATAGTTTTCATTGATCATGTTAAGAAACTTTTACACTAATAACCCCATTATGCTTTCATATAAATTGCTTTCAATTAAATTTCTAATTGTTCTTTACCGCTTTATGTAGCCCGGGGTAGGTATTTTGCATAGCGAAACTAAACTTATCACTCATATTTTGAGTTGCAGTAATGTTTTTATTATTATTATTATTATTATTATTATTATTATTATTATTATTATTATTATTATTATTATTATTATTATTTTCTCACTATCCAATTTTAAAGCTCTCAAAAATATGACTTCACAGTACTCTATGGTCTATTGACTTCACCCTATATAATTCCATTACATAATTACCTAAATTTACTTTTCCACTTATATAGTCTATTCCGCTTATTGTTCCTACATTTGGATTTCTTCATGTCCATTTTCTGTGAATTTTTGATAAAAAAGAAAGGTGTTGATTATTGGGAGATTTTTTTTTTAATTCTATAGGTATCTCTCACCTGCCATGCCTTATCTCTTCTGTCCTACCTATGTCAAATCTGTCATACATACACACACATATACACATATACACAGACACACACACACACACACATATACATATATATATATATATATATATATATATATATATATATATATATATATATATATATATATATATATATATATATATATATATATATATATATATATATATATTGGTGTGCTACTGTTATAAGCACACATTGAGTATGTGTTGTTTCAGATGTATGTAAATGGATAACTGAATACATCTTAATATCTTTAAAGTATTTATTCTATAAAAACAACAGAGTTAAACATCTCCATCACTGGAGGAAGCTAGGTTGGTCAGATGACCAATTCTGGTGAAGTATAGATATGAACTGACTAACTTATCGATATCACAGATATTGTATGCTTAGTTTATTTTAGATTCATCATAAACTCGGAAGACACCTGCATCCGGTGACGTCATAAACTTTCACACGCTGAGACAATGTGTTGACGTTTAAGAAGAATGTCATATTGTCGAGGTTTACATTGTATGTCCTGTTAGGATTTGAATGACTACAGCAAGTCCCACAGTTAGCTCCTTCAACCAACATGACATATTACGTCATGTGTTTTAAACATGTAATATTAACTATTCTAACTATTACATTAGCTCGGCCAGCTATCTCAATTTTTTTACAAAAATGTAACAACAAGCCAAAACATGGTTACTAGGTGTGACTGGACATACGTATTATTCTTTGTTTAACTTTAGCCATAATCAACCGAGGACGAATGTCCAAATAGGCACATTAAAAAATAATAACAATAATGCATATAAAAAAGATATTACCAAAGCAAAAAGAAAAATGCATGATAAAACAAAGATCATATATATGGTACATTGCTAGCAAATGATTATATGGTACCCAAAAAAAAACTTCTGACTTACATATGATTCGGTAAGTTGATAAAGAATAATTGTTACCTTTGTCAGAAACATAATACTCAATTTTTAGTGCACAAACACGAATTCCTGGTACGTACATGTACCACGGTTTCATACATATATATATATATATATATATATATATATATATATATATATATATATATATATATATATATATATATATATATATATATATATATATATATATATATATATATATATATATATATATATATATATATATATATATATATATATATATATATATATATAGGGCTGATATATTTTATTAGATGCCCATAGATTCTGTTATATATATATATATTTTTTTTAAATGTTGTTTTAAATGTATTTTTAACAATGCAAATGTAGAAAATTTATTTAATTACATATTACTATCGTACTAATCAGCTTTTCATACAAACTCTTCCCAACAAATTACTCCTTTAGCGAATAAGGTGGCCACTCAAACGGCTTTGAATTGAATCAAGTAGGGAGTATTGTCGGGACTAGGCGAATCGTTCCTTTGTAGCTGCTTGCTGTGCCGTAACCTACGCCAAACAAGGATGTTCACGGCGATAAATATCACCACCGTGATACCCAATCCTGCTAGTAGTATGGGGTGAAGAATTTCCTTTTAAGTCGGTGACAGGTGGTCCATTTCGGTTAGTATCATCAACCGCTTGGCAACTTGTCTGTTTTACGGGAGAGGGAGTGCTGGCATTGTAGAGGTCCACGTGAAGTTCGCGAAGTAGGCTCGTTCTCTGATGATTGTCCATAGACCAGTCACCATGGAATTCGGGGAAGTCCCGACACAACCATCTGCTGCGACGAAGATATGGGTGAAGGACGTGGATCCGTCAGGGCATGATACATTGAAGCCGTCCTTGTCGTATCGTATCCACGAGCCATTGTTCAGTCTGCAATTGAACTCATTATTGTTAAAGGGATAAAGCTTATCCAGACAATTTTCACTTGTATGGGAGAGAGCACCGTCTGGCACTATACCTAACTCGCATGAATCCATTAAGTTTTTATGGAATTCAAATGAGTCAGCTGTACATATTTAACTATCCATTGCGTCTGAACAGTGAGTTAATTGATGTAAGTCTTTAATGACCGTATATGTTTCCTTGTCTGGGGAAATCAATACGTGTCCTGTCAAACTGGATATTACTGGATTTGAGTGATTCGTCATGAAAGTCGGAAATGGTGATATCCTGTAAGATTGCCAAGCATCAGAAGAATCAAAGGGAATTGTAATCATAATCTTGTTATTATCTACGTTTACTGTAATTAGGCTGTAATAAAATTCTAACCTATGTTCGTCTAACAAAGGAACATAGCCTAGTTTATCCCTTCCGTTCTCCAGAATTAACTTTAAGTAACTTATAGGCCACAAATGGGGCGACAATACACCTTTAGTTGCTAACGTGATAGCTTCTACATAATCTTTGGATTTCTCAATGAAATGTGTAATTCTGTTATGTATGTGATCTATCTTTGAATCATAATACGTTAATTTTGCCAACAAATCCTGTACTTCCATAATTTGAACAATATTATTTGAATGTTCATTTAATAAATCCATAATTTTATTGATTGAAGCTAACTGATTCCTTAGTTCTGACATAATCAATTCATCTTTATGAGTCAAGAACTCAATTTTCTTATTTTGATTACTAATTTTAAGACGATTGGAAATTCCTAAACTTGCAACAGACCCAAAAATGCTTAATGCAGCATAAATAAACGGATTCCGTCTTTCTTTATGTTCGTGTCCTACAGTCCACATCAAAAGGTCATAAGCCAAAGATCCTGTCACGCCAGTCTTATTTTTCAAGTCATCAGATAGCATCTCTGCAACTTTTAATGTTGATCCAAGCAAACTCTCTGTAGTCAAATGAAAATGTCTTCTATGCAACTCATCCAATGATGCAGAAAACCTTGAAATGGCGGTTCTTAAGCTAGTGACATCATTCTCTTGAAGAAAAATTGCTTGCATATGCACTTCGACAATTACGTTGGTTGATGTAATAAAAATGTCTTCTTGTCTTTCAACTATATTGCCATATCTAAAATATATATTTATAGTCTTAGAGCTCATCCCATACGAGAAAAATGTCTGAGCGAACAATATCACTCCCAACAACAAAAAATTCATCTTGGAAACCTGTAACGAGAAAAAATATATGTAATTACTCCTGTATTAAAAAGAAAACTTTTAATCACATAAAACAAAATAAAATTTTCCTTCACTTCTTTTCCTCTCTTTTCTTTTTAATGGTACTATTCTCTCATCCGTGGGTTGGGATACGTTTTGAACTCTAAACCTATTGGCCGTTAATGTTTCCAAAATGTTAAATGGGCCTTCAAACTTAGGTGTTAGTTTATAATTGAGCCCTTTTCGGACATTGATTTGAATATATATGTTATCACCCACGGTATATGTTTTAGTTGGTTTCGCTATTTTATGATTCCTTTTCATTATGATTTGTGATTCTTTTAAATTCTTTCGAAGGATATCATATCGACTTATACTTGCATTTATACATTCTTTTAAAGGATTTGATAGATTAGTTGTAGGCGTTAATACATGGAAAGGTGTTCTAACTGGGGTACCATACAATGCTTCATGCGGTGACATTTTAATTGATATATGATATGAATGATTCAGAGTACTCAGTGCCGCCGGTATTGCAATATCCCAGTTGGGGTCTGATCCCCCTAGTGTTACCCTCAATATATTTAATATCTTCCTATTTGCTCTTTCCACTAGCCCATTCGACTCCGGGTGATATATCATGGTATTTATTTTCTTTATGTTGAGGAATTCACACAATGAGGTAAGAAAGTGATTATTAAATTCACCACCCGAGTCTGAGATTATAATTTGTGGAATTCCATGTTTACAAATGTAACACTCGTAAAACTTCCTGGCGCATTCAATCGCAGTTTTAGTTTTAAGCGCTATTAGTTCTGTATATCGAGTTAAAGCATCAATAATTACTAAGAGGTGCTTATTTCCTCTGTCTGACTCGTAAAATCCTGTTAACAAATCTAAATGTATTCTTTCAAAGGGTTGATTGGGCACAGGGTAAGCTCCTAGGCTGACAGGTGTTTTCGTATGCCCTTTGTTTTCCTGACATGTGCGACAATTAGCTATGTGTCTTTTTATATCTGTCAGCATTGTATGCCAATAAAACAATGATTTGGCTTTCTGTGACATTAATGAGAACCCAGGGTGTCCATGTAATGGATTTGAATGCAACCAATTCAGGACAGTGGAAATAAGTGAGATTGGTACTACTACCTGGTCGTTAGTTACATGTGGTGTATTGTGGGTTTTCCTTGTCACAGTCCTACACAGAATATTATCTTTGATTATATAATTCTGCTGCTTATACTTTATATATTCCTTTTCTTTAGGATTGCCTTTCAAAGCATTTATAATTGTTTCTATTTTCTGATCTTTTTGCTCAGTCTGTAACAATTCAGCACTCCAGCCTAAATCTTCTTGTTCAGATATTGTTTTTACAATAGGCATGGATGTTGATAAATCTATTAATTCAGCTAAAGGCTCCGTACAAGATGACACGGGGTTGCGTGATAATGCATCCGCAATGATATTTGCTTTCCCAGGTAAATACCCGATTCTTGCGCCAAAATCTTAAATGATCAAATGCCACCGAGTTTGTTTAGGGCTGTGATTGAAGCCTTTAAAGAACTCTTTTAGTGGTTTATGGTCAGTAAGAACCTTAACCGGATAACCGTAAATTATGAACTTAAAATGCACTAGCGAATTAACAATAGCTAACCCTTCCTTGTCTATTACTGCATACTTACTTTCGGAAGTTCTCAATTTTCGAGAATAGAAAGCTATCGGGAAAAATTGTTTATAATATTGCTGAAGCAATACCTCTCCTACTCCTAAGTCTGAGGCGTCTGTTGCAATGAAGAATTCCTTACCGAAGTCAGGAAATTTTAAGATAGGAGAACTACACAGTTCATCTTTCAAAGTATTAAACGCCTGTTGATGTTGCTCAGACCATATGAAATCTACGCCCTTCTTCGTAAGATCAGTTAAAGGAGCGGCTATTATTGAATAGTTGCGTATAAAATGCCTGTAATATCCACTACAACCCAGAAATTGCTGTATTCCCTTGACATTAGTAGGTATGGGAAAATTACGTATAGCCGACACCTTATCATGGACTACTTTAAGACCTTGGCTTGACACCATGAAACCCAAATATATTAATTCTGTTTTGAAAAATTCACACTTACTATTCTTTACCCTTAAGTTATGTTGTCTTAATCTCTGTAGTACTAGTTCTAACTTACGTAGATGTTCTTCTAAGGTGTGGGAAAAGATTACAAGATCATCCATATAAGCATGCAATATATCCCCTAACAAGTCTCCAAACACTATGTTAATCATTCTTGTAAATGTTATAGGAGCACAACGTAAACCAAAAGGCATCCGTAAAAATTCATAATGTCCCCTGGCTGTGCTGAAGGCTGTGTATGGGATACTATCTTCTTCTAATGATATCTGGTGAAAGCCTTTAAGTAAGTCCAAACTGGTAAAATATTTATTCTGACCTAACAAAGACAAAATATCGTCAGTACATGGCACTGGGAATCGATCAGGGATCGTTTCCTCGTTTAGACGACGAAAGTCGACGCAGATACGCCATGTTCGATCTTTTTTTTGTACAACTATTAAAGGAAAATTATAAGGGCTGTTTGATTTTCTAATGACTCCTTCCTCTAACATTTTACCTACTTCATCATTTATTTCATTCTGGAATTTCATAGGGAGTCTGTACGAGGGTACATATATAATTTTCTGCTTATCCTTTAACCTTATTTGATGCTTGATCACATCTGTTTTTCCTAAGGATCCATCCGTAGTGGAAAAGACATCTTGATATTTAGTTAAAAGTTCAAAAATTTTCTGCTGAATTTCTTCGTCTTGAATGTCTTTACTGATTTAATTTTAATAGATCGCAAAAGGGATTCATCCGCAACTGATTGAGAGTGATTGATTTCAGCAACGGTAAGAATACGATGTTTATAAACTTCTACATCCAAGATATGTTGATTTTTGTGAATTACTAAAGTGTTATTTAAATGATTACAGACTTCGATATTACATTGCTGATGTGAGCCTACTGCATAAATAGCTTGTGTGACAGACAATCCGTTAGTTTTCAAAGTATCGGAAATGATTAATATTTCAGATCCCGGTAGTGTTTTCTTTATTTGCACTATTAAATTCGAAGGTATGTTTGGTTAGATAGATTGCGTGCAAGATGATATTACGGGTGAACGAGAATTCTGCTGGGTCGCGTATATTATTTCTTTATTAGTGAGACAAGTTATTGGTTCTTCAATGTACGTTACGGTTACATTTGTCGTCTCCTTTTTATCCAAAACTGACTTTAAGGTATTAGAAGACTTATAGAATCTCGCTTTGATATACACGCTGTGCTTGGCAGGAGCTAAGATAATGTTTTGATTTCCCATAGATGGGTATCCTTTAATTACAGCTGGATACATATTAATGTTTTTTACAACAACAAATGTATCGGCAAACGTGCGATTACCGACTCTGAACTGAATATGAGTTATGCCTTTGACGTTTAATTCATTATTTCCTATACCTGAAAGTCTAATTCCTGATTTTTCAATCTGAAAGTTCGAAAACAACAAATGATGTGTCTTCAAATCCATGATATTACGTGGACTACCAGAGTCAAAAAATAACGTAAAGGATTTGTGTTCTAAATTTACAGCATATAAGGTTGGCCGTAACTCATTTTGGCTTATTATTGTATGAATTCGTTGCAAATCTACGGGAGCATGCACTGTTTTACTTAATTTGGCCGTGTGTTTCATAGGAAAATCTATTGTCTCACAATTATCTGATAAAACATTAAATTGATTATTCAATACTATTGATGTTGACATGAATGACCTTGACCCAACATCACTCTCTTCCCCTCTAGAGTTAACTATGTGGTATTTGCTTTGCTCTACACATTCTGAAAATTAGTCTGACCTTGCGAGGTCTGGTTTGACAGCCCAGGGTCAGCGATATTCGAAGAAGTGTTTGTTTTTTTTGGACTCTGAACTGCATTGACATTTGGTTGTTTCTTCTTATTGTTAAAATGAGGATTTTTCTTTTTATTTCCATATGGAACTGACTGTGGAATTGACTGTGTATTTCTAGAATATTGTTGTGTCTTACGCTAGTAACATTGACTATATGAATGTGTTGCAGTGTTGTGAATTGTGCAAAATTTCGTTCTGCAGTCTGCGCTTATGTGACCTTGACGCTTGCAGTTATAACACGTCAATCCCGCTACTGGACTGCTAACTACATTCACTGTTTGTGGTTTTGTTTCATTCTTTGCAAAAACTTGAGTTAACACGGGATCGAGATCTGGACACTTGGACATGTGTTTCTTTATCTGTTTATAGACATCCAATTCCGTACTTGCAGGCGTT
>NC_090734.1:53442814-53450314 GCF_036898095.1 Palaemon carinicauda
TCGCCAGATTTCCTTTTTCGTCAATTTATGGTGTCTTCTCACTTGGCCTGCCTTTTTTGCAATATATATGAGTTATGTGTCACTCTCATCATATATGCTTCCCACATATATTTATTTTTCTTGTTTTTATTGATTATGCTCTCATTCAATATGTTCTCTACCTCCTAAAGCTAATCTCACTTTTTTTTCCTCTCCCTCTCCTTATCTTTATGTTGTTTTAATACTTTAGTCATTTTTAAAGCTTCTACTAATCCATGAGTAATAAATAGGGGCGGGGACTATCTTATTATATACTTTTAATGAAAATTTTGGTTTAGCTCCCAGTTCCTATCCTAGATTTTTTTTTTTTAAACGTGTTATTCTAATCTTCATAATATCATTTTGTTTATTAAATATTCTTCTTTCTTTGTTATTACATAATTTCCATGGGCAACACTTGTTGGCTGTACTATGTATACGTATTTTCATCAAGAATCTATGTATATTTGTTCATTACCGTAATTTCTTGATTTTGCGTTTTTAATAAGCAATATCTCATTTTTACTCAAATAAAATATATTTTCACTTTAACTTTTTTTTCATTCAAATATATTGGCATGTTTTAAAATCCCCTCCGGGACTCACTAAATAAGAATATGTCATATGCTAGTTTTGAGTTGTTAAGATATTCCCCATAAATGTTAATTCATGTATTTTGGGGGGAATCTAAAATATTAAAAACTTACAGGTACTGTTTGTCAAAATCAGCATTTCTCCAGTAACTTTATGCAGTTTTATTAGTATCGTAGTACCTATATGGATATCTAGCTTATAAGTTTAGTAATATAATATTTATATATTTGTTATCTTTAAACAGCTTTAATTAGTGCTCATGTTTTGACACGATCAAACGTTTTCTCATAGTCTATAGTTGTCATATATAATGATTTGCCATATTTAAGATTTTCCAATGATTAGATAATTACATGGATATGATAATGTATAATGTATATATATATATATATATTATATATATATATATATATATATATATATATATATATATATATATATATATATATATATATATATATATATATATATATATATATATATATATATATATATATATATATATATATATATATATATTTAACAATAAGTACATAAAGCAAGAATTCGATAGGAATAAGTATGGGAGAGTTGTCGACAGTTATTATCTTTCTTTGTGACTAGATTCAGAAGAATATTATCATTTAAAAGGCAGGGTAGGACTAAAAATCATAAAGAGTGGAAAATAGAGAAGGTTTGGGCATGCTCTTTGCAATCCCCAAGTAAGATTAGTTTACTAAACCTTTAGGTGGGCTCCAAAAAGCACTAAATTAGTTGGGAGACCAATACCTGCCGGGCCGAACACTATGAAACTTGAAGTAGGAGAGGTTGAGTGGAAAAATATTTAATTTTAAATTAAGTTTGATATAGAGACAACTGGTAAAATCTAACCTAGACCCTGGGCATCAATAGGAGTAGGAGAAGATGACGATGAAGATGATGATGATGTAGCTAGATTATATGTCATTATCACCTCAGTCTCTAATTATTATTATTATTATTACTATCCAAGCTACAACCCTAGTTGGAAAAGCAAGATGCTATAAGCCCAGGGGCTCCAACAGGGAAAAATAGCCCAGTGAGGAAAGGAAATAAGGAAATAAATAAATGAAGAGAACAAATTAACAATAAATCATTCTAAAAACAGTAACAACGTCAAAACAGACATGTCATATATAAACTATTAACAACATCAAAAACAAATATGTCATAAATAAACTATAAAAGACTCAAGTCCGCCTGGTCAACAAAAAAGCATTTGTTCCAACTTTGAACTTTTGAAGTTCTACTGATTCAACCACCCGGTTAGGAAGATCATTCCACAACTTGGTAACAGCTGGAATAAAACTTCTAGAGTACTGTGTAGTATTGAGCCTCGTGATGGAGAAGGCCTGGCTATTAGAATTAACTGCCTGCCTAGTATTACGAACAGGATAGAATTGTCCAGGGAGATCGGAATGTAAAGGATGGTCAGAGTTATTAAAAATCTTATGCAACATGCATAATGAACTAATTGAACGACGATGCCAAAGATTAATATCTAGATCAGGAATAAGAAATTTAATAGACCGTAAGTTTCTGTCCAACAAATTAAGATGAGAATCAGCAGCTGAAGACCAGACAGGAGAACAATACTCAAAACAAGGTAGAATGAAAGAATTAAAACACTTCTTCAGAATAGATTGATCACCGAAAATCTTGAAAGACTTTCTCAATAAGCCTATTTTTTGTGCAATTGAAGAAGACACAGACCTTATATGTTTCTCAAAAGTAAATTTACTGTCGAGAATCACACCTAAAATTTTGAAAGAGTCATACATATTTAAAGAAACATTATCAATACTGAGATCCGGATGTTGAGGAGCCACCGTCCTTGACCTACTTACAATCATACTTTGAGTTTTGTTAGGATTCAACTTCATACCCCATAATTTGCACCATGCACTAATTCTAGCTAAATCTCTATTAAGGGATTCACCAACCCTAGATCTACATTCAGGGGATGGAATTGATGCAAAGAGAGTAGCATCATCTGCATATGCAACAAGCTTGTTTTCTAGGCCAAACCACATGTCATGTGTATATAGTATGAAAAGTAATGGGCCAAGAACACTACCCTGTGGAACACCGGATATCACATTCCTATAATCACTATGGTGCCCATCAACAACAACTCTGAGATTTATTACTTAAAAAATCAAAAGTAATGCTAAGAAACGACCCACCCACTCCCAACTGTTTCAGTTTGAAAACAAGGGCCTCATGGTCAAAGGCAGCACTAAAATCCAGGCCAATCATACGAACTTCCCGACCACAATCAAGGGATTTCTGTACAGCATTGGAGATTGTAAGAAGGGCATCACATGCTCCAAGGCCTTTACGAAAACCAAATTGCAAACTAGGGAGTAGATGATTACCTTCAGCAAACCTATTAAGACGTTTTGCCAGAAGACGTTCAAAAACTTTAGATAATATGGGAGTTATGGAAATTGGGCGGTAATCAGTGGGACTTGAGCTACCACAAACACATTTACATAGAGGAGTAACATTACCAATTCTCCAACAAGTGCTAAAAGCTCCTCTTCTTGCTAACTTGCGAAAAATAACAGATAACTTTGGAGCTAAGAAATCTGCGGTCTTTATAAAAAACAAAGGAAAAATACCATTTGGGTCTACACCTCCATAAGCATCAAGGTCCATCAACAGAGCTTTAATCTCACGAGATCGAGAAGCTAAACTAGTTAGTTTAGCCTCAGGAAAACCGGAATAAGGATGTTCAAGTTTTTCATTACTCTGTTTACTGTCAAAAACATCAGCCAAAAGGGTTGCCTTTTCCTTTGGACAGTGAGTGACTGAGCCATCTGGTTCAAGTAAAGGAGGAACTGTTGCATCTACACCAAAGAGTGCAGATTTAAGGGTAGACCACCATTTATGTTCCTGCCTTGTACCAGAAAGTGATTCTTTTATGGTTAAATTGTACTCCTTTTCAGTTGAGGCATAAACTCTCTGAGCAAAAGCTCGAAGCTGAGTATAGTTGTTCCAGGTCAAATCTGATCCGGGTTTGATTCCCAGGCAAACCAACAGCTCTTATCTTAGAGTTGATTCCCCCGTGAGTCTCTCATTCCAAATTATAGAGAAATTTCAGATAATAGAAAGAGTATAATATAAGGGTTATATGAATATTAAAATCACATGTAATTATGACAAAATTTTATGTTAATCAATTACCAAGATCAAAACTTACCAACAACCTAAAATGTATGAGCTGGTTTGATCTCAAGTCTATTTGGAAAAACCTGAAGTCAACAGGTATAAGTATGAGAAAATTGTCATCAAATCCTATCTTTCTTTATTGCTAGATGGTATATAATTTTCACAAAAGTTTCTTGGACTCGGATCAATTCCCCGGCCGACAAGAAGCTATTGTGTTTCAGTTTATTTCCCCCTCGGCCTCTAATCCTGCGATATCGGAAGAGTCCATATAAAAAGATAATAATAATATATTGCCTATTTAAATATGTAAAACACGTCTATATATATATATATATATATATATATATATATATATATATATATATATATATATATATATATATATATATATATATCTATATATATATATATATATATATATATATATATATATATATATATATATATATATATATATATATATATATATATATATATATATATATATATATACACAGAGAGAGAGAGAGAGAGAGAGAGAGAGAGAGAGAGAGAGAGAGAGAGAGAAAGAGATAGATAGATAGATATATGTATATATATATATATATATATATATATATATATATATATATATATATATATATATATATATATATATATATATATATCTATATATATATATATATATATATATATATATATATATATATATATATATATATATATATATATATATATATATATATCATAGACTCCTTTAAGGAAGGACTGGAACGTCCCCTGTTCGGGGTTTTTAACTTGAGTCTGAATGATTAACTTGAGTCTGGACTAAAATGACTTCTAGAAGGGCTAGAAACAAGTTCTCGTGATCAATATGGGGGTTTTTGAGGATTGTGAGTTCAATAGTAACATTTTCAACACCATCTGGGGTCATCTTCAAGGTCTAAAGGTTATTTATCAAGGTCAAATTTGTGAATTTTGGTAATTTTTGCTCGTTTTCTGTGTGTAACTCATAAATGGTGAGAGATAGCTGATTATAATATGAGGCAAGTCTGCAGATCTCTCCGAATTTAATATATATTGTCATATCTCGTCCTTCAAGAAAGGACTGGAACATCCCCTGATCGGGGTTTTTAACTTGAGTCTGAAGGATTAACTTGAGTCCTGGACTAAAATGACTTCTAAGAAGGGCTAGAAACACGTTATCTGAGTCAAAATGGGGGTTTTTGAGGACGGTGAGTTCAATAGTGACATTTTTTAACACCACCTGGGGTCATCTTCATCATCTTCAAGGTCAAAAGGTCATATTTCAAGGTCAAAATAGTGAATTTTGGTAATTTTTACTCGTTTTTGTGTGTAACTCATAGATGGTGAGGGATGGCTGATTATAATAAGAGGCAAGTCTGTAGTTCTGTCCAAATTTAAAATATATTGTCAAATATTGTATTACTCAAACATTCCAAACAAGCCCTAAAACAATGAAACACTAAAATAAGAAATAAAGAACGGTATTTCTCATCACAACAAAACTCAAAGACATTAACATTTGATTAGATAAACATCGCTAGATGGAGAGCTTTTCTTGCCTCCTGAGGCATCTCACAGCCTTTTCTTTGTCACTTACATTGAGAACCTGAGCTTTCAATAGAATGTTGGCTAAAGTCATACATGCTGCATTATTAGTAGCTAAAGGTGCATCTACAAAAGATAACAATTCAGCAAAATGAAAGCGGCAATGCATTTCAGTCATGGCATGCAAATTATAGGCATTATGTACAAAAAAGACAGTTGAAATAGTTGGCACACTCAGTCCACCTCTATTCAAATGATCTAAGAACTCAGATGACACCTCGTTACCATCTTCATCATCCATGATATCCTCCATACTAGTGCTATTACAATATTTATGAATAAGGTATCCAGCCAAATATACAACTTTATGCTTAAGGTTATCAGCAGACCTCAAGAGCTCCCAAGTGTCTTGAGGAGTGATCTCGTCAATTAGTTCACTTCGCTCATCTGGATTTATGGAAGAAGTACAATTCTTGTCGCAATCAAGCACACGAGAAATAGATTCTGGCATAATGTCATGCTTTAGAAGTTTCTGCAAATTTGTAACTTTTGCTGCAGCCATAATGTCAACTACAACAATGTAGAAGTTTCCACCACTTCTTTGCCTGGCTTGACCGAAAACGTTTCCAAGGATTCATCCGCAAATATAGCAGGAAGAACATAGTCAAAGTCTTTCTCTGCCAGAAGCAATTTGGCAGCAGCCACATTATTACGTGTAGACACAATGAATGCTTCAGCAGTTTGCTTAGTTATCTTCAGCTTACAACCACTACCTCCTTGCCATGTGCAGGTCGATATAATTTGGCAGGCATCCTTCAACTTAGTGAAAGATGTACAGTCTGCTGTCCAAGGCTGTCTGGATTCGTCACGTAGATGTCTAGCTGAGAAACGGTCTTTCACATTCATCATCTTGAACCACTTACTCATTATCTGGGTGAAAATGATGGTGCCTTCGCTGATGCCCAATGAATCCTTGAAGGTCTTTAAGGCAGCGACAGTCTTGTCATTGAACACCTGACATACTAAGGGTACGCTCTGGCGTTGAAGGGGTTTGGGGAAAACAGCGGTGTGCATCAGCTTGGTTAAGCGAATAGGAGTAGCTCGGTTGATCTCATAAAGCTTCCGAATATCACTCCAGTAAGCTTTGTACTCATTGCCATGTACAAGAAATGAGAGTGTCTGGCCATCAACAGTAATCCAGTTGTTACGAACATTTTTGAAGATGTGCACGTAGTCGTACACTAAGAACATAGATTGCTCTTGAATGGATAGCACTTGACAACTTCCAGGTCCTCCAAGTTTCGAATAAACACTGCAATTGGTATTGCAATTGTCACATATCAAAGAAATCACACTGCCGCCAGCACCAACTACAGCTGAAGCAGCTTCAGTAAGAAGTTCACTCAGCTTATCGGCAGCTAGCTTTTTGCAGGGTAAAACGCGTAGAATATAGCGTGGACCACCAAAATGGCAGGCAACTTCAACAACCATAGCATGTGAAGCAAGCATTTCATGGTCACTACCCGCTGCAACGTTTTGAGCATATCCTAGAACATGTCCTCCAGAAAATCGCAATGTCTCAATTACCTTTACTTCATCAAACATTAGATTCACCAAACGCTGCTGCGGCTTAAGCTGGTCGAATAACGTTTTGAGGTTGGAGTCCTGCAGACTACTAGAAAGCACCTCTTTTATCTTTTTTGTTGATGGTAGAATGATTAAGCCAGATCGACGAATCATTTTGTATGCACTGGGTGATATGTTGTGAAGCTGCATTGCGAATATCAGAGTGTCGGTATGAAATCGACGACCATCAGGAGGTTTGAACACTAGCCGCAGCTGTGACAGAATGAAGGTTAAATGAGGAAGCTCGTGTGCCTCAGTCATTTTGCAGAGCTGGCTTATTATGTACTGAAGACTTTCCTGGCTTGTGTACTCATAGGTGTTTACCTGTTCAGTTATGGATCTAATCTGTGACCATTTTGAGAGCAAGCTGTTCTTTTGCAAAGGAAAAAGTCGTTTAGGCACCTCAATGCCATCTTTCTCAATTCTATTCAAGAATAGGAATCCAAAAGGTGAGTTGACTTGTTGTAGATAAAAGAACTGCTTGACAGTTTGTCCAGTAGCGTCAGTTCTTGATAGGTA
>NC_090734.1:53452814-53460314 GCF_036898095.1 Palaemon carinicauda
ATCATTTCGATCTTTGTACTAGCTGAGGAGGCATATAACGAATCCAAGTCTCCCAAAATACCTGATATTCTATGTTGAGCTACCACTACCATGCTTCTCAAGTTCACTTTGTTACCAGTATATGGTTGTAGAACTGAAGGTTGCCCGTGAGGAAACAGTAAGTCATTGCTTGTTATAGTTGGGGACTCAAGATGATCTGGACCATTTGGGAAAAGTGTTCGTGAATTAATAAGGTACGTCACCTCTTACAGTATTGTTTGCCATTCCAAAGCACTGAATTTCTTGTGGTGATAATCTGCTACTGCATCTAAACCTCTTCTACAGCTTCTAATCAATGATTCAACAACACCATTCATATGAGAAGCGTGAGGTGTGTTGAATTTCCACTCAAATTTTGTCCCAGCAATTGCAAACTTGTACTTTATTAGGCTCTCGTTCCAAGAATTTATCCACTTTTACAATTTCTCTGAGCCCCTATGAAATTGCGTCCTCTGTCACTTAATGCCAAAATTGGATGGATTCCATGATTACAAGTAAGTCTTATCAGAGCACAGACAAAAGCATCTGAAGGCAACAAGTCGACCAGTTCAAGAGATATGACACGAGTGACGGTGCAAGTTATGATCATTACTCTTCCATCAGTGCTTGCATTACGAGTTAACTTTATTTTGATAGGGCCAAAGAAATCTAATGCAACTCTGCTAATGGAGGGGGGGGGGGGGGGGGAAGATGGTATTGGGTTCACCTCTGAAACTTGGCAGTTCCCCATTTGTTGGCCCAACAATAGGCGACTTGTGGTTCCTGCTCCTCTAATAATGTAAACCCCACGCTTAAAAGCTAAAGCAATTGCGACTCTATATCCTTGATGACCTGTTCACCAATGAATCACCTGAGCGAATGCTTCAGCCAGGGAAGAATTCCTCACCAATAAAACTGGAAGCCTCTGCTCGTACTGTAAATGGAGCTTATATAGTCTGCCTCCAATTCTTAAAATGCCTTTTTCATCCGACTTTGGGTCAAGTTTTTCAATCTGTTTATGATTATCTTCATCTTGATTATTTAAAGACTTCTGGCTTGCATAAAGTAAAGCCAGTTCTGCTTCTTGTATTTCTTCAGGTTCTAGATGACTTTGATAGTTTTCTGGGTCTTAATGTAATAGCAAACGACGGTAGTAAGCAGTTATTAAACAAGTCTATTCCAGTCTGAAGAGAGTTCTGTAAATCTTTCTTCAAAACTCTCATCAGCCAAAATTTCAACAAATTGGATCCTTTTAAGAGATTCTGGTATATACTCTTTAACAACACAACGCTTCTTTTCCAAATCATATGTCGGTTCCCCAAAATCACAATCTTGAGAACTGTTCAGAAGAAAATCAGGACCATTGATCCATCCTTGTAGTTCATTTGGCTTTATTGGCTTGGTTAATGCATCGGCAGGATTCAATTGTGAAGGAAAATAGAAAAATTCTTTTGAAAATCCTGGCAAAGCATCCCGAATCTCCTGAACTCTAGCTGACACAAATGGTTTAAAGGTTCTGGCAGGAGAGCGAACCCAGGCCAACACTACTTCTGAATTGGTCCAAAATTTCATGGTACTAATCATGCCAACCACCTGCAAAACAAGCAAGGCAAGTCTAACTATAACCACAGCAGCAGTAATCTCAAGACGTGGAATAGAACGCTGTTTTAACGGAGCCGCTAAAGACTTTGTGATGACGAATTTCAGTTCTACTCCATGAGAAGTATTCCATTTCAGCCAGATCACATAACCTAGGGCAGATTCACTGGCATCACTAAATCCATGAAGTTGAGGGTCTCCTAAAGAATCTTCTGGCTTTATCATCCGATCTAGTCTAAATCCAATTAGTTGATTCATTTCATGAATATGTCCCTTCCATATTTTGAAAATTCCTCACTGAATTTGTCTAGCTGAATAACCACATTATCCGTAACCTTATCCCATACATGACCCAAAACTCATGTTTGCTTGTCGTCTGGGCATCGGTCAACAGAGGGGTCATTAGAATGCCATTCTTTTATTCTGAAGGAGCCCTTTTCTAATATCCAGTCCACCTGATCCATGGCTGTAATAGCTAATTCACTCTTATCAAATGATTCAATCACATCATCCATGTACATGCGATAGTTAATTAACTGTGCTCAAATAGGTTCCTCCTCCTTGAATATATCTGCCAAAATGCGTACAGCCGTCATAGCTATGTCTGGTGCTAGTTTATCCCCAAAAGGAAGGCACAGCCACTGCCAGTGACGAATTGGAGAAGATAAATCAAAACGCCATACAAACCAGTGATATCTCTGATCCTTTTCAGCCATAAGTATTTGATTAAACATTTTTTTAACATCACCATCAATTCCTAAGATTTTCCTTCTCCAGTGAAGAAGTAAATACAAAAGAGAGTTCAAGAAATCTGGCCCTTTGTAAAACCCATCATTCAAACACAAGCCATTGAACTTGGCAGCAGAAATCCATACGATGAGAACCTTTGTTGACTTGTTTAGTTGATATACAGCATGATGTTGTAAGTACCATCCCTCATCTCTGGACTCCTCTGGATATAATTCCCTGACAAAGCAACTCTCAATTAATTTCTGAATTTCTTCGCTATATTCATGAAAGGTTCCATTATTAATTAATCTTTTCTCTTGGCTCAAAAGTCTTATTTCTGCTTGAGGCTTGTTACACTCCAATGGTTCATTGAAACCAGGCTTCCAAGGAATTTGCACAGTCATGCGACCATCCGCATTAATGCAAAGCTTATTTCGACAATGTTTTATGAACTGACACGCTGCTATTTCCTTATCTGAGCAAACACACAATGTGGTTGGTTTGACACCAACAACATCAGATGTATATAATTTCTACAAATGCTCCAAATTACTCAAAAACTGGACCTTGGATGCAGCATGTGGTTTGGGGTTTTTGGAATATTCCCTCCAAAAATGGTCTACCCCATGATACTTCTGACGGCAACTGGAGACGATTCAGGATACACAGAGTCTTTCACGCTCTCAACTGGCATTGTAAGGAAATTATAGTCATAACCAATGATGATATCAATTTCTGCTTCATCTGTGGGTAACGTTCCCCTGGCAGCGTTCAGAGGAGACTCATAAAAAATATCCTCTCCAGCTGCAGGACTGTTTGGGCTGGTTTCTCAATTCCAATTGCAATTACATTGTATGACTTAATTCCCATTCACTAGTCTAATTTGGATAGAAAACTTAGCACTGCTTTCCTCAGCAATACATCCTCCAGCTAATCCATATCGAAACTTGAATGGTTCACCTTGCAAGCCAAATGCTTGGCTGTGGATAACTTGAGCAATGTTGTATCAGCACCTGTATCAATAAATGCAACCACGCGATGCCATTTTTTTTCAGCATCTTGCAGTTCTTTAAGCCCATTTATATTTCGGGTAATTTAAGACTTTAAGTTTATCCAAGTTATGTTTAATTTTTCATAGTCCGCTGCTACAAAGTCCTTCGTGGCAGAAGTCGATTTGGGTTTACTTCACTAATTTGGACAACGATGAGATTCCACAAGTCAAGAAAGACCACTTATACCACTTTTCTTTATACGGTGCAGTCTACAAAGAAGAAAAAAAATGACAAATAAAACTGCACAAAGTAATGAAAAAATTCGAACTGCTTATGGTATAACGGAAATAAAGACAAAATATTGAAATGCAAAGAATAATAGAGATACAACAAAATACAACTTATTAGTGACTAATACAGTAGATAATAATATCACTCAAAAAGTCCACCCAACTATATGTAAACAGTTGTCCAAATTTAAAACAATTGTATATTTACTTATGGTCTGTCAGACAGAACTTGCTACTAAAGACTAAACGTTAAAATATACATAGCCTTGAAGCAACCGCTAGCAAATAGAAAGTAAACATATTAATATTCAATTAAGGGTAAACAGCATTTACATACACCCAAATCTTTAGAGTAATGATTACTTAAACAGCACAAACAACCGTTTGAAAGTGCGGTATATATATATATATATATATATATATATATATATATATATATATATATATAATATATATATATATATATATATATATATATATATATATATATATATATATATATATATATATATATATATATATATATATATATATATATGTATCAGTCTCTTAACATTCTCTCCTAAGCAAATATCCCATATATCTGTATAAATCTTATCTGTAAGATTATTCACTAAATTAATGGCGTCCAAATTCGTAAGCTATAAATAGTATAATTTTTCTCATCCATATATTTCATTGCATAGATATATTTGAGTCACTTCTTTCATGCAAGAAAGGAAATTATATATATATATATATATATATATATATATATATATATATATATATATATATATATATATATATATATATATATATATATATATATATATATATACATAAATTTTGATTCTAAAACATAAGATATATATATTATGTGACGGCGCCGAGTAAAGCTGTGAACTCAAAGGCAGGTTGGAAACGACTGAGTTATATTATTGTAGAACACTCTCCTTTTATAAAAAACCTCAAGGCAACAGGACATAACAAGTTCACAAGACAGACAATATTACAGAGGAAAAACCAGACATGAATTTTCATGTTCGTTTTAGTGCGAGGGAAGAGCGAAGATACAAGCATAATATATATACAAAATGAATTATGTACAATTGTGTGAAACACGGTTGGTACATGGCTCCCCCCCTAAAAATGACAAACTGTACATGTTAAATAGGGCGCCCTGATCTAGAGAGGCGAACTGTAGGCAGGTCATCTGGCAGAAGATTAGCAGGTTTTAGACGATCAATGGAGACCCAGTCTTCTTTGCCCCGAATGTTTAGGAGGAATGCTTTCGGACTGCGTCGGATCACAAGGAAAGGGCCCATGTAAGGGGGGCGTTAGTGTTGGCTTGCTGGTGTCGTTGCGCAGGAAGACGTGCGTTGCAGAGTGCAAGTCTGTTGGTATGTGATGCTTCGCTGGGGGCTTGTAAGTCTGGCGGCACGGAATAAATTTTCCCATGACGTGATGTATGCGCTGGAAATCGTCGGAGGAGGTTGTAGAAGGAAAAAATTCGGCAGGGACGACCAACGGGTCGCCATACACCATTTCAGCTGCTGAGACGTCGAGGGCGTCTTTAGGAGTGGTCCTTAGTCCCAGAAGGACCCAGGGAAGCTGAGTAAACCAGTTGCAATCCTTGCAGCAGGACATCAAAGCTGCTTTGAGGGTGCGATGAAAACGTTCAACCATTCCATTGGCAGCGGGGTTGTAGGCCGTTGTCTGATGAAGGGTGATGCCCAGGAGATTCGCTAATGACGTCCACAATTGAGAGGTGAAAGTGGTTCCCCTCTCAGAAGTAATATGCTCAGGGATACCGAATCTTGAAATCCATCCAGAGAGTAAGGCAGATGTACATAAGGCGGACGTTGCAGTTTCCATGGGAATGGCTTCAGGCCAGCGAGTGGAGCGGTCGATGACGGTAAACAGGTAACGATGTCCTTGTGATGTGGGTAGGGGGCCTACAACGTCGACGTGAATGTGTGCGAAACGACGCAGAGGTTGAGGAAAGGTGCCCACTCCTGAATCCGTGTGTCGATGTACTTTGGAAGTTTGGCAAGAAGTACAGGCGCGGACCCAATCCTTAGCATCCTTAGAAATGACGTGCCAAATAAACTTTGCCTTCAGCAGCTGTGCAGTAGAACGGCACGAGGGATGTGAAAGGACGTGGATGAAATCAAACACTTGTCGGCGCATGGGAGCAGGAATCCAAGGTCGCGGTCTACCAGTACTGACGTCACAGAGGAGGGTGATGTTGGAGTCTTCAAGGGGAAAATCTTCCCAACGGAGGGACGTGCAGGATGTCCTAAAAGCTTGATACTCTGGATCCTGTCGTTGGGCTTCAGCCAGGGCGTTGTAATCCGATCCCAGTTTAACAGCAGCCAACGTGTTTCTTGACAGGGCATCGGTAACGGGATTCATTTTCCCAGGGACGTATTGGAGGGTGCAATTGTATTCAGCCAACGCGGAGAGATGTCGGCGTTGACGGGCGGACCAGGCGTCAGACTGTCGAGTGAAGGCGTGCACCAGAGGCATGTGGTCTGTGCGAATGACGAAGGGCGTACCTTCTAAGAAATGGTGAAAGTGACGGACAGTCAAGTGCACCGCCAGCAATTCTCGATCGAAGGTAGAATAACCCGATCCTGCCTTGGACAGTTTTCTGCTGAAGAAGGCCAATTGGCGGGGCGAGCCTTTGACCACCTGCTCGAGTAATGCACCAATAGCGACGTTGCTGGCATCGGTGGAGAGAAGGAGAGGGGCGTGTGGGATAGGAAAAGTGAGAGCCTCAGCAGTTGATAAGGCCTTCTTTGCATTGCAGAAGGCTGCTTCTTGAAGGGGACCCCACTTCAGGTCCTTCGGCTTGCCCTTGAGGGAGGCGTAGAAGGGAGCAAGAGTGGCGGTAATGGCTGGCAGAAAACGGTGATAATAGTTGATCATGCCCAAGAATTCCTGCAGAGCTTTGACGGTCGAGGGCGCGGGGAAATTCTGAACGGCTGCTACCTTCTCAGAGAGGGGATGGACTCCTTCAGGAGTGATACGTTGCCCTAAGAACGACACTTCGTTGGCGCCAAAGGTACACTTGTCATACCGGACTACATGGCCGTTTTGTTGCTGGCGGTCGAGCATGATGCGCATGTGACGGAGGTTTTCCTCTATTGAAGAGGAGAACACAAGTATGTCGTCCACATAACATACACAGAAAGGGAGGTCCCCTAAGATGCCATCCATGAGACGTTGAAACGTTGCCCCAGCATTACGAAGGCCAAAACAGGAGTAATTGAAGATGTATGTGCCAAACGGAGTGGTGATGGCGGTCTTGAGGATGTCTTCTGGGTTCATAGGCACCTGATAATACCCCTTCAGGTGTTCGAGCGTAGAGAAAACCTTCGCTTTGTGCAGGTAGGAGGTTACATCGGCAATGTTTGGGATGGGGTAGTGATCCGGTTCTGTTTGCATGTTCAGGCGCCTGTAATCTCTGCATGGACGGAGGGAGCCGTCTTTCTTCAGAACGATGTGTAAGGGTGACGACCATGGGCTGGAGGCCTTTTGGCAAAGGCCCATATTCTCCATTTCGGCGAACGTCTGTTTGGCGGCTGCCAATCGTTCCGGTGCCAGACGTCTGAATTTTGCGAAGATTGGGGGTCCCGTCGTCTTGATATGGTGATAAATACCGTGCTTGGCAGGAACCGTGGGTGTTTGGCGAAGTTCTGGACGGAAAACTTCCAGGTACGACGTGAGGAGGTGGGCGTTTGGCGAAGTTCTGGACGGAAAACTTCCGGGTACGACGTGAGGAGGTGGGCGTTTGGCGAAGTTCTGGACGGAAAACTTCCGGGTACGACGTGAGGAGGTGGGCGTTTGGCGAAGTTCTGGACGGAAAACTTCCGGGTACGACGTGA
>NC_090734.1:53465314-53467643 GCF_036898095.1 Palaemon carinicauda
TAAGAAAACAGATTTTGATTTATTGAGGGAATCTTGCCAATAGAGATAATCTTATCATTACTAGACCGGATAAAGGCAAAGGAACTGTCATTTTAGATAAGGAGGAATATGTGGGAAAAATGGAAAGCATTTTAAATGATGAATCTAAATTTCTGGAAATTGGTGAGCCTAATTTTTAATAATATTTTTAAACAAACTATAAACCGTATATCATCTCTCTCTCTCTCTCTCTCTCTCTCTCTCTCTCTCTCTCTCTCTCTCTCTCTCTCTCTCTCTCTTACACCCGGTACGTTCTCTTTTATTATCACGCCTTTTCATAAGAATTAGGATTCTATGTTTTTTTCCCAAGGACCTTTATGAATAACCGGTTACCAGGTGTATATAAATCTAATTCTAGTTGTAATGAGAGAGAGAGAGAGAGAGAGGAGGAGAGGAGAGAGAAGAGAGAGAGAGAGAGAGAGAGAGAGAGAGAGAGAGAGATGATATACGGTTATAGTTTGTTTTTGTTTTCTAGAATTATCCATTTTCTGGAAATTATAGGATTTAATTTTATTACCTGATTTCAGTGTGCATCCTCAAGTCGTATGTTCTAAGCCTACACATTAATTTTTCTAACAGTTCACATATCATTCACCTTCAGCCGCAAAAATTTAATATTTTTTCGAAAAAGTTCTGAGAATGCTTCGAAGAATAATATTGTATGAGAGAAGGGATGTCAAAAGCTTCAACCTCTTACCACTACCTTTTAAGCATAAGATCACCGTCTGTATGGCTGAGATTCCTTTGTTTCGACCGCCTCCATAGTGCTATCCTTTGTGAAATGTGAGACGATATCCAGATTTCTTTTTAACTTTTCCTCCTCCTTTTCGGTAGATTGCTTCTAAACGCACTGATTGTTTTTCTTTCTAAAGTGAAATATTTCTTTTCCAATGGTTCTCTCTCTCTCTCTCTCTCTCTCTCTCTCTCTCTCTCTCTCTCCTCTCTCTCTCTCTCTCTCTCTCTCTCTCTCTCTCTTTGCAAGTACTTTTCTTGCGGTATTTTGATTACGCTTGAGCTTGTCTTCCCCTCAAGCCTTGAATACTACTGGACAATAATAGTAAATACTATTAATATTGCATAAAAATTTACATAATATTCTCCAGAAAAAGGTTTTGGTTGTTATTTAAGACGGTTATCGAGAATTAAGTGTAATTTCCTAAATTGAATAATATTTTTATTGTGTATAAAATACTTTTTAACTTCATGAACCTTATTCATTGATGTAATATTTTTTATATTATATTAGCGATAAATGGCTAATTAATGTATAAAATAAAAGCTGAAAAAGATAAATCTTTTATTCAGCTTCCGGATGCAGGTAGATAAAAATCTATTAGTATTTATCTTCATGATATGTGATGGATATAAACGTTAGGAATTAGACAGATGAAATGATTTTCCTTAAATTGGTTATAATATAAAAAGATAAAATAAAAGACTAGCTTCAAGATGTTAAGTGAGAGAGGTAGAGGGGGGGGGGGAGGCATTCCGTATCAGAATGAAGCTTACCAACATCGGCTAAACTATAGAAAAGGATGGGATAAATATGTATTTATAGGTTATAATCTTATTTTTTCATAAAGAAAAAAAATGGACATAATTAAGGATATAAAAAATGTAAGAAATATGAGGTAACCTTCATCATAAAAAAAATAATCCATAGTCTATCGACTCCTCCAGTGAATTATAGAAATTTATTTTTCAAGACACCTAATCCTTGTTCGTTTACGTCAAAATTCAAAAAGGGTGAAAAAGAAAAGAAAAAATTGGTTTGAAAACGTTGATGCGTATTGTGATTTTGAAGATCAACTAATTAAGAATCCAAGAAGCAAAATCAAACGAAAGAATCAAATTGGTAAATAAATAAGCATATTAAAAATAGGTAAAGAGTTGTTTATCTTCTCAAGAACACTTTGAAATTGAGATGCTTTAAGCGTCTTCATATCTTTCTTCGATTGAATAACTCATGAAGAAACTTTCTGCTTTATACTTTGCTTTTTTTTTTGTCTAATAAAATAACATAATCTTATGATACTATCTCTTCTATTTGAAACTCGGAAAATGGATTAGAAATAATCTCTTTTTTACCTATAAAACTGACCACAAAGCCTAGGAAGACATCAAGTGATATACAAGGATCATTGTATCTAGGGTAGATGACCGAATAGAAGGAGAGAAAACATTGGAGACAGAAAAAACAGAAAAAAGATTTTTATCGTTGAAAGGCACAATGGAGCTGTTCACTTTTACCAGATAATGGGGTCACATGAATAAGAAGATTCTTATAAGT
>NC_090734.1:53468143-53470643 GCF_036898095.1 Palaemon carinicauda
AAAGTTAACCAATCACCAAATGAGCTTTCTAACTTCTTTACATATTCTACATAAGTACTACTCTCATCTCTTTTCAAACTCCTAAATTTCTTACGGTACGCCTCTGGTACTTACCTGTATGCACTAAGAACAGTTTCTTTCACAATATCATAGTCTTCACTCTCATTCTCAGACATACAACTATACACAGAACGTGCCCTACTACTCAAGACTGACTGCAAATACAAAGACCACTTGTTTTGGGGACAACCTACTCTTTTCATTAACTTTTCAAACGACATTAAATATTTTGTTACATCTTCCTCATCAAGTTTTGGAATTAATTTCAACACTGCACCCACACCAAAATGATCAGAATCATCGTTCAATGATGAATCTTTACCCCGTCTGCTACCTGGTGTATTAGTTCCTGGTCTGCTACCTGGCGGACTATTATGAAGTTTTTGCCTGAAAAGAGCGACTTCTAACTCATGCTATTGCTGTCTCTCATTTTCTTCTAGCTGTTTCTCACTTTCTTCTTACTATCTCTCATTTTCTTCTCTTTCATCTGCTCTTTCCTCTCTCTCAAACACTTCCTGTTCTCTCTTAAAAACATACTCATAGAGAGCATCACATCTAGACCAGAAGTTTAATTGAAGCTATCAAATCTTTCGTAATCTCATTCATTCTGCTCCTTTTTATAATCTCCCTATATCAATTGGTTATGTTATTGAAAATCCTGGCAGGTCGCCAACTGTTACGATCCTAAAATTGTTATAGGTTCTTTTAATAAGTAAAATGAATATCAACAACACCTATTGAAATATGGGAAATGAATAAAAAAAGAAAAAAACGAAAAACACAACACGTTTATTCAAAAACTCACAAAGAAAACTAATGTTATTTCTTTGATTACTTTAGCTTACAAATCAAACCAACCAAAACATCATCAGAAAGGGGGAACTGCCAATAAGGGTAGAAATACTTAAGAATAGTTTTCTGCAGATGCTGAGACGATACTGGTACGGAGACTTCAGGCTTGAGAACTTTGTAGAAGGACTGCTAAAGTTCAGATGAAACTAGCATGATGACCGGATTCGAAGACGTCACAAAAGGGGTGGCATAAAGATTGGTCTTCAGAAGTCTTCTTCCATGAATTCGATAATACTGTTGAAGTAAGGCTTGGAAACTTTGCAGGAGGCAGCTGAAGTTCAGAAGAAACTTGCACGATGTCCGGATTCGAAGACGTCACAAAAGGGGTGGCATCAAGAAGGGACGTCAAAGATTTTCTTCATAGGATTCGATGATACTATTGAACGAAGGTAGGTGCAGGCAGTGTTGGCTTCTTCTTGTCACAAGTGGGGAGGGCTGGCTCCTTCAATTTGTCTCTTCTTCTCGGCCATAGCAGGATCTTTTGGAGATAGGCTTTTGTTGTCTGAAGGGAAGGTTAGAATATGTCTCTATGAGACTTCTGGTCTTCTCTGTTTCTTATCTCACTAGGACTTGTATCTTATTTGCTTCAGGCATAGGTCCTCTCTTGCCTTATGCCCTCTCCTATCTCTCTAGGACAATCTCTTCTTGAAGTTTATATAACCATGTATGGTCAAAGTTAATTACCGTGGGCAGTGTCATCTCCATATAAGGAATTCTTTTTAACAATTCTGCATCTCTATTAGCTTCCTAAAAAAATACCCACTTCGATCACGCCATGGAAGCTTCTACAAGAAATTTCTGATGGAATCCGAACCACGTGTTAAGTCGTAACAAAAAGGGCAGCACGTGTCCTTCCATGATGGCATATATCCTAAACAAGGATTTCCTTCTGGCTCGGTTTCTCAAAATAAGCTGACTCTACTAATTAAGACGATGACATCTTGGTCAAAACAGGGGCAGTTCCCTTATCAATGGTTCGTAGTCGAATCTCGGCGAGGCTTGGTTTACTTCCAAAATGCTGATGAAAATGAAGAGATGACAGGATTACCCAAAACAGGGACACAGTCGAATCTTGTCCCGCCTCGCTGCTCACACTGGGAATAGATATTTTTGTCTTCTAAACGTGTCTCTTTAAAAGTATTATGTCTACCCATGACACCCATGTCTAACAAAAATCTCAAGCCAGTTCCTGGATTATGGAGAAAGAAAAGATGAGAAACACGGGAGGCCACTGCCAGGAGCGATGGCTGACTTACACTTGTTTTGGCCATTGACAATCCGTTGCTCATTTTTTCGTGGTTGACTCTCATATGAATAGATAGTAGCAAAACTACGGCCAGTGGGCGGGAGTAAGTGGCTGTAGAAGTAGTTGGCTGAGGCGCGAGCAAGTGGTGGGTGATGGGTGGCTTTGTCACTGCTCTGGCAAGGACAGGCTAGGCATGTGTGTCCTACGGCATTCATGTCAGATTCAGTTGACGTACAATAGGTGTCATCTTTGTCAGATGGGAGGCATGAATGGAGGTCTTGAAGGTTTTGAAGTCAGCAACTCTTTTATTGGTAAACTATTGACATCAGGTATGGCAGCGAG
>NC_090734.1:53475643-53483143 GCF_036898095.1 Palaemon carinicauda
AGCTAGAAAAATAAAGGAGGAGAATCCTGGAGTGTTTTCAGGGGTGTCTGTGAGAACAGTGTCATGGCGCTTAAATGAGTGGGGTTACAACACCTACAAGCGCACCAAGAAGCCTCTTATTACCAAGAAGCAGAAGGTAAAGAGGTGTAATTTTGCCAAGAAATATGGACAGTGGACTGATAAACAGTGGCTCAGGGTTCTGTGGTCTGATGAGGCAAATTTTAATATTACTTGTAATAGAAATTCATGAGTGTACCGTCGTAAAGGTAGTGATCCGCTAGATCCAGGGTACATTGAGAGTACAGTAAAGCACCCTGATACTATTATGGTCTGGGGCTGTTTTACTGGACTTGGCCTTGGAAAGCTTGTTGTTTCACCCCCTAATGTGCGAGTGAATAAAGAAGTCTATTTGGACCTCCTTGCTGAACATTTGCACAAATCATTTGAGTTAACAGGTGTACAGGTGTTCCAGCAAGACGGTGCCCCTTGCCACACTACCCGTGTTATCAAGGATTGGCTGTCTGTGTGTGATATTCCAATCATAGACGATTGGCCAGGTAGCTCTCCAGACATTAACCCCATAGAAAATCTCTGGAGCATAATTAAAAAGGATCTACAGACGAAAGACGTCAGCTCTCTGCCGCGTTTGGAAGCAGCCATCCGAGAGTCTTGGGCCAATATACCTCTACGAAATCTCCGTAATTTGGCTTTGTCTCTTCCCAAACGGCTAAAGCAGGTTTTGAAGAGTAAGGGGTCCAACAAAATATTATTAAAGGTAATTAGAACTTTTTATAATGTTTCATTCCCAATATAAATGTACATATTAATTATTTGTTGTGTTTTTATGGGGGGTGGTCGCATTACATTGTCGAGTACTATATATATATATTTTTATATATATATATATATATATATAAGTATATATGTATGTATATATATATATATATATACTTATATATATATATACATATATATATATATATATATACATATATATATATATATATATATATAAATATATATATATATATATATACTGTATAAGCATATATATATATATATATATATATGTATATATATATATATATATATATACATATTTGGGCTTAGGCCATGTCGTGCTGATGGAAGTTCCTTCATTAGTAGCTTCCTAAGTTATATGTGACTACAGTGATATATCCAAGAGAATTTACTGAAGGTACCCAGAATTCTAACTCCTGGAGCGAGTATCCCTTAAATTTCTCCAAGGGATATTGTGTAGGGACGTATCTGGACACATCTCGTAGCTATTTACACCCCGAATAGCCTTTCACTTCGAGAGGGAAAGTGGCAAGAAAAAACCGCCACCGCACGGCGCCACCAAACCTTTCTCTCGTTTGTAGCTTTGGTGGCCAGTATTTTTCCTGTATTATCTCGCTATTTTCGAATCTTTTTCATCGCTATGATGGATTCCCCTGCTTCATCAGCGTGTGGAAAGTTAAGTAATATCTTTTAATTGTGTAAATATAAGCTTTTGCCAGCTTTGCTTTTCGATTGATATCGTAATTAACATAACAAGAGCTGTTACTGGCCGGATGGCGTCATGAACGCGATCGTTCTTTGGTTCATTTACTTAGCAAGAAAGATTTTCCCAGCTTATTTGCTTTAATAACTTTAGCTATTTAGTATTTAAGGTAGAGATTTTTATAGTATGTCATTGTTGTCGTGAATTTGGCTATTAATTAGAGCCTTTTGAGTGCTAGGCTTCTAGCATAGGCACCATCACACATCATGCATGATATAACCTTCCTGGTAAAGTTTTATTGAAGCGCAGGCAATATTTTATGCAATTAAGATATTACTGTTTATTTTCCTCTGCTATACTAGTATACTAGAGTTACGTAGAACATTTCTCTATGCTCTATAGTTTAATAGCTTTAGTGCTTTAGTATACTTTATATGTCCCCATTACTCTTGTATTGTCTTTTGGGGGGAGATAGATATCTCATATACCCCTTTAAGTCAGTACTATCTTTATGAGATCTAAGAGTAATTCCCTTTCCCTCTGATTAGCCTAGGCTATCCTCAGTTAATTTACTGTAACCTGTGGTTGGGTAAATTTTCTGGGGCGTTTCGTTTCTCTCTCCTTCTCTCTGAGCCGGCAACTGAGTAGCTTGTCAGCATTGAGTTTGGAGTTAGGGACGGGACATCAGAGTAAGTCTGTGTTAGGCATCTGGCTACCTGGATTGATACTGGCAACTGAGTTAGCTTGTCAGTACTCCAGTAGAGCTAGTTGCTATTCAGGAGGCTAGCCTCCCTAGATCTTGTAGAGGTTATTGTTTTACAATTTCCTCCTTATGGGTCTAGCAGACAGTCCTATATTAGGGGTTCTTAACTGGAAGATAGGATTCTTCCCTGTTTTGATCCCTGGTACGAGATTCTGTTCTCTTTGAGTTTGTTTTTGGACATTCTCTCATTGCCTAACCCAACCTGGGGAATTGACTTCCCCTATTTGAGGTTACTATGAGGACAGAATCCTTCAGGTTAGGTAATGCTCTAGGGTATTACTTAACTTATGGACTATTCACCCCTTCCTCACTACCTCTTTCGTGTTGAATGAACCAACACCCTTATGGCCGTGGTTCTACATAGGCTCCTATGAACGTCTGTAGACCTGGCATGAGTTTTTTTGTCTGCGGCTAGTCAGGCTGCTGATAGATAACCTCATATCTTTAAGTGTACCTTATAGTCCTCCCTTGGACCGCCTTTCATATGCCTTAAGATGGGATATGGTTGAGTGGAAGCCCGAATTTATTTCCCTCTCCCACTGGCACCCTCTTTCAGGATGTAGACGACATAGCTGATCCTTTGTCGTCTTCTATCCTTATCTTTCTCTTTTACTGTCAATCATGGGCTAACGCCGGCAGTTAATTCTGCCGGCAATTCTGGAGGGTTAGGCTAACAGTTTGCTGTTATCCCTTACCTTGGACATCGTTGTTCGATGGCCATTGGTAAGGTTTTTCTAAGCCCTCTCTACCGGCAACTGAGTAGCTTGTCAGCAGCGGGCCTATGTCTTCCATTCGTAATTTTATTTATAATAGCCGACAGTTGCCGGCAGGCCCGGCAGACGCCGGCCTGCTGGCGTATGCCGGCTAGCCCAACCTGCCGACAGTGTCGGCGGGGCCGGCAATACTTACGGCATACTGCCGCCGGCAACTGCTGTACCCAGAAAAATATAGTATTTTTTCCAACCTGCAAGTGGTTCTTGAGCAGCCATTTGTGAGACCATCACATAGAGAGATGATTCTCTTCTATATTAATGGCTATGTCCATTAAAATTATCCACTATATTGAACATTATAAGAGGATGTGTCAAAAAGACACTATATATCTTGGATATTTCCTCTGTTATTTAATTCTTTATGAATTTCCTAGTTCAATATGGGAGGAGGTCATAGCAAATGGCTGAAAGGGAAACACATGTAGGTGTCTTTCCTACATTATAGCTCACCTTATCCAGGCTAAATATAATAACTTATGTTATGTTGAAATCTGAAGATTTCACAGAAAACTCATTTTCTTTTCTTTTCCTTACAGGAGGAGCATCCCGAGTGCGGGAACAACTTTTGTAGGGTCCGTAGCAAGGACTTCTACGGACATGGCGTGTGTAGGTCTCACGCCCGCTGTTCTATCACCAAAGGGGCTCTCAAGTACTGGGACCCAGAGGTATGTACCGTGTGTGAGAAATTGGTAAAGGAGGCTTTTGATGAACAAAAGTCTACGGAGTCTAGGGATGCAGCTAGGGCTACGCTGCGTAAATGGGTAAGAGGTTTTCATAAGAACACCTCGGGCCCATACCTTACTAATGTTAGGATGAGGAACTGTCTCTTCCCCGGAGCTCGTCATGATTCCATCATCCCCCAGATGAAACCTCCAATCCCCATAGTGCAGATTCAGGTTCAGAAGCCTAGAGAACCTGACTATGCCGATACTTTGGAGATTATCCACCTGGACGACAATATGTCTGTCGTTTTCGAGGAGACCAAGAAAAATCTCCTCGTGGAAGAGTTGGAACAGGAGGCAGTTGTTCCTCCTACTAGCAATGTGGAGAACGTTGAAGCGGTTTCGGTTTCTTCAGCGGCTGTGGCTGAACCAGCACCCTCAACCTCTTTGCAACTGCCTCAATTGGAGGCAATTACGAACACTCTTCAATCCCTGATTTCCATGGTACACGACTTACAGAAGAAGTCTACCGAGAAAGAAACTACTTTCCGGTCGGAGATCGAGGAGTTAGTTTCTTTGCGTTTAACCCCAAAGAAGGTAAATGTTAAGGACCTTCCTGTGTTCTCTGACATTAACCCGTGGAAGTATGCGGAGCATATGCCTATGTCAGCAGACAAGATTTTCCTCTCGGAGAAACTGGGTACCGTACCAGTAGAGGAAATTGAGTTCTGGCCCAGCAGAGCGTCCTACCCGGATTGTTATGTCCGGCTCAGAACTGAACCGGCATCGAAAGAAGAGACGGGGCCCAAGGAAGTAATTGTCCTTGAGCTCGCTAAGGCACAAGCGATGCTTACATCTAAATTAAAAGAGAGGGCATTCACTAGCTCAAAGGTGCCGGCCTTAAGCAAGAAACATCAATCGTTTATTGCTGACCCTCAACGTGCTTTTCCCTTTATGGATAAAGGGTTTAAAGCAGCCCTGAAGGCCGTAAGGGCAGGAAAACCCTGTCCCACGCAAGAAGAAAGCCAGCCTTTCTCCCTTGCTTTCCCTTCAGATGATAAAGACTGGAAGGACGTTCATGTTACCTTCTCAGTCGGGAAGCTGGAGGCCGATATCGCTGGACGTCAGTTCAACGAGGACCTCCCAAAGCTGTCAGAGTTTCTCCTGAAGAGAGAACACGAGACTAAGGAACGCTTGGCTGTGTCCATGTCTCTACAAACAGGGCTAGAAACGATGGCTAGCATTCTTGATACCCCAGATATGTACATGGTCTTTGCCAAGGCTCACTTGGCTACAGTGACTAAAGACCTGTACAACTTTATCAGAGCCAGGACGGCCTGTAGGGAGTTCGTGTTTGCTTCCGCTTCTGTAAAACACGAACCTAGGAAGCTGATAGCTTCTAATATCTGGGGAAAAGACCTCTTTCTTAGTGATGTGGTCAAGGAGGTCGTAGATAAGGCTGCTTCGGAGAACAGGAATCTTCTCTCCAAATGGGGCTTGTCTTCGAAAAGAAAATCTTCCGCTGAAGGGGGTCCCCAGCCGAAGAACAAGTCAAAGCGGCCTCGTTTGCCCTCTCGGCCAAGACAGCAACAGCTTCCCATGGCCACGGTGTCCCAGACGGTGGCACAACCCACCACCACCTTTCAACTGGTGCCCCAAACACTGGCGTCACAGTCACCAGTCTTCACCCCAACTTATGAAAGGCAATCGGCTTCCTCTAAGCCAAAGTCTCGAGGCTCCTTTCGGGGCTCCTCTAGATGCCCCTTCAGAGGAAGAGGCAACAAAGGTGGTCGTGGCCAAGGAGGTAAATCCTCCAACCAGCACTCGAAATGAGATGCTGCTGGTAGGAGGGAGACTTCTACACTTTCAGGATCGGTGGACCTTCGATCCTTGGGCCCACAGCCTGATCAAGATGGGACTGGGGTGGGGTTGGAACTCAACTCCTCCAAGCTTTCCTCATTTCTTCCAACCTTCAACCCCAGTTTTGGAAGAATATGTTCAGGAATTACTAGACAAGAAAGTAATACGGAAAGAAAAGTCCATCAAATTTCAAGGAAGGCTATTCTGTGTTCCGAAGAAGGATTCGGAAAAGCTCAGAGTCATTCTGAACTTATCTCCACTCAACAAGTTCATTGTAAATTACAAGTTCAGAATGCTGATGCTTCAGCACATAAGGACCCTTCAGCCCAAAAGGGCATACACAGTCTCCATAGACATGACGGATGCGTACTGGCATGTACCAATCAACAGTCAGGTTTCCCCCTACCTAGGGTTCAAGCTCCAAAAAAGAAAATACGTTTTCTGAGCTATGCCCAACGGTCTGAACATTGCACCGAGAATATTCACAAAGCTTGCGAACGCAGTTATTCGACAACTACGCCTCAAAGGTGTTCAGGTGATGGCCTACCTGGACGACTGGCTGGTGTGGGCAGCATCCAAGGAAGAATGCGTGCAAGCCTCCAGAAAAGTGATCAAATTCCCGGAGTAACTAGGATTCAAGATAAACCTGAAGAAGTCTCGGCTGTCTCCGGCTCAAAAGTTCCAGTGGCTGGGAATTCACTGGGACTTACAGTCACATTGCCTCTCTATGCCACAAGCAAAGAGAAAGGAGATAGCAAGGGCCGTCAAAGGTCTTCTTCAATCTCTAAGGATATCAGAAAGACAACAGGAGAGAGTGTTGGGGTCTCTCCAGTTTGTCTCTTTGACGGACCCACTTTTGAGAGCACAGTTAAAAGATGCATCAGGTATCTGGAAAAAATACGCTTACAACGATCGAAGAGATCTACAAAGACCATTACCAAATCGTCTGCGATCGATTCTCAAGCCATGGTCGGAAGCAAAGAACTTAAGAAGTAAAGTATCCTTGCAACCACCTCCTCCTGCAGTCACCGTCCACACGGATGCCTCAAAGGAAGGAGTTGGGGGTCATTCTCATCATCAGAAAGTGCAAGGAACTTGGTCTCCTCTCTTCAAGTCCTTCCATATCAACAATCTGGAAGCCATGGCAGTGTTTCTTTCTCTGAAGAAACTGAAACTTCGCCACTCAATCCACGTTCGTCTGGTCCTAGACAGCGAAGTGGTTATGAGATGCATAAATCGATAAGGTTCGAGATCGCCTCAGTTAAATCATGTGATACTAGCCATCTTTCATCTGTCCAAGAAGAAGAAATGGTACTTATCAGCAGTCCACCTTTAAGGATTCCGCAATGTGACGGCGGACGCTCTATCCAGGGTCAACCCGATAGAGTCAGAATGGTCCCTAGACGAATGATCATTCTCCTTCATTTTGAGCAAAGTCCCAGGATTGCAAGTAGATCTCTTTGCAACGAGCGACAACAAGAAGTTGGCCCGGTACGTACCCCCGTACGAGGATCCTCTAGCGGAAGCAACGGACGCAATGTCCCTAGATTGGAACAGGTGGTCCAGGATTTACCTGTTCCCACCAACCAGCCTATTGTTGAAAGCCCTCGACAAATTGAGATCCTTTCTGGGGAGGGCAGCGATAGTGGCCGACAAGTGGCCATGCAGCGTCTGGTTTTCATTGATAAGAGAACTACTTCTGAAGCTGGTCCCGTTGCCGGAACCAGTTCTGACTCAGCTAGTACAGAACTCGACTGTCTACGCTTCATCAGAGAAAATCCAGAACCTTCATCTCATGATTTTCTCACCTTAGCGGTCAGGAAAAGGTTCGGGATTTCTTAGAAGAATACAAGTCAAAGTCAACAAGAAGACAATACGAATCTTCCTGGAAGAAATGGGTGGCCTTTGTTAAGGCGAAAAAACCTTAAGAGATTTCTA
>NC_090734.1:53490643-53508143 GCF_036898095.1 Palaemon carinicauda
AGACTGAGCAGTCTATCTCTTATTTGTTATACTCGTGTAAGATTTATATAAAATCTCAAAAAGATTGATATGATATTTTGGGTGATCTTTTATACTGGAATTACTTACATTAATATATTTTTGAGCCTGCTGTTCTTTCGAATAAGAATCCGATCAAAATAATTGATAGCCATATCATATCTTGTGTGCTAAAGTAACGCCTTAAAGAAAAATCCTGGTTTAATGATGATTGAAGACGTGCGTATTTGGATAAGCAGGAGCTGTATTAATTTTGGAACGGTGGTAGATCGGATTGGACTTGAAATAACTATACATGGCTAAGAGCTTTTGCTCAAAGACTTCATGTTTGAACTGAAAAGAAATGTTATTCAACCATGAAAGAAACCCTTTCTGGTACAACCCATGAACAAAACTGGTGGGCTAACCTTAAATATGAATTCTTTGGTGTAGATGTAACGGTTTCTCCTTTACTTGTGCCAGACATCTCTTTCACTTCATGTCCCAAGGAAAAGCCAACTCTTTTGGTAAGCAGTGTAAAAAAAAAAAAAAACTTTGTCTTCCTCATTATTGTTTTCCCAAAACTAAACTATCTAGTTTAGCTTGTAGGTTTCATCAAATTAAAGCTATCTTGATCGACCGTTATGCTTATATATCTGTAGACCCAAATGATATTTTTCCTTTTTTCTATAAAGAATACAGATTTCTTACAAACTCAGTTATCTTTTTTTTTCCTCCGTAGGTTAGAAGGAAATGGTTCTTTTTGTATTTCACGGAGAATGGGAAAAGTTACTCCATTGTGTGAATATGGTAGTTGAAGTACATCTCATTACCACCAAATTTTGTAATTAAAATATTATCTGAAGATTTAATATCTTTTGGAATAACGGCTAAATAGCTTTGTTGGCGGAAATCATCTAGTTCCATGTTTAAAATTTGGCTTTCGTAAAGGTCTTGAAGCATATGGTATGGTATTTACAATATCCAATGCTTTACAGGAATGCCTTGCTTGTAGACGGGTAGTTCGTGTAAATTGTCTTGGTTTCAGTGTTGCCTTGCCTGTATTAGTCATGAGACTCTTCTTTTTTAACTTAATGTATTGTGAGTAAGTTGGTCATTTCTTAGCATTATTATCAATTCTTTAAATAGTAGATTACAAAGAGTTGCGATTGATGGTCACCATAGTGAGTAGAAAAAATGTGATATATGGCGTTTCCTATGATAGTATTCTTGGCTCATTACTTTTTAAACTATATACACACATGGCTTGGCCTTGAAGGTATCCTCGTTGCATATCCAGGTGATGTTTCTTTCTTGGCATAAATCCAATCTCCATGATAAAACATAGATCTGGTTTGGTTGGGTATCTCAATAGAGATCTTGCTAAAATTAGTGCAAGATGCTAATTGTGGGGAATGAAACTCAGCCCCAACAAAACTAAAAGTATGATTATAAGTATTTCGAGAACAGTGGCTCCTTTATATGTGGATCTAAGCATTGATATTTACACACACACACACACATATATATATATATATATATATATATATATATATATATATATACTTTTTACACTTAAACTTTTCCATGGGGTTCTTGATGGTATATTTACTTTTTGAGAAAAATTTTCAGTCTATCTTTTCCTCAGATGACAATATTGGGTTATTGAGAAAGTCTTTTAGGATTTTCGTTTATCTATTTTTTGTGAAGAAATATTTCAACTCGTTCTTTCTTACTTATTTTTAGTGGATTTCCTTCTGGTTTTCAACTGCTGAATCGGCGTCAATAACCTTCGATGTCAGGATGCCAGAAAACTTCAAATCATTCATTCATTCATTCATTAAACTGGTGAATCTCTTAATAATGTTTTAATAGGAGCTCAACGGGTAATAAATTTCTTATTTCTGATCTAGATATTATTCACTGATATGTTCTGTATTAGTTTGTTATGCAGGATGCACTAAATTTTTATTAATTATGTCCATCTTTTGTATTCAGATCTTCATGAGTAGTATTATAATGTTTGTAATATTAGGTTTAAATATCATTTTTGTAGTCCTGCCTTCTCCATCCCAAGGCTCAATAATACACATTTTGTTTAGTTTTTCAGAAATATTATTCCAGCTGTGATGCTGTTGAGGATTGATCTTCCTAATTAGGGAGTTTAATAAGTGGAACTTTGGCTTGTCAAAGGAAAGAGAATTGGATGTGATGGGTATATGTAGGATGTGGGTAATAAAGTAATGAAGGTAAATAGGAGACAAGCAAGGATTGAGTTCTGGCTATGGGAGGAACTTGATATACCTGGATGTACCAAGTTCATGTGAGCAATATCTATAAGTTTGTAACCAGTAATGAGTTTGGTGAGAACGGCCAATTGTAATTGGGCATGGATGGATAAACTATGGGAGCGAAAGGGTAAATGTGAACAACGCGAGGGTCTAACAAAGAAAAATTAATATTAGCTTAATTTTTTTTCGAATAATTTTCCAACTATGTATTAGCTTCTTTGAATTTTAGTGACATTATTGTTCGTATGTACTTGTATAAAGGGTCAATGTTCGTTTCATAACTTTTGATTGCAATCATCTCGCCAATCTGTTACAAACTGAAAGGCCAATTGCACAATGGTGACCACTGGAGGATCAGAAACCTCCCGCCTTCACCAGCACTGCTGTGACTTACTGTTTTATGATGCCACCCTCAGACCCCGACTCTTCTATCAACGCTAAAGAAAGGAAACTTCAGCAATTCGCCAGTACAGAGTTATTCATGTGGTTTCAGAGCGCCGAGTTTTACATAAAAAACATTATTCGTTCAAGCCCCATAGCAGACTCTGTTCTCACGGCAAACACTTTCCAGAAAATCTCAGATTGGCATTACGACATAAAGGACCCACTCAATAGCCTACGACACCCTCTAAACTTACTTCCTGGAGTAGTATTCATCATTGCCAGGCGCCCTCACAGCTGAGATTCTTCAGGTCTCCCAACAAGCTTTGGAGAACCAAAAATTTTTTCCTGCTCTTAGGGAAATGACCAGTATCGGTTACCTGAATCGAGCCAAAGACGGCTCTTCTCAGGATGTGGAGCTACTTCTTGTCATTTGAGTATGACACCTACCCGAATCTATATGCCCTGCTATACTTGATGTCTATATTTTGCCTTTGAGGGACCTGATGAACTAAGTCAATGTCCATATGGACAGCCACTTCAGCAACTTCTAGATCTACATCAACGTCTCCATTCCTGACAAAGAGGACAACTATTCACCATCGAATGAAGCTGTTATGAATGGTGTAGAACTGAATCCAGTAGGGCACAGAAACCCACCCAATGATCGGCTTTAGCAGTAATTAAGCACACACCACCCTCATATGATACCCTTTGCACATGCTCTAATAAACGGCTTCTACAGCCACTTACTAGTGATCATTCACATTAGTTATGCTACTACCACACCAAATACGTGGTTATTGCTAAGAAATGTGCGAACAGGTGTCAGTGGCCAAAATACTTCCAAGTAAGCCACTCTCCTGTCTCTAATACTCTCTTTCTACAGGATGCAGTTATGGACTTGCAGATTTTTATAGACACGAGTGCATGCTGTTATCTTCTACCAAGTCCACTCTCTAGGAAAAAAAAAACATAGTCTTTCTGAGACTGCGTAGCTGCGAGAGGATCTCAGATTCCCACCCATGTGTCTGAGACCCTCACATTATCGTTTGGAAGCACCTAATATCATTGAAAATTTTTTTGTTTCTAGCATCCCATTGCCAGTCCTTGGTAGAGGAATCATCTCCCATTTTCACCTCCCGGTTGATGTTTCTTATCAACGGTTAGTCAACACAGACTCTCACTCGTCGACACCTCTTCAGTCTTCAACCAGTTCCTTTCAACCTCGTTTTCCACATAGGCGCATTCAGTCACACCTACGCACACCTCTTCTCAACCTTGCCAAAAGTCTTCCGTCCAGAACCTAAACAAATTGTGCACAGTTCCAGCCAAAGATTGTTTTTATTATCGTATTCGTTAGATCCAGGCATCTGGCATTGGATTGGTTGGAAGACGCTAAACAATTGATCACCAAACAAAAAGAAATAGGCCATTGCCTAGAGGCGTGAAGCCCCATGGATGTCGCCATTACCCATCGTCCCAAAAAAAAAAAAAGAATTCTTGCATGTCTGGTGATTACATGCATATGAACATACAAAAAAAAAACAGACCCCTTCCCCATCCTAATATTGGCAACGTGACCTCATAGAGGCAAAAAGAGTAGGATTTCTCCACGCTTGACCTCCTGAAGGGTTATTCTCAGGTCTCCATTAATTCAGAAACATCACCAGTTTTCCCCCTTGTAATGCTCGAGTAACTTTTAAAGGCCTCGTGGATGGCACCTTAGGCAACCTCCCTTTCTGGGTATGTTACTTGGATGACATATTCTTGTTCTCTTCCTCTAAAGAAAAAAATTAATGTGCAAAAAAGGTAATTTTACATTTTTTTTTCACATTCAGTTTAAAATTTTATGCTAGCGACGGGAATTTAGGTTATTGAAAAATATATTAGAATCTCCCCAGCTATCATCTCAATATGTGAAAATATCATCAATGTACCGTTGCCAAATCATTGTCTCATGCAAAGGGGCATTTATATATAATATATCAAAATGATTAGAAAACTTGCTGTCTCCCTTTCTATGGAGTTTTTCTAACGCTCATATCAAGCATGCAGAAGAATCTATCCAGAAATTCAACAGATTAAATATTCCAGTAAGCAATGTAAAACTCTTAAGTTTGGACGTAGAATCATTATTTACAATGGTCCTGATCAATGATATACTAGGTTTCATGGATGAAAAATTATTCCCTTACGAAGATCACTTCCGCATTGGTAATGAAAAATAGAAAATAAAATTCAGTAAACTGTGTGTGACAAATAACGTATTTTCTTTCTTTCATAATTTAAAAGAAAAAAAATGTTGTAATATGGGCAGACCATTATCCCCCCTTTCAGGCAATCTCTACATGGAGTTTGAAACGGATATTTTAACAATAATTAAACCTACAAACATGGTTTAGCAGCGCTATGTTGATGACATTTTCACGTATTGGGATTATAGTTGGGAAGATTTTAATATATTTTTCAATAATCTATATTCCCTAGTCCCTAGCATAAAATTTAAAACTGAGTGGGAAAAAGATGGGAAATTACCTTTTTTGGACATATTAATTATAAGGGAATCGTCAGAGTACAATTTCACTGTGTATAGTCAACTAACTTTCTCTATTTCTTACATACATTTCCTTAGTTATCACGACATTTCTGTAAAAATTTGAGTAGCTTGTAATCTATTTCTTAGAGGATTTAGAATATGTTCTTAAGCCTGCTTGAATAAAGAATTCAAAATCATTCGTAAACAACTAGCCCAACTATTCTACCCGATGTATGTCATAGAAAAGGTCATCAACAAACCCAATGTGAAATATTATAAAGATCATGATGTTACCTAACAAGAAGATTTTAAAATTAAGATGAAACTCCCATATATAGAAGGTATCAAAAATATAACAAACAATAACAAAACTGGGAACCCCTTTGTTTTTTTTTCATATCCCAAGACCATAAGAAGCACCCTTATTAATGTTTATTAAAATAAAGAAAATACCATGTGGGGATTGTGAAAAAGTCTACGCTAGACAAAAAGGCCGTTTCATTATTTCAAAGATTATCCAAACATGAAAGATCTGTTTGGTATGGCTTTGAAAATTCGAGGATTTTCGTTCACCAGAGATATTTGGGGCACCAGATTAACTGGAGTGAGTCATTTTGGCTTTTTAAGAGTACCTGTCCGTACAGAAGGAAGATCCTGGAACCAACCATCTAAAATCAATCAAACCCAATGAACCTTTCCGGAGGCCAATGAAATTCTGACATAGTGGACAATACTCTTCTCAACCCAATCATAAAGAAGATATAATCCAGGGAGATAAACCACCAGATATGCATCACAGGTCAAGAGATCCTCCAAGCGGCTAAACAATACGAAGACACACCTGGATGAATTACATTTGGCTAATGCTTCCAGCATTAAAAAAATAAAAAAAATAAAGAAAAAGAATAGAAGATTTGAAAACACCTTTTTCATTTCCTATATGAACCGCTACTGTTCATTTTATTCCTCATTTTTAATTCAAACCATGAAGAGGGCCACATGTATTGGTCGAAATATAGTTATTTATTTATATTCTTTTTATGGGGCTTTTTGAAGAATTTAAATATATATATATATATATATATATATATATATATATATATATATATATATATATATATATATATATATATATATATATATATATATATATATATATATATATATATATATATATATATATATATATATATATATATATATATACATATATATATATATATATATATATATATATATATATAAAACAGATTTTGAGCGTAGTGAAAAATCTATTTTTGAGTGAAAGAGCCATGTCGTCCTGATGGAAGTTCCTTCGTTGTCAGCTTCCTAAGTTATATGTGACTACAGTGATATATCCCAGAGAATTTACCGAGGGTACCCAGAATTCTAACTCCTGGAGCGAGTATCCCTTAAATCTCTCCAAGGGATATCGCGTAAGAACGTATCTTGACACATCTCATAGCTATTTACACCTCAAATAGCCTTTCATTACGAGAGGGAACGTGGCAAGAAAAATAGGAGAGTCTTAGTGAGGTAAACACTCGACTCTCCTAATGAACTGTAAAATAGTTCGGGCTTCCGCCGCTATGCGGCGCCACCAACCATTCTTCCGTAGCTTTTAAAGTACTTATTACAGATACAGTACCATAGGGAGGGATAAACACCCTCTAACCAAAGGAGGGTGGGTCCATCAGGACGACATGGCTCTTTCGCCCAAAAAAAGATTTTTCACTACGCTCAAAATCCGTTTTTTGGGCTTAGGCCATGTTGTGCTGATGGAAGTTTACCAGAGCATTAATGTATCTGTGGATTTAAATGTGTTGTTATCTCGAGTTGACTATTTCCTAATTGGCCATAAAGACCAAAGACACTTGATGTTACCGCAATACATCAATCAACTGAGCATGTCATGTGCCAGTTCTTCGTGCCCCCTACAGGGAAAGTCTGTATAGACTCTAGGAAAAAACCCGAGGATTGTTAGTTCAAGGAACAATTTAGCAAACAAAAGTATATTGTGTCATATATACGTAAAGAGTAGTTTATACCAAGTACTGAATAGAGTACTGTACCTCCCAAGTCTGCCAATCAGACAAGTTTATGTTCACGTAGGAGTCATAATACAGTAACAAACATAGTACAACCAAACTTATATGTTTGCATAACAAGGGATCTTGTCCCTCAAGATCTCAAGAGGATCATGGATGCTCTGATTATAATCAAATATTCTTACGGCGAGATAGACGCAAAGATTCCTTCCATAGTTTATTAACAAGAAACACAAAAGTTATGATTAAATCATATATTTTATGCTATACATAGACATAAAAAGCATAATGGTAATAACAAAATAAATAGGTTTCGTCTACCAGAGAAACATTGCCACTCTATGAAATAGGAAATTTCAATAAATGTTATTACTAAAAACATCATGCATGAATATGCTGGCACACATGTCAAATATTATGCTTAAGTTCACTTAACTGAGTAAGACAGTATATAATGTCCATATCAACACTCAATATCATAATATACCGAAGTCTATCATGTACACCCTTCACTAACAGTCCCAACTAGTGCACTGTCCTTTGCAGTAATCAAACTACAGGCTTTATTACACAGCCTGCAGCCACCACATGAAGTTTTATTTCTTGCAGTTGCCTCGCATAGTGCTTGAAAAATACTCTGGAGGACCGCCAACCAGTATAAGCACGCAGATTATCAAACGACATAGTTTGGAAAAAAATTGAGAGACGAGGCAACCTTACTCGGATCATGACCTGCGGGTGTACTATCAGGATCCGCTCTGCGAATAAAATAATTGATTTTCGCCCTTATCTGTTTCAAAGATAATGTCGAACCAGAAGTCTCTCCCCTAAAAGGTTGGCCTTCCCTAAAGTCTGAAGTTCTACAAAGATAGACCTTTAAGCATTCCACTGGACAGAGAGATGCTTCTTCCTTCAGAGGGCAGATTCTCCAGGGGCCCTATCTCTTAGTGGGTAGCCCATTCTTGGCGAGAAACGTCGGATCCAGAAAGAAATTTAGTTCACCATTTGGTGTAAACTGTATGTGGCCGTCATCCCTCGAGAGGGCCACTATTTCACTAACTCTGGCTCCTGAGGCTAGTGCAAATAAAAATATCGCTTTCTGAGTCAAGTCTTTTAGCGAGCAATCTTTATTGTTCAAGGTTGAAGCTAGGTGAAGCACTTTATCCAAGGACCATGAAATAGCCCTAGGAGGGGCTGCAGGTCGAAGTTTAGCACAGGCTTTCGGAATCTTATTGAAGATTTCATTAGAAAAGTCCACTTGGAAGGAATAAAGAATCGGTCTAGCCAATGCAGATTTGCATGTCGTAATCGTATTAGCCGCTACTCCTTGTCCGTGAAGATGGATGAAGAAGGACAAGCAGAAATCCGTAGAAACCACTTGAGGTTTCTTCGCCTTAACAAAGGCCACCCATTTTTTCCAGGAGGATTCGTATTGTCTTCTCGTTGACTTTGACTTGTACTCTTCTAAGAAGTTAATACTGTCTGCCGAAATCCCGAACCTTTTCTTGACCGCTAGGGTGAGAAAATCATGAGATGAAGGTTCTGGGTTTTCTCTGATGAAGCGTAGACAGTCGATTTCTGTACTAGCTGAGTCAGAACTGGTTCCAGCAACGGGATCAGCTTCAGGCATAGTTCTGTTATCAACGGAAACCATACACTGCCTGGCCACTTGTGGGCCACTATCGCTGCCCATCCCCGAAAGGATCTCAGTTTGTCGAGTGCTTCCAAGAGAAGGTTGATTGGTGGGAACAGGTAAATCCTGGACCACCTGTTCCAATCCGGTGACATTGCGTCCGTAGCTTCTGCTAGAGGATCCTCGTACGGGGCTACGTACCGGGCCAACTTCTTGTTGTCGCTCGTTGCGAAGAGATCTACTTGCAATCCTGGGACTTTGTTCAATATGAACGAGAATGATCCTGCGTCTAGGGACCATTTGGACTCTATCGGGATGAACCTGGATAGAGCGTCCTCTGTCACATTGTGGAATCCTTGAAGGTGGACAGATGAAAGATTGCTAGTATCACATGATTTAGCTGAGGCGATCTCGAACCTTGTCGATTTATGCATCTCATAACCACTTCGCTGTCTAGAACCAGACGAATGTTGATAGAGCGGTGAAGTTTCAGTTTCTTCTGGGAAAGAAACACTGCCATGGCTTCCAGGTAATAGATGTGGAAGGACCTGAAGAGGGGGAACTAAGTTCCCTGTACCTTTCGATGATGAGAATGACCCTCCATCCTTCCTTTGAGGCATCCATGTGGACGGTGACTGCAGGAGGGGGTGGTTGCAAGGGTACTTTTCCTCTTAAGCTCTTCACTTCCGACCATGGCTTGAGAATTGATCGTAGACGACTTGGTAGTGGTCTTAGTAGATCTCCTTGCTCGTTGTAAGGGAATTTTCTCCAGATCCCAGATGCATCTTTTAGTCGTGCTCTCAAAAGTGGGTCCGGCAAAGAGGCAAACTGGAGAGACCGCAACACTCCCTCCTGTTGTCTTCTTGATATTCTTCGGGATTGAAGAAGATTTTTGACGGCCCCTGCTATCTCCTTTCTCTTTGCCATCGACAACGAGAGGCAATGTGACTGAAAGTCCCAGTGAACTCCCAGCCACTGGAACTTTTGAGCTGGAGACAGCCGAGACTTTTTCAAGTTTATCTTGAATCCTAGATACTCTAGGAACTGGATCACCTTCATGGAGGCTTGCACGCATTCTTCCTTGGATGCTGCCTACACAAGCTAGTCGTCCAGGTAAGCCATTACCTGAACACCCTTGAGGCGTAGTTGTCGAGTAACTGCGTTCACAAGCTTTGTAAATATTCTCGGTGCGATGTTCAAACCGAAGGGCATGATTCTGAAGATATATCTTCTTTTTTGGAACTTGAACCCTAAGTAGGGGGAAACCTGACGGTTGATTGGTACATGCCGGTACGCATCCGTCATGTTTATGGAGACAGTGTATGCCCTTTCGGGCAGAAGGGTCCTTATGTGCTGAAGCGTCAGCATTCTGAACTTGTAGTCCACAATGAACTTGTTGAGTGGAGATAAGTCCAAAATGATTCTGAGCTTTTCCGAATCCTTTTTCGGAACACAGAATAGCCTTCCTTGTAACTTGATGGACTTTGCTTTCCGTATTACTTTCTTGTCCAGTAATTCCTGAACATATTCTTCCAAAACTGGGGTTGAAGGTTGGAAGAAATGAGGAAAGCTTGGTGGAGTCGGGTTCCAACTCCACCCTAGTCCCATCTTGATCAGGCTGTGAACCCAAGGATCGAAGGTCCACCGATCCTGAAAATGGAGAAGTCTCCCTCCTACCGGCAGCATCTCACTTTGAGTGCTGGTTGGAGGATTTACCTCCTTGGCCACGTCCACCCTTGTAGCCTCTTCCTCTGAAGGGGCGTCTAGAGGAACCTCGAAAGGATCCTCGAGACTTTGGATTAAAAGAAGTCGATTGCCTTTCATAAGTTGGGGTGAAGACTGGTGACTGTGACGCCAGTGTTTGGGGCACCAGTTGAAAGGTGGTGGTAGCTTGTGCCACTGTGTGGGACACCGTGGCCACAGGAAGCTGTTGGTGTTGCTGTCTTGGTTGAGAGGGCAACCGAGGTCGTTTAGACTTGTTATTCGGCTGGGGACCTCTTTCAGCCGAAGATTTCCTCTTTGAGGATAAGCCCCACTTGGAGAGCAGATTTCTGTTCTCCGAGGCAGCCTTATCTACGACCTCTTTGACCACATCACTAGGAAAGATGTCTTTTCCCCAGATATTAGAAGCTATGAGCTTCCTGGGTTCGTGTTTTACGGAGGCGGAAGCAAACACGAACTCTCTACAAGCCGTCCTGGCTCTGACAAAGTTGTATAGGTCCTTAGTTACTATAGCCAAGTGAGCCTTGGCAAAGACCACATACATGTCTGGGGTATCGGGAATGCTAGCCTTTGTTTCTAGCCCTGTTTGGAGAGACATAGACGCAGCCAGGCGTTCTTTAGTCTCGTGTTCTCTTTTTAAGAGAAACTCTGACAGCTTTGGGAGGTCCTCGTTGACCTGTCGTCCAGCGATATCAGCCTCAAGCCTCCCGACTGAGAAGGTAACATGAACGTCCTTCCAGTCTTTATTATCTGAAGGGAAAGCAAGGGAGAAAGGCTTGCATTCTTCTAGCGTGGGATAGGGTTTTCCTGCCCTCGCCGCCTTCCGGGCTGCTTTAAGCCCTTTATCCATAAGCGGAAAAGCACGTTGAGGGTCAGCAATAAATGATGGGTATTTCTTGCTCAAAGCCGGCACCTTTGAGCCAGTTAATGCCCTCTCTTTTAGGTTTGACGTAAGCATAGCTTGCGCCTTAGCGAGCTCAAAGACAATTACTTCTTTGGGCTCCGTCTCTTCTTTGGCTACCGGTTCATTTCTGAGCCGGACATAACAGTCCGTGTAGACCCCTCTGCTGGGCCAAAACTCAGTCTCCTCCACTGGAACAGAACCCAGTTCCTCCGAGAGGAAGATCCTGCCTGCTGACATAGGCATATGTTACGCATACCTACGCGGGTTAACGTCGGAGAATGCAGTAAGGTCCTTAACGTTTAGCTTCTTCGGGGCTAGGCATGAAGAAACTAACTGCTCAATTTCTGTCCGGAAAGTGGTCTCTTTCTCGGTAGACTTCTTCTGTAAGTCATAAACCATTGACATTAAGGACTGGAGAGTACTAGTAATCGTCTTCAAATGAGGCGGTTGTGAAGATGTTGAGGGTGCTGGGTCAGCCACCGCAGCCGAAAAAACCGAAGCCAGTTCGACGTTCTCCACATCACTAGCAGGAGGGACAACTGCCTCCTGGTCTAACTCTTCTACAAGGAGATTCTTCTCGGTCTCCTCAGAGACGACAGACATATTGTCGTCTAAATGGATACTTTCCAAAGTATCCGCAACATCAGGCTCTTTAGGCTTCTGAACCTAAATCCGTACCAAAGGGATTGCAGGTTTCGTCTGGGGGATGATAGCGTCATCACACGCTCCGGGGAAGAGACAGTCCCTCATCCTAGCATTACGAAGGTATGGGCCCGAGGTGTTCTTTTAAAAACCTCTTACCCATTTACGCAGTGCAGCCCTAGCTGCATCCCTAGACTCGGTAGACTTTTGTTCATCAAAAGCCTCCTTGACCAGCTTCTCACACACGGTACATACCTTCGGGTCCCAGTACTTGAGAGCCCCTTTGGTGATGGAACAGCGGGCGTGAGACCTACACACACCATATCCGTAGAAGTCCTTGCTGCGGACCTTACAAAAGTTGTTCCCGCACTCAGGATGCTCCTCCTGTGAATAAAAGAAAAGCAAAGGAGTTTTCTGTGAAATCTTCTGATTTCAACATAACAACAGTTATAATATTTAGCTTGGATAGGGTGAGCTATAGGAGGAAAGACACCCACATGTGTTTCCCGATCAGCCATTTGCTATGACCTCCCCCCCCCCTTATTGAACTAAAAAATTCATAAAAAAATGAATAATAATAGAGGAAATATCTAAGATATTTAGTGTCTTCTTGACACATCCTCTTAAAAAGTTCAATATAGTGGATAATATTAAATGGATATAACCATTATCATAGAAGAGAATCATCTCTCTATATGAATGTCTTACAAATGGCTGTACAAGAACCACTTGTAGGCTGGAGAAAATAATAATTTTTCCCTGGGTACAGCAGTTGTCGGCGGCAGTATGCCGTCAATGTTGCCGGCCCCGCCGACACTGCCGGCCCCGCCGGCCCCGCCGTCCCCACCTACACTGCCGGGCCTGCCGGCAATGCCGGGCCTGCCGGCAATGACGGCCCTGCCGACACTAGAGGCCTCGCCGACACTGAGAGTCCCGCCGGCAACTTCGGCATGACTGGTTAGCTAGCTTATGCCGACAGGCCAGCGTCTAGTTGAACCTGACGGCAATTGCCGGCAATAAAATAATAATATAAGTGGCCGACAAAGTCAGCCTTGCCGGCATTGTCAGCATATTGGGCTAGTCCGGCATATTCCGGCAGACTTGCATCTACCAGACCTGCCGGCAACCGCCTGCAATATAATGTTTAATATTTGGATGAAAGGCATAGGATAGTTGCCGGCAAGCTACTCAGTTGCCGGCAAGCTACTCAGTTGCCGGCAGACATACCTAGGACCTAACCAGCGGCATCGATCTACGATGCCTGAGGAAAGGGTTAACAGCGAACTGTTAGCCTAGCCATCCAAAACTGGCGGCAGAATTAACTGCTGACGTGACCCATGATTGATAGTAGGAGAAAAAGATAAGGACAGATGACGGCAAAGATCAACTAAGACGTCTACATCCTGAAAGGGGTGAATAGTCCATAAGACAGGTAGTACCCTAGGGCCTTACCTAACCTGAAGGATTCTGTCCTCATAGTAACCTCAAATAGGGTAATTCAATTCCCCAGGTTGGGTTAGGCAATGAGAGAACGTCCGAAAACGAACTCTAAGAGAACAGAATCTCGTACCAGGAATCAAAACAGGGAAGAAACCTATCTTCCAGTTAAAAACCCCTAATACAGGACTGTCTGCTAGACCATAAGGCGGAAATTGTGAAACAATAACCACCAAGGTCTAGGGAGGCTAGCCTCCTGAACAGCAACTAGCCCTACTGGAATACCGACAAGCTAACTCAGTTGCCGGTATAAATCCAGGTAGCTAGATGCCTAACAAAGACTTTACTCTGATGTCCCATCCTCAACTCCAAACTCATTGCTGACAAGCTACTCAGTTGCCAGCTCAGAGAAAAGGAGAGAGAAACGAAACGCCCCAGAGAATTTACCAAACCATAGGTAACAGCAAATTCACTGAGGATAGCCTAGGTTAATCAGAGGGAAAGGGAATTACTCTTATATCTCATAGAGATATTATTGACTTAAAGGGGCAATGATGTCTATCTTACCCTTAAAGACAATACAAGAGGAAAGGGGACATATAAAGTATACTAAAGCACTAAAGCTATTAAGCTAAAGAGCTTAGAGAAACATTCTACGTAACTCTAGTATACTATATGGAAGAGGAAAAAGAAATAGTAATATCTTAATTGTATAAAATATTGCCTTAGCTTCAATAAAACTTTACCATGAAGGTTATATCATGCATTAGGTGTGAAAGTGCCTAGGCTACTAGCCTAGCACCCGTGAGGCTCTTATCAAAGGCCAAAAAACACGACAACAATGACATAATATAAGAATTCCTAGCTAAACTTCTAGATAGCTAAAGTTATTAAAGCAATAATGCCGGGAATATCGTTCTTGCTAACTAAATGAACAAAAGAACGATCGCGTTCATGACACCATCCGATATCAATCGAGAGCAAAAACTGGCAAGAGCCAACATTTACACAATCTAAAGATATTACATAACTTTCCAGATGTTGATGAAGCAGGAGAATCCATCATTAGCAAAGAAATTCCTCGAATATAGCGAGATAACACTAAGAAATACTGTCACCAAAAGCTACAAACGAAAAAAAGGTTGGTGACACCGCATAGCGGCGGAAGCCCGATCTATTTTACAATACATTAGGAGAGTCGAGTGTTTACCTCTCTAAGACTCTCCTATTTTTCTTGCCACATTCCCTCTCGTAATGAAAGGCTATTTGGGGTGTAAATACCTATGAGATGTGTCAAGATAAGTCCTTACGCGATATCCCTTGGAGAGATTTAAGAGATACTAGCTCCAGGAGTTAGAATTCTGGGTACCTTCGGTAAATTCTCTGGGATATATCACTGTAGTCACATATACCTTAGGAAGCTACCAACGAAGGAACTTCCATCAGCACGACATGGCCTAAGCCCAAATATATATATATATATATATATATATATATATATATATATATATATATATATATATATATATATATATATATATATATATATATATATGTGTGTGTGTGTGTGTGTGTGTGTGTGTGTGTGTGTATGTGTCTCATCATCATCCCCTGGCATTAGTCCACAGGAGAACAAAGACCTAAGTCATGTCCTTTCACTTGTGTCTGTTTATGGACTTACTGTGCCTGTTTAGACCAGCAAATTTTCTTAGTTCTTCATTCCATCGGGTTATCCTCCTTCCCTCTAGCTCTTTTATAGTCTCTAGGTACCAATGTTTTATTCTTAATATCCATTTGTTGTCGGTCATTCTCATTATATTTTGTGCACATTTACATTTCTTTTTCTTACATGTTGTTAAAATATCTCTCTAAGTTAGTCTGCGCTCATACCCATATTGTTCTTTTTGTTTCTATTTATCTTACACTCATACTTATCCTTTCCATCGATATTTGAGTTGTTACTAGCATTTGTTCCATGACGTTATTAAGCCTCCAAGTTTCTGATACATAAATTAATACGGGTAGGACTTTCTGATTGAATACATTTCATTTTATAGAAAGTGGCATTCATCTTCCATAATCCTATTTTGTGTCAAATGCATTCCATCCCGTGCTTATCATTCTTTGAATCTCGGTCTCATATCCCGGGGAAACGCTTACTGTCTGACCTAAGTACGTATATTCATTGACAATCTCTAGAAGCTGGTCCAAACCTCTTATATGTTGTCTCTCAGTGTTTTCAGTGAAAATATTCTTTGTTTTAATCATATTAGATTTAAGTCCTAAATTTCTGTTTTCTTTATTTGAATCTTCTATCATCTTTTGTAATTCCTCTCATGATTCACTAAACAGTACTATGTTATCTGCAAATCCTCAGTTGTTAGGGTACTTTTTTTTTTTTTCTCAGTGGCTGGTTTTCTGGTCGCATACAGCAGGGAACCCAACTTTCTACAGAACCTTCATAGTCATTTTATCTAATTCAATCCAAGAAATCTAGGATTTCACAATGAATATTGCTTGTTCATTGTCAAACACACGCTATCGAAGCACTTAGATAACAAGAAAGTCTTCAGTTTCCTCTATAAAGCCTCAAAATCTTGAGACTTTCGGATGTCTAGTAGGAGCTTATTGTAGAGTCCCGGGGCTGAATATTTAAATGCTCCAGGACTTACAGTAGACATATAACTAGGATCAAATAATTTTAATCCATATGCAACTAGTCTCATGTCAACATGATTTGTTTTTTGCACTACATGTAAAAATTATTTTAGACATTTTTTACTTTAGTCCTGATAACTTGTATATATTTTAAACTTAATTCTTGTTTCAATAGGTAGCCAGTGTAAATCAATTAATTTAGAATTGATCGTTTCAAGTTATGGATTACCTTTTATCAGTACTGCTTGTCTGTTTATTATGGTGTGTAATTTCTTAAATTGCAATTTTGGGAAATTTTGGTAGATAGACTTACAGTAATCAATTCCGGTGTCAACACAGATTTTCATAAGATTCATCAAGAATTTTTTTTTTTTAATCATTGCTTCTGAGATGATATATAGTTTGCCTTTGATAGATAAGTTACAGTCGATACTCCTTGATCACGAGCTTTACTAGATATCGGGTCAGATTCTCTATTTATGTTTATTTTAGTATTTCCCAAGTTTCCTAGGAGGTTTTTCTTTCCAACCAAAATAAACTCAGCTATATTTTTATCCAATTTTAGTTGTTGGTTGCCTTCCATTCTCTACCACTGACAAGAATTTGCTTCAGAGTTTCAATAGTGTCGTCTATATCATTCATGGAGAAGTAAAATTGTTCATCTTTAAATGGTTTGAACTTCAATCCATGCTGTTGTGGTATAGATTCCGAATAAGTTTGGACCTAACACACTGAGGTACCCCTCTGTTTAATGGTCCATGTGATGAATCATGGTTTTTAATATGCACGTAGTAGTTTCTGAAAGTCAAGTAGTCTCTCAGGTATCAGTTCATGCACAACTTTATCAAAAACAGCAATAATAAAATACCACCGATGTTTCTATCAATCTTTTCTAACGTATCATTCACAACAGAACAGACACCTGTCTCCGTAGAGTGAGATTTTCTGTAAGCAGACTGGTAGTCTGGTAAAGCTTCTTTATCTTCTAAGTGATGAATGAATCATTGAAGTACTATACACTGTAAAATTTTGCCGTTTAAAACGGTAAAAATAGTGAAATAAATGTTATCACACATTTACCTTTTTTAAAAAGGATATATTGTCGTTAAGGTGGAATAGTATTATTATTATTAATATTATTACTAAGCAAGCTACAACCCTAGTTTAAAGAGTAGGATGCTATAAGCCCAAGGGCTCGAATAGGGAAAAATAGCCCAGTGAGGGAAGGAAATAAGGAAATGAATAAAC
>NC_090734.1:53518143-53523143 GCF_036898095.1 Palaemon carinicauda
ATTCACAGTTAAAATTTTTCCTGTTTTTTTTTTTTTTCCTTTTTATTTCCAATAACTGCACAAAGATACATGCTTTCCCGCAAGCATTCTTTGGTCTCTTAATTGTTTAGACCATTCCTTCGTACTGCATCTTTCAGTTTTGATAACCATTACTTTATATTTCAATCATTCACTTTATTGCGAATATGATGTAAGCAATTTCTATTTGTCTTCCTTTAACTTTGAGCTTTAAACTTTAATATTAAACATTTTGTCATATGGATTTTTTTCCTAAACTATCTTTTCATATCATTATTATCATCATAATTTTTATTATCATTACACCATCCAATATATAAATTTCCCAAAAGGGCAATTTAAAGCGTTGTCATCTCTTAATTTATCCAAAATTAAAATATATATATATATATATATATATATATATATATATATATATATATATATATATATATATATATATATATATATATATATATATATATATATATATATATATATATATATATATTATTTTACGAGGTAGCCATGACCTAAAGATTTCATTGGCTACCCTGTTGTAAGTGTTACCGTACCCCGAAACGTTAGTTTTGACTTTCATCCGTACGTATGTTTTTTTTTTTTTTTTTTTTTTTTTTTTTTTTTTACTTCAGTGTTGGGGAACCTACGGCCCAGGGGCCAGATCTGGCTCTGAGGTCTTCTTATCTGGCCATCGAGTTATATATAGGTAAATCCTGTGGTCTGACCTGTGAGTCAATATATATATATATATATATATATATATATATATATATATATATATATATATATATATATATATATATATATATATATATATATATATATATATATATATATATATATATATATATATATATATATATATATATATATATACACATATATAAGAAAAAAACTTCAGAGAAATTCCAAATAAAATTTTCAAGTTATTGTGGCATAGTCACAGTAAACTTATGAAATGAAAGTACAAGAGATCTATATATCTATATTTGTAGCATTAATAATTCATATTAAGCTTCAACAGGTAAATAGACGTAAATTTCGTGTACCTTTACGATTCTCGCCAGAGGGTGTGTGGATACAAGGCTCATCTATGGATTCTACGCGTTCGATACAGGTTAATTTACATTGCACACGTAGGTTCACTTCACGTTCACTTTAGACTTCACTACAGTTACTGTTGAGCACTGGAGAGTTTTTTTGTGTATCATGGCAAACAACTCAGCCATTTTCGTGCCTGCATTGGATAGGTATATCACACCAAAAATGGCAACAGTAAAAAAGAGTAAGGTTGATGTCGGATGTAGAGTCTTTCAAAGTCACTTGTCAAATGACCAATTTCTTTATTGAGATACAGGGGTAACCAGTATGTTTATCTGTGGAGAGGCATTAGCTTTGATGAGAAAAAAGCCATTATAGCACGGCATTTCAAGGTCAATTACGTATGGATAAGATGAATGCTCGTAACAGGTGTTTATAATCTCAAAACGCCACTTTCTCCAGATGTTCTTTTGATAAAGATAAAATTGTTTAGACTAGTTTTTTTTTTTATTTATGTGAACTAATTGTAAAGAAGTTGAATTTGGTAGCTGCTGTGGAGTTACCTGTACCAGAAAAGGCGAAATTACTTGCGAGTCATAGTTTGTCAAGCAGAACATGGCTAAATACTTCGAAAGAAGTTTAAAGAACACTAACAGACTATGCATGAGATTTCCAATTTTTCTCATTTTCTTGTGATGGAACATCTAAATTCATATCAAATACTTCTCAGCTGGCTGTTCCCATTCGTGGGGTAAACGGTGAATTTGAGACAAGGGAGGAGTTGCTCTCTTCGGAACCTACGCATAATGAAAACGTTTGAGAGACTCAAATCACCAATGAACAGATTTGGCTGGCATTGGAAAAGCTCAGTGGCCTATTTGCTAGTGGATCTCCAATCATGGTTGGCTCAAAGAAAGAGTTAGTATAGCTTATCCCAATAAAGAGGATCGTGTTGGTATTTAATTGTATGTCTCTGCATTATAAATCAGCAGATTTTATGTGCACAGGCACTGTAGCTTAACAGTAGTATATCAGTAGCACTATTTTCCATTGATTTTATCAAAAGCAAAGGATTTAACTGCTCTCAGTTAAAAAAATAAAATACCGAATGACCTTCAGGGTGAATATAGTGACTTTGTCGATCATTGTGAAGTTCGTTGGCTAAATCGTAGAAAGCGGGAGGAAATAGAGATATGCATGGAGATGGAGGGAAGACCTGTTATGGAACTCAGTCATAATAAGTGGCTGTGTGATCTAGAATTCATTGTTGATATTACTAATTATTACTAAGAAGTAAATATCTGCCTTCAATGGCCAAATCAGTTTCTCAGTTAACTGCTCTCAAGTGTGAAATCATTTGTAGTCAAATTAAAACTGTGGAAAATGCAAATTGGAAACAGCAACACAGTACATTTCACTACCTTGTACACTGAAAATTCTTGTTCAAAATCCGATTATACTGATGAATGTGCAAAATTAATTGAGACATTTAGTTAAATGTCAAGGGACGTCCGAAATAAATAACAGGATCAAAATATCTTTGTTAGACCGTTTAATGTGAACCTAGAAGATATCCCTTCTGACCTACAACTTGAATTAATTCAACTACAAAGTGATTATGAAATCAAAGCTATGTACAACAATCTCTCGATTATAGACTTTTATGGACGGTAAAAAAGGCAAAAACTTTTCCATCTTTGAGGAGGTATGCACTGTAATATGCATCGATATCTGGAACCATTCATTTCTGAACTTACCTTAGCAAAGAATCGTTTTCATTCAAGAATCACTGATACAGCATAATCACCTGACACATGTCTTGCCAAAGAGAAAGAGTTTCAGCCGTCCCATTAATCAGGTAAATTCCATTCGCTATATTCTCGGGACATGAAATAAAATGTGGAGATATTTGATAGATATGCTAAAATTACTATGAAGCAGCATTTTTTTTTTTTTTTTTTTTGGGGGTGGGGGCATTTCTTATCAATTATGTTTCATTATTTAAGACTTTCAAGACAGATAATTGTATTTTTACATTCACGCACTTAGGTGTTGTTATTGTAAGCAGTATATACAATATAAACCCCTAAAAATATTAGCAACTAAATTTAGTTTGACCCATGACTTATGATTTTCTATGGCAATAGGAGGAAATCATGAATGACCAAATGTCCCTCAATACGAAATAGGTTCCCCATCATCGCTCTATATCCTTGAATTAGATTTGTCTTACTATATTTCAGGTGGTTTCTTTAGACACAAGCACTAGTACTATTTTATTATTAATTTGAACTTGTTTATAATTTGATTGTTATATCAGTTAGCTGAAGGAATCTTCAAAGTACTTCACACTTATTTTAAGGAAAAGTTTTGCTACCTTTTATTTTGAAATAAACAAATATAACAAAGCAAAAGGAAGGCAATCCGTCTATTCCAACATAATTCCCATTACCACATCGATTCATTCACCAGTATCCTCCTCTACATATATACCATTATATATCATTAGTTTCTTCACAATACTATCATTACCCAAAATTATGGATGTGTGTTAGGTGTCTTCTTTCACACAGATACTGAAGAATGTTCCCACATGGTAAGTGTGAGTTCGATCAATATAATTATTTTCTAACTAATATACAGTAGATATAAATACTGAATCCAAACAGTCCCAGATTATAGTTCACTCAAAGGGAAACTATATTCTATAAATGAATTTATTCATGTCATAAACTCATTATTATAGATACCAAAAAATAAATAAATAAATAAAATAGTCGATTATTCGACAATCTAAAGTGATAAAAGGTAATTTTCTATATTTGATTTTTTTTATCTATAATGTATATTAACTAGTCTACCCTTATCTGTTTACCAAGTATGTAACACGTCTATTCATTAATTTTTGGTTACTTTCAACCTTTCAGTCATGGAATTAACATACTTTCTGATATCAGAGTAGCTCTATATTCACAGTATCTGATAACCAAAAGATTTGGGTACAGATGTGAAGACCAAAATAATACATAATTCTATATAATATATCTCGACGAGATAAAACTGACAAGAATATTCATTTGTTGTAAAATTGTTGAAGGAAGGGGGTGTGACTGTACTTGAATGGTTGGTGAGATTGTTTAATGTGTGTTTTGTGTTGTCAATGGCACCAGTAGATTGGGTCTGTGCATGTATTGTACCACTATATAAGGGTAAGGGAGATGTGCATGAGTGTTGTAATTCAAGAGGTATTAGTTTGTTGAGTGTAGTTGGAAAAGTGTATGGTAGAATACGGATTAATAGGATTAAGGATAAAACAGAGAATGCAATCTTGGAAGTACAGGGTGGTTTTAGAAGAGGTAGGGGTTGTATGAATCAGATTTTTACAGTTAGGCAGATATGCGAGAAATATTTAGCAAAAGGTAAGGAGGTGTATGTTGCGTTTATGGATCTGGAGAAAGCATATGATAGAGTTGATAGGGAAGCAATGTGGAATGTGATGAGGTTATATGGAGTTGGTAGAAGGTTGTTGCAAGCAGTGAAAAGTTTCTACACAGGTAGTAAAGCATGTGTTAGAATAGGAAATGAGGTGAGCGATTGGTTTCCGGTGAGAGTGGGGCTGAGACAGGGATGTGTGATGTCGCCGTGGTTGTTTAACTTGTATGTTGATGGAGTGGTGAGAGAGGTGAATGCTAGAGTGCTTGGACGAGGATTAAAACTGGTAGGCGAGAATGATCATGAATGGGAGGTAAATCAGTTGTTGTTTGCGGATGATACTGTACTGGTAGCAGACACAGAAGAGAAGCTTGACCGACTAGTGACAGAATTTGGAAGGGTGTGTGAGAGAAGGAAGTTGAGAGTTAATGTGGGTAAGAGTAAGGTTATGAGATGTACGAGAAGGGAAGGTGGTGCAAGGTTGAATGTCATGTTGAATGGAGAGTTAC
>NC_090734.1:53528143-53530643 GCF_036898095.1 Palaemon carinicauda
TTATTTGCGCCGACGTTTCGTATCAGCTTGATACATTTTCCAGGCTGAAACAATTAAAAATCAATTGTGTATAAGTAAAAAGATACACACAACGTTTACCAACACCAAAATTAAAAAGCTTTTTAATAAATTAAGAATAAAAACAGAGTAAAAACAGAAACACAGAACAACAGTGAAAGGGTTTGGAGCGAATATAGAGAAACAAATTAATTCAATAATGATTATAATAATAATAATATAAAAATATATCATAATAATAATAATAATAATAATAATAATAATAATAATAATAATAATAATAGAACGAACAAGACACCTACCCACAGCGATAGCGTAAGGAGAACTGATATGAAAAATTGTTATGGAAGGGAGTGTAAACAAAACAACAGGTAATTAGGCAATAAACAATTGGGTGGAAGACGACTGGTGGTTGAGAGAAGGTACAGTTAACTTAATCATTATTGATTCAAGGGTGGTTAGTTCGTCTATATGTCGGGTTCTTCCTATTATATTAAAATGACTGGTATCTATGTGTGTTTTGCAAATTTTACTGTGATTTCTTATGTTAGATTGTTCTGGATTTGATAGTCGACAACCCGTTCTATAGCTAATTCCCTGATGAGAGGAAATTCGGCCCTTTGTTTTTAATAATACGGTTTTTAAGCAGACTGAGGGGATGGCCATGGGAAGCCCTCTGGGTCCTACTTTTGCAAACATATTTATGTGCTCCCTGGAGGAGCGAGCTTTAGATGTATGCCCACCTAATTTCCGCCCGCTCTTTTATAGACGCTACATAGATGACACTTTCGCCTTGTTCAGATGCAATTACCATGCTGATACCTTTCTTGAGTTTTTAAACAACCAACACCATAACATTAGATTTACGGTTGAAACAGAAACACAGAATTCACTTCCGTTCCTTGATGTGAGGATATCCAAGGACGAGTCTGGCTTTCATACTGGTATTTATAGAAAGAGCACCTTTACTGGTCTGGGGACCAATTTTTATAGCTCATGTTTTTTTAACTTTAAACTGAATTCCGTGTCAACTCTCCTCCATAGAGCCATTAATCTGACATCAAGCTGGTCTACCTTTCATACTGAAGTGACTTTCCTTGCTGATTACTTTAAGGATAATTATTTCCCTCCAGCAATTTTTCATAGATCCCTTAATAAGCTACTTAATCTGAAATTCAATCCAATCCCAATAGTCCACAATGTCCCCAAGCTCCGTATGTTTGCTAGATTTCCCTTTCTCCATAATAATAAATTTAGGAAAAAATACATTAACCTATTCAGTGAGCAATTGCCTGCCCTTGATTTAAAACTCATTCCCATAAACCCCCGAACTATCGGCTCACGTTTCCAAGTCAAAGATAAGATCAGCCCCCTGTTTGCCTCCGGTGTCGTTTATAAGTATAATTGTCCCAGATGTGATCTTGGCACTTACATCGGTTGCACCAGGAGGCTGCTAAAAGTCCGAATTTCCTCTCATCAGGGAATTAGCTATAGAACGGGTTGTCGACTATCAAATCTAGAACAATCTATCATAAGAAATCACAGTAAAATTTGCAAAACACACATATATACCAGTCATTTTAATATAATAGGAAGAACCCGACATATAGACGAACTAACCACCCTTGAATCAATAATGATTAAGTTAACTGTACCTTCTCTCAACCACCAGTCGTCTTCCACCCAATTGTTTATTGCCTAATTACCTGTTGTTTTGTTTACACTCCCTTCCATAACAATTTTTCATGTCAGTTCTCCTTACGCTACCGCTGTGGGTAGGTGTCTTGTTCGTTCTATTATTATTATTATTATTATTATTATTATTATTATTATTATTATTATTATTATTATTATTATTCTATTATTATTATTATAATTATTATTGAATTAATTTGTTTCTCTATATTCGCTCCAAACCCTTTCACTGTTGTTCTGTGTTTCTGTTTTTACTCTGTTTTTATTCTTAATTTATTAAAAAGCTTTTTAATTTTGGTGTTGGTAAACGTTGTGTGTATCTTTTTACTTATACACAATTGATTTTTAATTGTTTCAGCCTGGAAAATGTATCAAGCTGATACGAAACGTCGGCGCAAATAAATGGATATAAAAAAACAGAACGCGTCTCCCTACTCCAATATGTATATATATATATATATATATATATATATATATATATATATATATATATATATATATATATATATATATATATATATATATATATATATATATATATATATATATATATATATGGTAAATTGTTAAATCTTCACATCTACAGCCGGAATTCTTTGTTAGCTGATTAAAGTATTGCTGTCTTTCTATTTAGCCTAATATACATCATATAATTCCTAAGGAAAACTTATTGGGCGGTAATTTTTCAGGTCTTATCTCTTTTTGGGGGATTCGTATGAAGATAATGTTTTTCTAAGCTGTTGGTATGGAGCATTCTTGGAGGAACTAGGTGTAGAGTTCAGTGAAT
>NC_090734.1:53535643-53560643 GCF_036898095.1 Palaemon carinicauda
TGACCTGTCTGGAATGTGCAATGGAATGATAAGAGATGGTGGTCATAAGACACAAAACTACATGGTTTGAAAAATTAGGTTGGGGAAGGACAGCTGTTAATGGAATGTTAATATGTTTACAAAATTAATGAAGAAATGGTTAACGTCGGTGCTTAAAATCTTTACTCGAGTACAGGTTATAAGTTTTTACTAATCTTTGATGGAGATAGTTCAGGGCAATAATGTTTAAAAAAGATAACATGGATCAAAGAGTTTGGTGGTTGACTGAATGAGTTTCACATTTCAGAGAGCTTATGAATTAAAATGAAGTATTAGAAGGTGGTTTTAATATACGAGCAGCTAATCGAGGAAGTAGGGGCTTACCTGAACAATTGTTTTCAGGGCTGTTTACTGGCATTTAGCAGACGCCAACCACCCAAGCAGACTAAGGAAAAGTTTTAGTCAAAAATAGTTTCTTTACAAGATAGTTAGCCACATGCAAATATGCGTTAATTTTCCAAGGGAGTCGTACAAGAAAGCAATATTTATGTTTTTACGCGGTCTATATGTCATACAATTAGAAATTTAAATATTGACATCAAAGTGCAGCATGCCTAAAAAGAGAAGGATTGCAAAGTTATTCATATTGATACTAACTAAGGTTGTGTGGGTATAACGATTATAGACATGAAGATCTATCTTATCCAAATAATATAATGCAGGTAATAGTTATTGATAATGAATAAGAATTTACTTTTTTTAGTAGTAGACATATAATGAGGTTAGTAACTACATATAAATAAACATGTTTTACCATTCTATGTTCAATAATTCTGCAATTATCATGTTAAAATTCATATTCTTTCTAGATTTGTTAGAAATATCTGTAGGATTTTGAACATCTTGCCATTAGCAAGAGGAAGTTAAGGGAAAGGTAGGAGGAAAGTAGAAGATTCTACACCTTCTCCCCACAAGGATACAATTCCGGCCAGAGAATCTGAGCATTGCTGGTGGTCGGAGAGTAGAGGGCTATTGGAAGGCTGATATGGCACGAATATTGATGGATCAGCACTGGAGCTGATAGAGCTGAGTTCAGGTTATTGGAAGATCGTTTAGGCTGCGTGACTGTTGGGGGGTTATCACGGTGTGGTGGCTATTTAGAGAATATAGAGCAGGTTAGTAACTTTGGCATCACAACTGTTGGTTGATCAGCTCTCTAAGGTGACTGAGTTGAATTCAGAGCATTACTTGGCAGCATAAGCGGCGCTGCTGTCAGGAGGTCATCACAGCGTGGTAGCTGGTTTGAGAGTAGAGAGCTGGTCATTGTCTGAAGAGTCACTACTGTTTGCAGGTCAGGACTGTGAGGTGACTGAGATGAGTTCAGAGGATTGGGTGGCAGCACAGGTGGCATTACTATACGGCGGTCATCATGGCATGGTGGCCTTTTAGACAGTAGAGAGCTGGTTGGAGTCAGAAGTGACACGACTGTTGGAGTGCCAGCTCTGGGAGCTGACTGAGTTGAGTTCAGAAAATTGGGCGAACACTCAGGTGGTATGAGAGTTTTTGGTCATTGTGGGGTTGTGCTTGATTAAAGAGAATAGAGGTAGTTGGTGCATGAGGCATGACTGTTGTCAGGTCCGCACAAGGAAATGACTGAGCTGAGTTCAAAGAATTGGGTTGCCATCCAGGCAGCCATGATATGGGCTCGTAAACACAGTTTGGTCTCCAGTTAGAGAGTAAAGAGATGGTTAACGGCTGCGGCGCCCCAACTGTTGGCATGTCAGGGCTGTGGCTGACTGACCTGAGTTCCAAGGAATGGACGGACACTGAGGCAGCGTGGCTATTAGGCTTTCAATGGCCATGGCAGCTGGTAAGATAATAGAAAGCTAGATGGCAGCCGTTGCAGCACGACTGGCGGAGGATAAGCATTGTGAGGAGACTGAGCTGATTTCAGAGGATGTGGCGGCTGCTCAAGCAGCGTGAATATCTGGCTGTCAACAAGCTGGTTAGAGTATAGAAAGCTGGTCGGTAACCAGGGTGGAATGACTGTTGTTGGATTAGCGCTCTGAACTGACTGAGTTTAGTTCAGAAGACTGGGTAACTCAGGCTTCATCACCATCGGGCGGTCAACAAGGACTGACTGCTCCTGCTTCAGATTTGTCGAACACTGCTGGTACGGACTGTAGGTGTATTTGAAGTTTCGAAGGAACTACTTCACTGAGCCTTTAAAGGATTTGTGTAGAGCTGTAGACTTAGTGGTTCGTTGTACTGCTTTTCGTGCACAAGGACCTTGAAAGACGATGACATGGAGTGCCGGGATTCGATCTTGCCATCCAACACAAGGGTATCGTCATTGGGGAGTGATCTTATGATGACAGTGTTTGTTGGAGCAGTGAGAGGTTGAGAGTGTGTACTTCTTGGGCTTGCCATGAGACAGGAGTCTTATATAACTGTCCTTGACACACTCGAGTAGGATTGTGTTGCCTTCCTGCACAAGGCTCCTATAAAGCAATGATGGTCAATTTTTTTTTTCGTCGAGTATAAGGTCTGAGTAATCCTCGAATATGAAGAGCTTAAGTTTCCCATAATTTAAGCATATGCTTGATCTCTTAGATTCAGGTTAGGCTGATGGCCATTTGTGATGGTGATAAGGTACACGAGGGACCTAATGGATTGGATGCGTTCATTTTATGGTGTTACAGGTTTGTGCACAAAATACACGATTGGGGGCACGAAATCACTAATATGATTGTAGGGATGATTGCTTAGGGCAGCAAATAATGTAATACGCAATTGTGGGAGGCAAAAGTCACATTCGTGATGGTACTTAGGTTAAGGGTCTATGTGGTGAGCTACAAATCACAGAATATGCTAACGAGTTACGAGTCACTAATGTGATGGTACTTAAGTCGAGGCTTTAAGCGATGAGCCGTAAATCAGAGAAAAAGTGACTAAATGCTGCAAAGATGGCATGTGCAATTATGTTTTTGGCTTTAAGCTAGGTTAAAGCACTTTGTGCATGAGGTAGGATACTTTTACTTGAGTGACTAAACTCAGGTTTAGTTTAAAGGGTTGAACAGGGAGTCACTCAACAATTTTGTGACTGAAAGCTGCAGGGACTACATGGGGGATTATTATTCGGGTTTGTATTAGGATAAATTATATTATATGTGCAGTAGGGCACTTTAATTTTCTGCCAGGCCGGTTTGGGCTCTGGGTTCTCTTAGTAACAGCAGACAATCCTTTATACCAAGAGGGTCGCAAATTAAGCAAATAACTCAAAGGAGAGATGGTATTCTTTTTCAATGAGACAGGCATTTTTTAAAAAATACACCTCACTAACCATACATACTTCAATGAACATTGTCTATATTACAATCACGTTTTTTAACGTAAAACGTGGATAGATTGAGTCGCAGAGTATTGCAGAGATTTAGTGGTTAACTGTATTCTTTATTCTGGCATTTATGGATTTTTATGACATAGAGGTTATATAAAGCAACAGAGTTTGAGACAGTAGGGTTTATTCAAATCAAGTGAGAAGAACTAAGGTTTTAGAGAATTTTTTTGCGTATTAAATTAAAGCTACTGGGACATCGGGAGTAGCAAACCGAGAAACAATATAGTTAGATTTATTAAAGTGAACAGACCAGTCCTATATAAATGTTACTGGGACATCTCAAGGGATGGAGTGTAAGACAAAGATAATTTTATTTATTATAGCAAGAAAAGAAAAGTTTTCTATCATTTTCTATATTTATGTCCGATATAAAAGTGAGTAACGAAACGCATCACAAATATGGGTTATGGGTGCTGGCAAGCAAATGCAGATTTTTAAAGACAGAAGTTGCACATACAAGTTAATAAGAAGAGTTATTACATCTCCAAACTGCATAGAATTTATACACACAACCTTCAGTTTTTCCAATCTTATCAACTCCCTCGATAATTATTATCAAGACCCGGGATTACTACCCTATATTTAGCTGATGTACACCAATCAGATGAAGATTTTTTTTTCTAAAAATTATATTTTGCTATACACGATATTTTTTTCTTTTATTATGGTAAAAAAAATAATCACTTAAAATCAGGGAAAAGACTATGAATCCAAAATTGAAAAAAGGCGCTAGATTTGATGGTTTTTAATCAATTTCTAAGTTAAATATCAAATTTCATTGCTATATCTTTAGGACTAAGATAGAAAATAAAATTTGAGGGTCAATAAGTATAGTTTAGAGATCCGGGAGTTAAAAATGGTTCTGAGTATTTATACTAAGACAATATTCATAAATCATGAGTATTATGAATTTATGTATCTTTTTCAATATAAATAAACCAAAACAAAGTTATTTATCATAATTTATCATAAATGAAGATCCCTTTGCTCAATAACTTGCTTCCTTAGGCGAGACAGTCGCTCCTTCATCATCTCTCTCTTTCACTAACTGCGCTAATTTGACCGATATTAATCACTTTTGCAATCTTATTAGACGGAAACTTCTTCCTTTAGTTAGCAAAAGGTTGAATTTCTCCTTACCTTTTTGGCATGTTTAAATTCTTCCCGAACCCGGAAAAAACATATGTAATAATGAGTTCAAATTCAAACGTATACTCTCTCTGAGATTTGCTCTAGCGCTGAAGGTCAAAGAGTGTAATTACCATGTAATACTTTGTTTTGTGACTCATGGAATCTATATAGATGCCATTGCTCACAATTTGTTTTATATAGAAATGTAATATCAAAATTTAAAATAATAGAAGAAATATTGCATTTACTTGTAGGGATCAATGTTTTAGTTTATTGAGTGACTTTTACTAATTATGAATTAATAGGAATCTTGATAAAATATTTCTTATACTCATTCTCCGTTATCATACGAAGCTCGGTGAATTTTTTCAGGGTTTTTTTTTCCTATTCCCCCATACATTTGCATAAGGGTTTCGGTTTCATTTTTATATCTTTCACAAATGTTACTGAAACATTACAAATAACACAGCGTAAGACAGGAATAATTTGATTTACTTGGTGAGTAGAGAAAAGTTTGAGTTTTAACTTTTTATGTCTTATATAAACATTATTGAAACAGCACAATTAACAGAGAGTCACCCAGAAATTGTTTAATTTATTTTGTGAGTAGAGCAACTGTTATGGTTTTTGTTTGTATGTCCTCTATAAATGTTACAGAGAGATAGCCAATAACATAACGTGAGACATGAATGGTTTGATTTATTTAGTTAATAGAGCAAAGGTTTGGGGTTTGATTTTCTATCTTATGTGAATGTTACTGAGAAATCGTAAATAAGCGAGTAGAGTAAAAGCTGTGTTTTAATTTCTATAAAAATGTTGGGCCAACATGGAACTTGAAGTAACGGTACTAAAGAAAAATTTGTTTATTTTTCAAATTTATAACAGGGTATAGGGTAAAATGGTAGAATTATACAGTGAAAGAAATATTTGAAATAAAGGATTTTATAGGAAAGAAACGGATTTTGACATTTCAATCACTTTTTCATTCCACACTCATGCGTTTATTTCCACATGGCTTTGCGGAAGGCTAACTGGTGTTTTCTCGTGGGAGAGTTGAGCATCCTATGGGCGGCGCCTTAGCTTTTTAAGGGAGGTGATTCAAGCTTCTTGAGGAGGGAGAAGTAGGTGTCTTCGTAGCGGTGAATTCAGGAGTCTTTATTTTTTTTATTCTTCACTTGAGCCTAGTTTATTTTCTTTTTTTCACTGGTAGTTTATTTCTTTTATTCTATTGTAGTTTCTAGGGACACTTCATTTTCCTTCGAGGTCTAGCTCAATCTGATTCGATCAGGACCACTTAAAGATGTAGTGGATTTGTTCCTGTGACAACTTCTCTCGATTATATGAGCTGAGTACTTTAGAAAGAGGTGATCAGTTTTTTACCACACATTTAAAATAGATTACACCATGTGCAGTTGCCTGTAGTTCACTGTGTACATTCTGGCATGGACATCCTTTGCATTCTGACTTCAAAATTTCAGCGTTAGCTTAAAAGAGGGTTGTCGAAAGATAAATCTCTTATTATCCATAGAGATGGTAGTTATGGAGGGTGATTAATTCAGAGAGTTAAAAGATAGGTTCTTTAGCTGGGGTAGGAATACGCAAAGAGAAATTAATATTGTTCTTATTGATAAAAGTTATGAGTTGTGAGTTGACCGAGCTGAGTTCAAAGGATTGAGTGGTCCTTCTTGCAAAGTGGCTGTCGGGGGGTCAACTTGACATGGCGGCTTGTGAGAAGGTAAAGAGAGCTGGATGGCGTGTGAGGCAGTAGGGTTGTTTGTAGGCCGGTTCTTCGAGCAGACTGAGCTAAGTTCAGAGGATTAGATGGCTGCTAAGGCAACCTGACTGTTGAGCAGTCAATGTAGCAAGGTAGCTGGTTAGAGTGTGGAGAGCTGGTCATCGCCTGAGTCGGAATGACTGTCGTTGGATTAGCACTGTGAGCTGACTGAGTTGAGTTCAGAGAACTGGTTGGTTGCATATGCTAGCTCTATATAATATGGCTAGCTCTATATAATGAGATTTGTCGAACTCCTGCTTCAGAATGGTCAAGCTTCGGTGGTACGGACTTTGGATTTATAAAAAATTTTCAGAGAAGCTATTTTGCCAAGCCTTGATATGCTTTGTGTAAGGCAGTATGTTTTCCATCGTTCATTGTATTCCTTTTTGTGCACGAGGACCTTCAATAAGGAACATAAGGAGTGCCAGGATTCGGTTTTCACATTTAAACACAGTGAGATAAGGACTGGGCAGTGGTCCTGTGATGACAATGTATTTGGAGTGGGTGGAGTTGGCGGGAGTGTACTGCCTTGGCTAGCCATGAACTGGGCGAGCTATATATAACTGTCCTCAACAGTTTTATTTAGGCCTGTGTTGCCTTCCTGCTCAAGGTTCCAGTAAAGCAATTTCATGTCCTCCAAAATGGTGGGATATAAAAATTGAGTTCTTCGGATCTATCTCATCGGGGACGAGATCTGAGTAATCTTCAAACATGGGGAGCTTTAGTTTCATATATATCAGAAAGCATCGGATTTCCTAGTTCTGTGTTAGGCTGATGGTCGTTTGTGACTGTGGCGTGGTCTCCAAGGTAATACTGACTCAATGCGTTCATTTTTTGTTGTTACAGGTTTTTACATTTATAAATCTATATTTGGGCTACGAATTACGCAGTAAATAAGTAGGATACGAAATCACGTCTGGGATTGTAGGTTTAATCGGTTCAGTTCTGGGCAGCAGGAATCACAAATGTAATTGTACATAGATTAAGCTGAAATTGAATGTTACTCTGCTATATTTTTCACAAAATTTTGAAAGCCTCTTGTCCCTATTTGCAATCTTTTAACTTTTTCAACTGACATATGCAATGTTATTGTGCACAGGCGATTCTATATTTGAATAGTCACATCCATTCTTCTTCGAGTCAGATATGACCCATGTTTACATTTCGCCATACATAGTGATATTGCTCTTGTATGTCCAGGGCCAACTATGTGGAGATGACTGTCCTTCACACTCCTCACCTAACCCACCCATCATCCCTTCCATTGTAAAGGTTTGGATATATCTGAAGATTTTTATGCTCATGTATTGAATTTGTATGTTATTACACCATGTTGTTTGCAGGCATGTTTTCGGCATTCACTACATACAGTTGAGACCTTATTGTTTCCTTTACAAAGGTAGCAACGTCGTCTCTTTGATGGTTGTGACAGGTCTGGAGCTGCAGTAGTATTTAGATCAGTTTTTGCTGCTTCACAAACACGTTTAGCATTGGGAGTCCTCAGTAACGAATGTCACACTTCCAAATGTGATTGAACTAATCTTATTCCAAGCTCTTGCAAAAATAACCTCCGTTTAAAGCTAACACCTTTACTCTAATCTGGATCAACTTGTATCCACAAAACAAAGTCACTCTAAGCTGAAATGTCAACTATGGTATCAATCAAGGCCATTGGCCATCTCATTGTTTGCGTTTTGGTTGATAAGTTGCCACAAGCTTATCAAGAGTGTCCATACCCCCTTTTGTCTCATTATAAAACTTAATAATGTCTGGTTTCTAATCTTCTTTCTCACTAAATGTTATGCAATCATGCATATTATTCAAAAGGACAACAGTCTTACTTTTCCTGGAGGAAATATGAAATAAGGATATTATCCTCATAGTAGTCTTTGATGGTGGAATATACTCTGCAATTATTTTGGATTTACAAATTCAGCTGGAATTTCTCACCTATTTTTGCGAACAGTTCCTACTATAGTCTGACCATGAGAACTTAACTCCTTAGCTAAGTGCACAATGCAAAAGAAATTATCACATGTTATGTTCCGTCCTTTCAAGCCATCAGTCAACTGTAGTACCACACGCTTGTTCTTGTTCAGCTGCTTCATCATGTTTTCGACCAAAGTACACTTCTGCATTCCACAGATAACTTTTTTTTTCAGAGTCACACGCAGCACACACTTTTATCCCATACCTATCTGGCTTAGAAGGTATGTACTGACAAAATGGACGTCTCCCTCTGAATGGAACAAGCATTTCATCAATTGTGATATTTGATGATACATTGAACATAAGTGGAACCCTTTTAACCCACTTATCCCAAATATCTCTTACAGCTGTCAGCTTGTCATGACGTCTTCTTGGGTTTCGAATTGTTTTGTCATCAAAACGAATAGACTTTGAAATTTTTAATAAGTTTTTTAGAGACGTTGTTGCTCTAAATATTGGCTGACCATAAAAGTCATCCACAAACTTTTAAGGGACTCGTGACGAGATTTATATAGGCCAGCTAAGATACGTAACCCATAAAAAGCCTTCAAATCATTCATATTGGAAACATCCCTTCCAGTCACTATATTTGCTTCCTTATTTGTCATTTCAAGAATTATTTTGAAAATGTCTTCAGTTATGAAAATGTTAATGCAGATACTATATCAATAGTGATTCTCGAGGCTGCATATTGGCTAATCCTAGGTGTTTGAGAGATTACATTCCTAGCACATCGTCTACCAGCTGAGAAGCATTGTCCATCTCTCTCCCCATGCCATATTATATCTCCATTTTTGGAAACAAATATTTCATGATCCAGGTCTTGTGTAGCATTATTGTTAAGTGATGATAAATTATCTTGGTCTCCATCGTTTTCAGAATATTCAGAATCACTATTGTGAACTCTATTCAAAGAAACATTAACACTTTCACTATCCATAATGTCTGAATTGAAATCATCACTTTCTTCATATTGGCAGTGAAATCTACCCAAAGAAAATCTGTCTGCTTCTCCGAAGGAAAAATGAAAAAAAAATACTGATTCTTTAGATATAGTAATGAAAACTCTATCTGTAATCTCATCATTCCTCAAAATCTCAGGATTATTGTAGTGCAAGAACAACCCATGAAACATACATACTCAGCCATACCAAGAAGAAATCTCCAGAGTAAATTACTACTGCTTCCTTTACTTTCACAGTGATATGTAAACAAGAGATGTGACTTTATCAAAAAATAAAGAAAACGAACACAATCCAATTAAAGAAAAGGTGGAAAAACAGATTAGGAGAACTTGAGTAAATTCAGTGTCCTTTTATTATTATTATTATTATTATTATTATTATTATTATTATTATTATTATTATTATTATTATTATTATTATTGCAATCTTTACTAATACTCTAATCAGCATCATTATCAATCATATCCAAAGACTTTTGGTCAAAATTATCTATATTTTGCATTATAATGAATGCGGGTCAAAAAAGACCCAAGGATAAAAGATGTTATTTTTTTATCATGTAAAAATTGTTGATGTTGCATTTGCAATATTTATTCCAGCTAATAACCTTACAAATTTAGGAAAAATCATGAAATACTAACCCTCTACAGTGCATATTAAAAGAGTTATGTTCAATTAAAGTAGCTTCGGGTAAAAAAGACCACAAGGGGACTGCAGAGGTTAATGGAAACAAAAAAGGCAAACCAGAAAACGGTGAGGTTGAGTAAAATTTGGGAATCAAATCATCTGAATTACGTATGAAGATAAGGCTATAAATCAGTTTAGTAAGATCAAAGTTCCTGTATGCACATGATTCATGGTAAGACAATGAAACATTCTCCAACAGATTTTGTAGATTTGAGAACAAAACAATTAGAGAATAATAGGAGTTAAATGGTAGGAAAGCATTAAAAATGAAAATATAATAGTGACTAATCTAGTGCCATATGTTGATGAGATAGTTAGGTGATGCTCTACGCACTCCCAAAGAGACATAAGTTCACCAAACATCCAACTGGGCTCCAGAAGGCACCGAAAGATTCGGGACATCCAGGCCTACATGGCAAAGGACTACGAAGCGTGAGATAGATGGTAAATGGAGAAATATTGATTTAAAAGCTCAAGATAGAGAGGACTGGTGAAATCTATCTAAGGCCCTTTTGCATCATTATCTCGAGAGGGAGATGATATTGATGAAATATTTAACTAGAATAAGTAACGTTCCAGTATGTCCTATATTTCCGTATACATGGAACGTGTGGTGTTTGGTGTTAAAGCATGTGGTTAAGTAGGGCTGTTAATGAAGAAGTAGTTATTCCTTTGTAAAAAATAGAAAAAGTTAATTTTGTTTATACCAGCAAAAATTATTAGCGGCATTTGCTACTTTGGAAGTTAGCAATGAAGAGTGGTAGGATACAGTGATTTTGAAGAAGAAAATAGATGACAACAACACATACATTATTTAGTAAACAGGGTCAATAAGTAAGCAAGCAGCTACAGTCTTACCAAAACCCTTGAACAAAGACCAGACGTAAATGAAAGGAAACTGACATGCACAGATGGGTCAGGAAACTATAGATGTCATAGTTTTGAAAGTTGATTGAACATTAGTCGAGAGATAGGCCTTTATATGACCGACAGACCAGTGAATGGTTTAAATCAATTAAGTATTTTTTAGAGGTTTTCATATACCCGTAAATGAGTGGTCAGCAGTAAATAAACTAATACAAATACTTTAACTCTCTGTGGATTTTCCTGAAATGGAGGTGACTGGTTGTCAATCAGATTTTCTTAAAAGTTTTATAAAAATTAATGACGGATAATAGATATACACCTTACATGATACAAGAACGGGTGATATTGAGGGAAATTAACAGTAGAAAAATTCAAAAGGGTAAGCCAGTTATTAATTTTATAACTTGTATTTAGCAATATTATGAACTCAGAGTACCAGTCCACCAGAAGTTGATAAAAAATATGTCTCCAAGTTTATACAGGAACTTTGGAGTACATATTTATGGAGTTATGTATTTGATGTTAGTTTTTCTCTTTCAGATGAAGAAATTAAGAAACAAAACTTTATATAGAATCTGCCAGCTATGAATATGATCCAAGTTTAGACTTGACGATTCAAGACAGGTGGTAGCCATAAGATCGATATATTCAAGGAGAAGCTGTGGGTACCAACCAGCATGTGAGGAGGAATCTCACCAAGTGTGAGGAAAGGATTAAATGAATATAGCGTCTGTTATATGTGCCAAGCTTACGGTCATCAGTCATAAGATATCCCATCAAAAGTCACTGAAAGTGGGAAGTTGTGATGTTCAATGAAACACTCTGTGTCATAGGAATAGGTGATAGATGAGGCCAAGAAAGAGTAAACACACATACTACCGATCAACTCCCTGCATAGATGCAGTTGCAGCAACAAAGTAGTGTAGACCTTTAACTATGTTCAACTGGCTTGCTGGTGGAGGAACCTCCATCACTACCACCGACCTCAATCCAGCTTTATGAGAGGCGACAATAGTGGTTTACGACGGTCCATGAGTGAAATGATGAGCATATCTCAGGATTCGTCATGGCATCTCGGAATGCTGTCGGTTATTTAGTAATCGTCCAGGTAAGTCGATAATAGCCAAGGGTGTACCACACGTGTTCCATACACCCTTTTTTATATTGCACCCTCTCCCAAACGGATAATAGATAAACCACTTTAAGATTGCCATAATATATTTCATGTTATATGAGTTTGTTTGGCATTTCTGCTTTTTATCTGTTGAATAAATTTGGATTGCATTCACTTTGCTTCGTTATTACCACAAAACACCTTACCTTGCCACATTGGCGACTATCAGAGTCACTGCTCCATTCCTGGTTTTTTTACCCACTGTTTACCTCTACCTTTTATACAACGCCACCCACTGATCTTGACTCTTCAACATACACCACCTTGATGAAACTGGCCTCCTTCAGCAGCAGGGAAGTGTTTGCTTTGTTTCAGATAACGGAAATTCAGATGGGAAATAAGGGCATGATTCACTTAAAAAGCTAATAAAACTATACTCTCGGGGTGATCCATTAGGACAGGTTCCCAGAAATCTATGACTGGGTTTGTGAAAAAGGGGAATTCCCAATAGCATGTGGCACCCTCAAAACATACCTCCTAGAGCAGTACTCATAGTCAAGAGCTACCAAAAAATCCAAGAATTTTCAGCTCTCTCAACAAAAGGCTTCACTTTCCCTCAAGGAAATTAAATGTATCACTCACCGACAACATACGACATACAACTCACCTTGGAGGTAAACTTAATTTGTGCCTTTTGGGTACGACACATAACCATACCTGTACACGCTGCTATCCCCAATGTAAATACCTTGCCCATGAAGGACTTGGTGACAGAAGTAAATGCTTTTATGGACTGACACTTCACACCCATTTGAGACTTTAATCTATGCCTCCACTTCTGACAAATAGGTAAACTGATCAACACTGACCGAAATTTGAGTGAAATTGTGAAACACAGACGCCCGCGGGGTGATATGTCTTAGGGGTGACAAAGTTCATCACCACTTACATATGCCACTTTTCGCTCACCTCTAAACCAATGACCTTGATAGCTAGTTACTGATGCCCATCAACTGCAGTTCTGCTATTACCAATACAGATTTGGGATTATTGTGAAGACACATATGTACGGTTGCCAGTGGGCATGATATCATGTGAATTGGCTATCGCATGTGGTGGTGGCCGCCTCTGCCGCTAATCATTCATGTTTGATTGATGCATGTATGTGTCTGTGGCTTTTCATATGCACTAGTGCTTGCCATTCTTTCTAACCCTTCCGACATCCGCCGGGTAGCTGCAAACAGATCAGAAATCCCCACTCACAGGTATGAGTATACATTTGGGATGGTCACATACCATTGGAAATTCCAAGTAGGCGGAGTATCATTGCTCCTACTGTGTGTTTATATCCACACTCTTTTCCACCAGGCGGTGGAAATGGACGCTTTGCCAAAAAACCTTGAACACCTGGTAATCACCCATCCATATCGTCATGAAGAAAGATGGTTATCTGCGTCCGTGTGGGAATTAGAGGAACTTGAACATGCAAACGGATCTGGATTACTACCTCCTCGGAAACCTCGCAGTGTGACTTATTTGCGAAAAGTCAAGGATTTCTTCATACTCCACTTCATGAAGGGATATCATCAGGTGCCCATGAACCCCGAACCCATACCCAAGAATGCCATCACTAACGCCTTTGGTATATTCAACTTCAATTACTCGTGTTTCGGCCTCCTTAATACTAGGGCTACTTTTCAACGACTCCCAGGTGGCATCTTAGGAGACCTCCCCCTCTGTGTATGGAACATGGAGGACATATATGTTTTCTCCTCCTCCAAAGAGGAACACCTCCATCACCCATGCATTGTGTTCAATCACCTACAGAAGAACTGTCTTTTAGTCCAGTATGAAAAGAGTACCTTTGGCACACACATAATATCATTCTTAGGGCACCACATCACTCCGAAAGGAGTCCACCCCCTCTGTAAAAAGGTAGCCGCAATTGAGAACTTCTCCTCTATTTCGAACATCAGAGAGCCACAAGAAATCTAGGGCATGATTAACTATTATCACCGTTTCCCAGCCACTTTTGCCCCCTCTACCCTTCCCACAAAGGCAAGCCAAAAGAACTGAAGTGGGGTCCCCATCAAGAAGCGGCCCTCTGCAATGCACAGAATGCCCTACAAACTGCAACATCTCTCACTTTTGTTTTGCAACAAGCATCTCTCCTCTCCACCTATGCCAGAAATGAAAAAATTGGTGCAGTACTCGAACAGGTGATCAACGGTTGGCCCCGCCAATTGGCTTTCTTCAGCAAAAGAAACGTACCAAGGCAGAATTGGTGGCGGTGCACTTTTCTCTCCCTTACTTTCGTCACTTCCTTGAAGGTATGCCGTTCGTCATTCGCATTGACCACAGGCCTTTGATGGACACCTTCACTCGACAGTCTAACACCTAGTAGATCCGTTAATGCTGACACTTCTCCGTTGGGGCTGAATATAATTGTACCCTTTAACACGTCCCTTGGAAAATTAATTCTGTTGTTGATGCCTTATCAAAAAACACACTGGTTATCATTCACCTGGGATTACATTACAACGCCTTGGCAGAAGCCCAACAAAATGACTTCCTGTACGCTCTTTCAAATGGACGACATCCCCTTTGTTGACTCAAATGCATATCCTCTGTAATGTCATTAATGGTAGATCTAGAATATGGATTCCTGTTCCCAAGCGGTGAGAGGTGTTTGTCTTCATTTGAGGCCTTTCATATCCACCTGGCCCATCTATTGCACAACTAATGGAAACAAGGTTCATTTAGCATGGCATTACTAAGATGCTGAAGACTGGGACTGCCAGTACTGCATACCAAACTCATAAGGTACAACAAAACATGGATTCAGGTGAGGGCACCATTCTTCAACCTCACCATCAGTTTGTCCACATCCACATCAACATAGTGGGGACCCGATACACATCGCAAGAACACTGTTACCTTTTAACATTCATCGATCGAACAGCTCGTTGGGCTGCAGCCCTTTCCATGTAAACTGCAACGTACGCCTCATGTTCATTTACCTTACTCTTCGGATATATAGCAAGATTTGGTATCCATCAGCATATCACTTTGGATAGGAGTACCTCTTTAACTTCTTAATTTTGGTCATCATTGGCGAATCTTCTGCAAGTCACAATACATCACACAACTGCATACAACCCTGCTGCCAACAGAATGGTTGAACGTATCCATCACAGCCTCGAAGCAACTCTGATATCCTGCAGCAAGGACTCTAATTGCTTTCCCAAGCTTCCCTGGCTCCTTCTGGGACTGAGGACCACTCCTAAAGATGTCCTGGATGTCTCGGCAGCTGATAGGGTATATGGTGACCTGTTGGTCATCCCTGCAAATTATTTTGTCTGCAACCACCTCTGACAGTCCAAAGCACCTTAGTTACATTGTGAGAAAATTTATTCCTTGCCGATAGGCTTGCAAGCCACCAGCTAAGCAACAAATAACAACGGATCTGCTTTTGTCATCACATGTGTTTGTGCGTAACAGCAATCTCAGTCCTGCGCTAACAACCCCTTACACAGGCTATTTCCTCAAAATCTGCCGAACGGCAAAGGCTTTCTGCATCATCATTGGTGGGAAAAAGACTCTGCCTTCATTGACCGCCTGAAACGTGCATATCGTCTGCAGCATGACGACCCTCTAGAGCAGAGCACCCTATATAATGTGAATGTCGTCTTTAGGAAGAGGGGAGCCATGCACTTCATGTGTTTCATACACTCTTGTACACTGTAACAGTTTATATTTTTTATTTTATCACTTGCTATTCCCTGCACTGTTATAGACTTACTTGCTATCATGCTATATCATGCTTTTTTACGTTTGAGTTTTTGTGTCAATTTTGCTTGGGCCTCGCCTTCTCTGTATAAAAACTTGATGATTGTTTAATAACTCTACTTGCATTCACTTCTTCTCTCAGTTATCACCAAACTGGTGCATCTCCACACATCCTTTACGTTCTATTTTATGGTCAAATCTACACTTGTACTAAACATGGTTGAATTCGCTACATTTGAAACATACCTTTCTTTTTCTATTAATTTATCTGTTGCCACTTTGATGGTAATGAGCTTTGTGATTGTGTGGCCATTAGTAATTTTACGTATGGGGATTTTCCTGTCGTCTAATATAACTTAAGTCTGGGGCATAGGGCAATGAAGTTTATTTAAGGTTAAGTAGGGTCCTGACAGTCAATATTAAGTATCTTCTGATTTCGTTCCATAGTCATATTTGTTTGGTCACTATCTTTTACATGCAAGGATACTTTTCTATTTTCACTTACTGTGTGTGGCATGTGGTTTTTATTTGACCAATAATGTGAGACTCTTTTTATTTGAGATGTAGAAGATATAGCTTGTAATATTTTCCTGCATCAGTTTTACTCAAACCATCATAACCAATATCTTTATGTTAATAATAGCAATATATATCTAACTCACCAATTCCCATTTCACAGTAATCACTAGTTTTCCTAAAAGTTAGACCATTATTGCTGCACCATTTAGATATATTTTCAATAAACAAAAGGATCATACACGCCAATCATCTGACTTTAGAGTGGAACCAGATCACAGTTTTACAACCATATTTTAGCCAGTGTTCTTAAATTCAGCAACCAAGGTGTCAAGGCTTTCTTCATCAAGAAGGTCCTTGATCCCACAATATATGATACCTCCCTCTAAAAAATACCGGATTTTTTCTTGGATCTATTATTTACTTAAATCCAAATTACACTTATGAAGAGTCCTAACAATTTCATGGTCATAAAAGTCATCAGATTTTATTCCCTATAACCATGAATATCCTACTAATCGTATATTCTTTTCAGGGGTAACATTTCATCCCTGTATTGGGGAAATGTCTTTAGGACGTATGCATTTTGCAAGACTGTAATTCTCTATCCTGCTAAAAGTAGTTTTATATCTAATTCATTAATTTCGCTTTTCTTCTCTGTGAAATTGTTATCGGCAACATATAAGAAGTCATTCATCTCTTTTAAGAGTTTATAATTTTAAGGATAAGTTTAACCAGATTATTAACTGCATTTCCTGATGCTTGGATTGTTTCCATTTCTGAGGTACGGGAAGATGATGGCTGTCTGTATATTGAGGAGTATAGGAATGTGATATCCGGTGTTCCACAGGGTAGTGTTCATGCCCATTACTTTTCCTACTATATGCACATGACATGGGGTTTGGTCTAGAAAACAAGCCTGTTGCATATTCAGATGATGCTACTCTCTTTGCATCAATTCCATCCCCTGAATGTAGATCTGGGGTTGGTGAATCTCTTAATAGAGATTCAGCTAAAATTAGTGCATGGTGCAAATTATGGGATATGAAGTTGAATCCTAACAAAACTCAAAGTGTGATTGTAAGTAGGTCAAGGATGGTGGCTCCTCAACATCCGGATCTCAGTATTGATAATGTTTCTTTAAATTTGTATGACTTTTAAGATTTTAGGTGTGATTCTTGACAGCAAAATTATTTTTGAGAAACACATTAGGTCTGTGTCTTCTTCAATTGCACAAAAAAATGTATTATTGAGAAAGTCTTACAAGATTTCGAATGATCAATCTATTCTGAAGAAGTGTTTTAATTCTTTCATTCTACCTTGTTTGGAGTATTGTTCTCCTGTCTGGTGTTCAGCTGCTGATTCTCATCTTAATTTGTTGGACAGAAACTTACGGTCTATTAAATCTCTTATTCCTGAGCTATATATCAATCTTTGGCACCGTCGTTCAATTAGTTCATTATGCATGTTGCATGACCATCCTTTACATTCAGATCTCCCTGGGCAATTCTATCCTGTTCGTAACACTAGGTAGGCAGTTAATTCTAATAGCCAGGCCGTCTCCATCATGAGGCTCAATACTACACAGTATTCTAGAAGTTTTATTCCAGCTGTTACCAAATTGAGGAAGGATCTTCCTAATCGGGTAGTTGAATCAGTAGAACTTCAAAAGTTCAAAGTTGGAGCAAATTTTTTTTCATGTTGGCCGGGCTGATATGATTCTTTTTATAGTTTATATATGACATATCTGTTTTTGACGTTAATAGTTTATATAGGACATATCTGTTTTGACGCTGTTACTGTTTTTAAAATGATATATTGTTAATTTATTTTCATCATTTATTTATTTCCTTATCTCCTTTCCTCACTGGGCTATTTTTTCCCTGTCGGAGCCCTTGGGCTTATAGCATCTCACTTTTTCACCTTGGGTTGTAGTTTGGCTAATAATAATAATAATAATAATAATAATAATAATAATAATAATAATAATGGAAGAAAACATTGTTGATTAGCATATAATTGCTAGCTCATTTTCCTCCCAAGTTTGATTGTCTGCAATGTTTTTGCAACTTACCTTTAGTGTAGTTTGAGTGAAAAAACTCAAAGGAGGGATTGCAAGAGGATGTTAGTGGAGTTTGTTCCTTTCTTGTTCTCTATTTTAAGGATTTTGCAAATGGTGTTTTAGCAGCATCTAAAATGGTTATTTCCTTTTCAACTGAAATAACGGGCATGATGATGATTATCATTAAACGTATATGGTTAATCAATATATGGGTCATTAGATACAGATATAGTTTCAGGTAAATAATTGCAGCTTAAAGAATATTGCCTACTGAGCATGCAAAACCTTAAGAAAAAAGTGACAGACATCCTCTTTATGAACTTGGGAACCATAATAAGCTAAAATATAGTACATAGATAACTCCGATGTTACTAATTAAGACATAGTAACATGTTTTATGACTTCACTAACACAGTTCCATAGTCAATAACCAGCACAAGCATAAAAAAAATAACGTAATTTCATAAAATAAAGTCATGTATAATAAGCACTATTTACCATGTCATAAGAGAGAGAGAGAGAGAGAGAGAGAGAGAGAGAGAGAGAGAGAGAGAGAGAGAGAGAGAGAGAGAGAGAGAGAGAGAGAGAGAGAGAGAGAGAGGAGTAGCTTTTCAGTCATCGAGGGGGATGTCTTCCCAACAGAGGGATATGCTGGATGTACTACATGGTTGGTACTCTGCATCTTTATGTTAGGCTTCTGCCCGGGTGTTGCAAGCCAATTCTAGATGAATGGGAGCCAATGTGTTTCTTGACTGGGCATCAGCAGGCCGATTTATTTTTCAAAGGACGTGTTGTAGGGTGTAGTTGTAGTCAGCCAGAGTGGGGAGGTATCACATTTACAGGAGTACTAGTCATTAACTGTCATAGGAAGAAGTCAACAGAGGTCATGTGATGCATGTGAATGATGAATGGAATACCTTTTAGGGAGTAATGTAAGTGATGGACCGCCATATGCAATGCCAGTAATTTTCTGTCAAAGGTATAGTAGGTGCATTCAACTTCGGACAATATTTCACTGAATGAGGCCAATGGGTGTGGCGATTCATTTACCAACTTCTTGAGTACTGCACTAATAACAACGCCCCTGGTATTGATGGAGAAAAGCAAAGGAACATATGGCACGGGATTGATAAGAGTTGGAGTTGATAGGGCCTTCTTATTGTTGCAGAAGGTCGCTTCTTGAAGGAGACCAAACTTTATGTCTTTTGGTTTGCCATTATGGGAAGTATAGAGGATGGCAAAAGTGGTGCCAATGCCTACCAGGAATCCATGATAATAGTTTATCTTGACCAAGAATTGTACCAGTGCTTTGCTAGTTGTGGGCATGGGAAATTTCTCTACAGCTGCTACCTTCTTATAGAGGGGGTGTAATCTTTCAAGTGTGATGCACTGCCTTACGAATGATACTTCATTGGAACCAGAGGTACACTTTTCTTACCCAACTGAAAGTCAGCTCTGTTTTAGGTGGTTAAGAACACTGCATAGGTGACATAGATGTTAGCCTTTGTAGGAAGAGAAAGCAAGTTTGTCGTCCAAGTAACATACACATATGAAGAGGTCACCCAAGATGTATTTACCAAAGAGGTAGGTGATGGCGGTCTTGTGATTGTCTTTTTGGGTTCATCAGCACTAGATAACTCCCTTTGAAGATGTAGAGCTTGGAAAACACGTACACTTTATGCAAGCAGTTGGGAAGGGGATAGCGGTCCTTTTCAATCTGCATGTTCAGATGCCTGTAATCCCTAAAAGACCGCAGTGGCGTATCCTTCTTCAGGGGGATAGGGAAGATGACTGCAATGGACTGGAGGCCTTTTGACAAAATCCAATTTTTTTCATTTTGGTTAATAATTTCTTCGCGGTGGCAAAACACTCCAGGTCCGAACACCTGAATCTGGTAAACACTGATGGCCCCGTCGTCTTCTTAAACACCGTGTTTATATGGAGCCGTGGGCATCTGACAAAATTTCTAGAAGGTAAAATTTTCGGTAAAACATGAGGAGTGGGCATAGGCATCTGTGGATGAATTGAAGTAGAGAGCTAGTTCAGAGGATTGGGTCTCAGTAGTGTCGAGAAGTACAAATTCATGTTGACTAACCGTCGGTAAGCTTCAGCAACCAGGAGGGTGGAATGTGAGAGGATTAGCAATATGACGACACCAATGAAAAACTTCAAAATATATTTTGCTCTTAAAAACGATAATGTAAAGGTTTCATAACCGTTAATGGGAATCGCAGATCTAATGGCAGCTACCAGCTTGACGTTTTCAGACTTTGACAGACTACGTAGTGTCCTGGAGAGTGGCATTGGCTGAAGATAACTGCAAGCACCCCTGTTTACCAGAAATCGTACGCCAATACCTGTATCATGTAAAAAGATAATATTAGTGACAATGGAGGCCACCCCAGAAAGCGATGGCCAACGTTGGTTTTTTTTGCCAACTGAAAATATTCACATATTTTTTCATAGCAGCCTTGAACATGGAGTGTTAGTAGCGAAACTGCAGCTAATGGGAGTCAGGAAGTGGCTGTAGAGGTTGTTGGTTGTGGAGTGGGAGAGGAATGGCATATGTGGGTTGTGGGTGGCATTTTTAATGGTCTGTCACAACAAGGGTTGAAGGTCTGATTTACTGCTCACACATCAGCTTTGGTCGATTTTGAATAGTTGTTGTCCTCATCAGGAGTGGCACCGTTGAAAAAATTCTTGAAGGTGGTGAAGTGGCTGTCCATAAGTACTTTGACTTTGGTTACCATATCCTTTATGGCAAAATATCAACTTTGGGCGCGATAGCACTTATTGGTTCGTGTACCCGTCATTCCTAAGGGGCAAAAAGTAGTTTCACCCCACGATGAGAGCCATCTGCAGCAGGTTGTATTCGAGCAGTACTGGTAATTTTCCTGAAGGCCAGTGAAGCATTTGGTACCCCAATTGTTGTTGAGAGAGCTTAAAATGTTTGGATACACGAGCGGCCAGTGTTGGCAACTACTGCTCCTTGAAGTATGACTTGATTACATCGTGGATTATTGGAGTGTCCCCTTGCTCGCAAAACCAATCGGATATATCTGGGAAAGTGTTATGTTGCTATAGGAGTCACGACCTTGATGCCATATTTGACTTGAGCATGCTGGAACCTGGCAAACGCCTTTCTGCTTGCGAAGGGCAGCAGTTTCATTGGGACGGCGTGCGCTGAAGAGAAAGGTTCAGTGGGCGGCATCTTCAAACCCTAGGGCACAGCTGAAAGAAGCGGACACTCAGCAAGTCACCAATCTGCAAATATACGAATTAGGTAATAAATGATAGGCGAGGTGAGTTCAATTAAACTTTCTTGAATTATCACCGATTTTTTATACAGATATGTACAAACTAAAAATTCACGAAAATTCAAACATGAAAAGTAGGAGCTAGCATGATAACAACAAGTTGCACTATAACAGAGAAGGGAATAGTGAGTGGTAAGAGGAAAAATCAAAACCGTTAGTGTAAGAGTGTGTATGAAACATGTGCAGGACATATTTCAAGGATATAGATATAAGAAGAGGTTCTGCATATGTTATAAATCTAATTATCATTAGGTGGTAAGCCAAGATAACAGTGCACCGCAATGTAATTATTTGAACATTTTTTTTTATATTGCTACAAAATCTTTATTATTTCACATACAAGGAAGAGAACTTTTCATAACAAAACAAAATTTATTTGTTGTTAAGAAGTGAAATATGGTTAATCGAATATGAGTATTGATTTTGCAAATATATCAACAGTAAAGGTGGTGGGGTTTATCTGTATACAAGAGACTCTTTAAGGGGGCCGGCTGGGTATTGACTTTTTTTTTCTAAGGACAGGACATTGACATTAATTTCACTATATAAGGTGATTTTTTTCTAGTTATGAATTTTTCCTTTATGGTATGAAAGTTAACAAAAAAGTAAGGAAAAAAAATGAAAATATATGAAACAAAAATCGCAAAAAAAAAGAGATCTGTTTTATTGGTTTATTTACCAAATCTCAATGCTATATCTTCATAACTAAGGGAGATGACAAAATTTAAAGGTTAGTAAGTATAGTTTTGAGGTAATGGACTCAAAATTTTCTTTATATTTTTACAAAGACAATATTAATAAATGAAAAGGATTCCTTTTGTTCAAGATCTTGATTCTTTAGGCGATATGGTTGCTCCTTCATTTTTCTTCCTCACTAACTGCGAATTTCGCCGATATTACCCACTTCTGAACACTAATAAGAATAAATTTCCTCTTCTTTATGTTACTGATATATTGACATTTTCTTTTCTTCTTGCAAAAACCAAGAAAAAACAGACATAAAATCGAGTGAATATCAAAGATCAAATTCAAACATGGGCTTTCTATTTTTGTGATAGCACTGAACGCCTAATGGTGTAATTACAGTGTAATACCTCATCTTGTGAATCATGGAATCTCTACATATTCCTTTGCTCACAATTTTTTCATATTAAAATGTAATAATTAAAAAAAGAAAATATGAATAAACAAGAAATACCGCATTTTCTTGTAGATATTAATGATTTTGGTATATTAAGTTACTTTACTAATTGGACTAAAACTATGAATTTAAGAAGAATTTTTAAAAAACCTCTGAAGTTTATATTCTCCATTGTCATACGAAGCTCACTGAATTATTTTTGAGGATTTTGTGTTCTTCGTCCTATACCTCCCTAAGTTGGCATGCCTGCCAGGCTCGCTAAACGTGAGGGAAATCATGATTAATGCAAATGAAAATAACAAGGACCAGCTTTAATGAAATAAGACTAATAAAAGGCTTTTGATTGTGTCGATCCCGAACTCGTATATGATGTAATAAAGGAATTTGGATTCGAAAGTAGTTTTAGCCAGTTGATGTAATTGTTATATAAAGATGCTCAATGAACAGTAACATATCATATTCTTTTCAATAAAAAAAAAAAAAATAAAAAAAATCTGTGAGGCAGGGATGTCCCGAATCCTTGTTTTTTGTTTTATTATTATTATTATTATTAATGTGTAGCATTGATCTTTCTATGGAAGGAGGCCTTCTGAAATATATATCTATATATCTATATTTCAATCCATATACCAAGGCACTTCCCCCAATTTTGGGGGGTAGCCGACATCAACAAGGAAACAAAACAAAAAGGGGACTACTCTCTACGTTCCTCCAGCCTAACCAGGGACTCAACCGAGTTCAGCTGGTACTGCTAGGGTGCCACAGCCCAACCTCCAACAATTCCACCACAGATGAAGCTTCATAATGCTGAATCCCCTACTACTGCTACCTCCGTGGTCATCTAAGGCATCGGAGGAAGCAGCAGGGCCTACCGGAACTGCGTCACAATCGCTCGCCATTCATTCCTATTTTTAGCACGCTCTCTTGCCTCTCTCACATCTATCCTCCTATCACCCAGAGCTTTCTTCACACCATCCATCCACCCAAACCTTGGCCATCCTCTTGTACTTCTCCCATCAACTCTTGCATTCATCACCTTCTTTAGCAGACAGCCATTTTCCATTCTCTCAACATGGCCAAACCACCTCAACACATTCATATCCACTCTAGCCGCTAACTCATTTCTTACAACCGTTCTCACCCTCACCACTTCGTTCCTAACCCTATCCACTCGAGATACACCAGCCATACTCCTTAGACACTTTATCTCAAAAACATTCAATTTCTGTCTCTCCATCACTTTCATTCCCCAAAACTCCGATCCATACATCTCAATTGGTACAATCACTTTCTCATATAGAACTCTCTTTACATTCATGCCCAACCCTCTATTTTTTACTACTCCCTCAACTGTCCCCAACACTTTGCATCCTTCATTCACTCTCTGACGTACATCTGCTTCCACTCCACCATTTACTGCAACAACAGACCCCAAGTACTTAAACTGATCCACCTCCTCAAGTAACTCTCCATTCAACATGACATTCAACCTTGCACCACCTTCCCTTCTCGTACATCTCATTACGTTACTCTTACCCACATTAACTCTCAACTTCCTTCTCTCACACACCCTTCCAAATTCTGCCACTAGTCGGTCAAGCTTCTCTTCTGTGTCTGCTACCAGTACAGTATCATCTGCAAACAACAACTGATTTACCTCCCATTCATGATCATTTTCGTCTACTAGTTTTAATCCTCGTCCAAGCACTCGAGCATTCACCTCTCTCACCACTCCATCAACATACAAGTTAAACAACCACGGCGACATCACACATCCCTGTGTCAGCCCCACTCTCACCGGAAACCAATCACTCACTTCATTTCCTATTCTAACATATGCTTTACTACCTTTGTAGAAACTTTCCACTGCTTGCAACAACCTTCCATCAACTCCATATAACCTCATCACATTCCACATTGCTTCCCTATCAACTCTATCATATGCTTTCTCCAGATCCATAAACGCAACATACACCTCCTTACCTTTTGCTAAATATTTCTCTCATATCTGCCTAACTGTAAAAATCTGATTCATACAACCCCTACCTCTTCTAAAACCACCCTGTACTTCCAAGATTGCATTCTCTGTTTTATCCTTAATCCTATTAATCATGAAACTACCATACACTTTTCCAACTACACTCAACAAACTAATACCTCTTGAATTACAACACTCATGCACATCTCCCTTACCCTTATATAGTGGTACAATACACGCACAAACCCAATCTACTGGTACCATTGACAACACAAAACACATATTAAACAA
>NC_090734.1:53565643-53570643 GCF_036898095.1 Palaemon carinicauda
AAAAGGGATCTTGAGGTTAACATACATAGTATGACCAAACAAAAGTACACACTGAATATACAAATAGTCTCATAGTTGTATATTTGCTAAAATAACATCAGTGTCTCTTATATCTATCAATTGATCCATACAAATATGAGGGATACTTACTTTGGTAAGTTGAAGAACTCTGGCATGTATACATACAATTGTCTGGCGAAGGTGGACGCACTACATTCTAATAGACATTTATTACTAATATATGACTAAAAGATGTTCAGTAAAATTAATATTAGTAGTATGACATTGGGATTATACCTGTAACAAGTACAAAGACTATATTTCCTTCTTGAAGGAAGAAATGATGAGTGCCACTCTCAGACTGAAGACAATTATAAAACAAATTCTCTTCATAATTACTGTACTGGTTACTTCTATCTGCACTGTGTACTTCGTACACCGGCACTAGTGCTATCTGTATAATTCCACACCTGTGACTTTGAACAGAGCCAGTGTTATCATGGTAACACTTAATTAAAAGAAGTCACACCTAAAAAGGGTGACCTCTTCTCCCTTTAATTGACAGTCCCAGTCAATCAGCTGTTCATCGTAGAATTAGATGGCAGGTTAAATATTCTACCTGGCATCACCACATATTGCTTCAGATCATAGATTTGTCTAGCATAGTGTATGTAAAATACTCTGGATGATTCTCATCCGTTACATATGCGAGGACATGTAAGGTCCCAAACCAAATACTGTTTACTACAGTAATTAGGGGGCAGGTTTTAATACACTACCTACCGCCACTACGAAGTGCTTCAGTTCATGCACTTGTTTTGCATAGTGTTTGTAAAACACTCTGGATGATTTCCATCCAGTGTATGAACGAAGGCGTTCAAAGTCCATATACTGAAAGAAGTTCAGTGATGAAGCAATCTTTCTCGGATCATGACCTGCGGGAGTACTGTCCGGATCCGCTCTATGAATAAAGTAGGTGAGCTTCGCCCTTAGTTGTTTTAGGGATAAATTTGATCCAGAAGTTTCTCCTTTAAAGAGCTGTCCTCTCCTGAAGTCTGAAGTTCTAAGAAGATAGACCTTTAGACACTCTACAGGACATAGAGAGACATCTTCCTTCAGAGGGCAGATTCTCCAGGGACCCCACCTCTTAGTGGATAGCTCGTTCTTAGCGAGAAAGGATGGATCAGGAAATAGATTCAGTTTTCCCACTTTCGTGAACTGAATGTGACCCTCATCTCTGAATAGGGCCACTATTTTACTAACTCTAGCCCCTGAGGCAATAGCGAACAGAAAAATAACCTTTTGGGTTAGATCCTTAAGAGAACAATTTTCATTGTTCACAGATGAGGCATAATGTAAGACCTTGTCCAAAGACCAAGAGATGGGCTTTGGTGGTACCGCGGGCTTAAGCCTAGCAATTGCTTTAGGAATCTTATTAAAGATTTCCTTCGCCGGATCCACTTGAAATGCATATAGGAGAGGCCTAGTCAAGGCTAACTTGCACGTATTTATCGTATTGGCCGCCAGACCTTGGCTATGAAGGTGGAGAAAGAAGGACAGAAAGAATTTCATTGAAATTTCTTTCAGTCCTTTTGCTTTGACAAACGCAACCCACTTTTTCCAGGAAGACTCATATTGTCTTCTAGTTGACTTCACCTTGTATTCTTCTTAGAATTCTATATTGCCTTTTGAGATACCAAACCTTTTTCTAACCACTAGAGCGAGAAAATCATGAAATGAAGGGTTTGGGTTCTCTGCAATAAAAGGAAGGCAGTTAATTTCTGAATCTTCAGAAATATACCTAGTGTCAGAGCTAGGACAAGCCTCATCTAGTCTGTTAGCCCCAATAGAGGATCCTCGTATGGGGCTATATGGCGAGGTAGGTTCTTGAAGACGCTCGTGATGAAGAGGTCGAATTGCAGCTCTGGGACTTGTTTCCATCTGGGAGGGAATATGTCTGCGCCCATGGACCATTCCAACTCTATCGGTTTGTATCAAAATAGAGTATCCACTGTCACATCGTGGATCGGTTGTAAATGAACTGCTGGTAGGTGCCGTCCCTTCAAGAGAGGGATGGGTAACTTCACCAAGACTGAATGAGACGTTCGAATGTGACGTCTTATTATCGCTTCGGTGTCCCAGATCAGTTGAAGGGAGCCTGATCTGTGTGGAAGGGTCTTCCCCACCCATGCAAGGACCAGCAGAGTCTTGCGACTTTCGTGCTCTAATTTTTGTTAGAGAAGCGATTAAAGAGGGACATATCTCAGTCTTTTTTTTTATCTCTTCAAGCGTTTGATGCGTGTTATCTCCAAGCTCTTAACGCATCTTTCTGGTGTGCCCTTAGCACCAGGTCTGTCACTATTGCGAACTTGGGAAAGTTTAGTGCTTTTCCCTGTTGGCATTTTGGAAATATGACTGATTACCTGAGTCTCTTGACAGACCTCACGAGCTCCTTTTATATTCCCAAAGGAAAGGAGAGTTGATGCGATTGAGGGCTTCGATGGACTTTTGACCATCGAAACCTCAGAGCTGGAGAAAGTCGAGACTTCTAGAATCTTATGTTGCATCTGTGATGTCCCGGGAACCGGGACATCTCTTTGAATGCACATTGGCTGGACACTTCAGGTGCTGCCCACTCCAGCCTCTCGATAAGGTATATTAATACCTGAACTATTTTTAGGCTTGACTTTGACGTGACTAAGTTCGTCAATCCTTTGAAGATACTTAGGACTGTGAGTCCGACACGTATCTTTCCTAGGATGAATGTTACTCTCTGTAACATGAATTATAGATAGGAGGAAGGGGGGTGGTTGACTGGAAGGTTCTGAAGGACACCTTTCAGGTCTGACAAGACTACGAACACCCCTAATTTGAACAATGTCCATATGTTCAGAAGGATTAACATTCAGAACTTGCTGTTTTTTGTGAACTTGTTGAGTAGCGACAAGTTCAGAATGACTTATTGATATCTTGAGTCTTTCTCTTGAACACAAAACAGCCTTCCCTTAAACTCGATGAGCTATAGTTTTCTTACCACCTATATGCTCAATAGCTCTCAGGTATACTTCTCCAGGAGGGTTTTGAACTGTAGGAGAAGGTTAGGAAATGATGGTAGGGACATTTCTGTTTCCCATCAATGGCTCATCTTGAATAGGCTTTGGAGCAAAGGATCGAAGGTCCTGCGATCCTGAGGGAAAGTTCCTCCTAGCCGAAGCGTCTTTATGCTTCGAGTAGTCAGTAGGATTAGACTTTTGACCATCTGCCTGTAGTACCGTGGTCACTAGAATAGTGGGAGGTTGTTGAGCAGCCCGGATATTTCCGGTATTTTTTATCTTCTTTTTAGGTTGGGGACCCACAACCACAGAAGATTTTCTCTTTGAAGGAATGCCCCGTTTTTGGAAAAGACTTATGTTCTCCATGGTGGCGTTCTAATTACTTCCTTAATGACCTCGTGTGGGAAGAGGTCTCTACCCCAGATGTTGGAGGATATTAGCTTCCTTGTTTCGTGTTTCACTGTTGCGTCAGCGAACACAAACTCTCTACATGCTCTCTTGGCCTTCATAAAAGCGTAAAGGTCCTTCACCAAGATAGCCATATGCATTTTGGCTATGACCATGAGCATGTGTAGGGTACTTTCGTAGGTTGAACACAACTCTATGTAGTTTTGTAGAGGAAGGGATGTTGCAAGTTTCTCCTTTGACTCATGTTCATTACACAAGAGCAACTCAGACAATTTAGGGAGACATACCTTGAATTGTCGACTTTCGATGTCCTTGTCTAATTTTCCTACTGAAAATGTCAAATGGACTTCCTTCCAATCCCTTTCCTGTCCGGGAAAAGCTGGTGACAAAGGCTTGCACTCATCGAGTGTGGGACATGGCTTACCCGCCTCTACCGCTTTGGCAACAGAAGTAAATGCCTTACCCATAAAGGGGAATGAGAGTGAAGTAGGAGCAAGAAAGGAAGGGTGTCTGTTATTCAGTGAGAATACCTTCGACTCTGAATAACCCGCCTTTCTCAGACTACCTGAAAGGATAATCTGTGCCTTATAATGGTCGAGAATCAAGACATCCTATGGTTCTGTTCCTTTTATTGACTTTGGTTCGTACTTCAGTCGAACCCAACAATTAGGGAAAGCATCAAAGCTTGGCCAAAATTGAGTTTTGTCCAAAGGAACAGCATCTATTTTCTCTGAGATGTAGAGATTGCCATTTGATATCAGCATCTGCTCCGCAAACCTCCAGTGATTGGTTATGGAGCATGTTGGTGGGTCTTGATTCAAGGATCGTTTGACTGACCCCTGGGAAGCGACAAGAGAAGCTTTACGAGGCCCTATCTTGCGTTTTACTTCCTTTTTTTCGTTTTGTTTAGGAAAGCTATCTATTTGATTCTTCAGCTGGATACATAATTGTACCACATTATCCAAATTAGGGGTAGAAGATGAAGATGTCGACATCGATGGCTCTAAAGCCGGCACAGGCGGAGGAAATTCCGACACAACATTTTACTCTTCTACCTTGGGGCATTTCTTGCCCTTAATCCCAAAGGTTTTCTGGCCGTCAGGGGATGTAGTTGGCTCCTGAGGCACTAATGTTTTCTCACTTGCTTCCGGAAATAGTAGCTTACGCATCCTATCATTAGGTAGGAAAGGTCCCGGAGAGATCTTTTGAAAGCCTCTCACCCAGTTGCATAATCTATATTGAGCTGTATACCTAGTCTCTGTAGACTTGGGATTTTCAAAACTCTCGGACATTAATGTCCGACATATATTGCAAAACTGTGGGTTCCAATAATGTCGGGATCCGGAAATAATATTGCAGGGGGCATGAAACATCCAAGTATTATTACCGTAAAAATACTTACTCTTGGCCTTGCAGAGAACTGCAGCACAAGGTATCTGGTGTTCCTCCTGTAAAGAAAGGAAAACCAAATGAGTATACAATGGATTATCTCCTTGACAATCAACATGCAAATGTCCTTTACAATAGAGTAGCTTAGGA
>NC_090734.1:53580643-53585643 GCF_036898095.1 Palaemon carinicauda
ACTTAGCACTTCCTATGCTTATGAACAAACTTAATCAAATTTACATATTTAGCAGAATTTCATAATAACGCAGGACTCTCCATAAAAGTGGCCACTGCACACTATCATAGGATTTTTCGTAGTCCACTAGTCCTATCAAATGGGGATACCTATATTTTATGAATGTTTGAACATCTCTCAAATTGAGAATCTTGTCAGTAAAACTACCACCTTTTCTAAATCTTGTTTTTTCATCATTCAGCTGTTCATGAATTTTCCTCTATAGTATCTTTAAAATAAGCATGCTATATATTTTCAGACAGTATCATCACAAAAGTTACTCCATCCTAACCTTGGGCCTTCCATATCCTGAGTTTTCTAATATTACCTTCGACTTCAAATACACTATACTCATTCATGGGTACGGCAAGGTCTTCAACAGCTTCAGATATAGCAATCAAATTATTCCCTTCCTATGTCCTATTCTTGACCTCACTAAAGTGTTCCATCAAACGTTGCCTTCATTTATTCTCAGTTGTTATAACAGATATATTCCTTTCTTGAAGGGCATATGTCTTCTTCTTTCTCCCCATAGAGAGTCCATTAATAAAAATATGACAAATTATTTTCCAATAGCCAATCCCTTAATTCAAAGTTTTGTCATCCCCATCAGCTTTCTTGTCTAAATATCATTCCAGTCAGGCTGTTCTTTTTTTTTTTTTTTTTTTTTTTTTGACCTCACGATTGATATTGCAATACACAAATTGCGCTACCTTTAAATTTTCATTACAGCCTCAAAAACTCCTAACAATCAATATCTCTCTTTGTCTTCTTAATTATATTATCCCGCATAGCATATGCTATGCACTGATTTCTCCTTGTAACTGCGTGTCCCAAAATTTTACTGCTAACTGACTGATGTATGTCCCTAATATCATGTGACGGGCCTAGAGAAGGTTGTGAACTCAAAGGCATTGTGAAAGTAATTGAGTTAATTTATTACAGAACACTCTCCTTTATATACAAAACTTCAAGGCAATAGGAAATTACATGTTCGAAAAACAGACAATGTTACATAGGAGAAACGCAGACATGTTTATTCTGGTTCTTTTTTGTGCGAGGGAAGAGCGAAGATACAAGCATAATATATACGAAATGAATTATGTACGATCGTGTGACACACGGTTGGTACATGGCTCCCCCCCCTAAGAATAACATACTGTACATGTTAAATAGGGCGCCCTATTTAGAAAGGCGAACTGTAGTTGGGTCACCTGGCAGAAGATAACCAGGTTTTAGACGATCAATGGAGACCCAGTGTTTTTTGCCACGAATGTTTAGTATAAATGCTTTTGGACTGCGTCGGGTCACAAGGAAAGGGCCCGTGTAAGGGGGCATTAGCGGTGGCTTGGTAGTGTCGTTGCGCAAGAAGACATGCGTTGCAGAGTGCAAGTCTGTTGGTATGTGATGCTTCGCTGGGGGCTTGTTAGTCTGGCGGCACGGAGTAAATTTTCCCACGACGTGACGTATGCGCTGGAAATCGTCGGAGGATGTTGAGGAAGGAAAAAATTCGGCAGGGACGACCAACGAGTCGCCATACACCATTTCAGCTGCCGAGATGTCGAGGGCGTCTTTAGGAGTGGTCCTTAGTCCCAGGAGGACCCAGGGAAGCTGAGTAAAGCAGTTGGAATCCTTGCAGCGGGACATCAAAGCTGCTTTGAGGTTGCGATGAAAACGTTCAACCATTTCATTGGCAGCGTGGTTGTAGGCCGTTGTCTGATGTAGGGTGATGCCCAGGATATTCGCTAATGATGTCCACAATTGAGAGGTGAAAGTGGTTCCCCTGTCGGAAGTAATATGCTCAGGGATACCAAATCTTGCAATCCATCCAGAGATTAAGGCAGATGTACATGAGGCGGACGTTGCAGTTTCCATAGGAATGCCTTCAGGCCAACGAGTGGAGCAGCCGATGACGGTAAACAGATAACGATGTCCTTGTGATGTGGGTAGGGGGCCTACAACATCGACGTGAATGTGTGCAAAACGACGATGAGATTGAGGAAAGGTGCCCATTCCTGAATCCGTGTGTCGATGTACTTTGGAAGTTTGGCAAGAAGTACAGGCGCGGAACCAGTCCTTAGTATCTTTAGAAATGCCGTGCTAAATGAAGTTCGCCCTCAGCAGCTGTGCAGTAGAACAGCACGAGGGATGTGAAAGGCCGTGAATGAAATCAAACACCTGTCGGCGCATGATAGCAGGAATCCAAGGTCGTGGTCTACCAGTACTGACGTCACAGAGGAGGGTGGTGTTGGAGTCTTCAAGGGGGAAGTCTTCCCAACGGAGGGACGTGCAGGATGTCCTACATGCTTGATACTCTGGATCCTGTCGTTGGGCTTCAGCTAGGGCGTTGTAATCTAATCCCAGTTGAACGGCAGCCAACGTGTTTCTTGACTGGGCATCAGCAACGGTATTCATTTTCCCAGGGACGTATTGAAGGGTGCAATTGTATTCAGCCACGGCGACGAGAGATGTCGGCGTTGCCGGCGGACCAAGCATCAAACTGTCGAGTAAAGGCGTGCACTAGAGGCCGGTGGTCTGTGCGAATGACGAAGGGCGTACCTTCTAAGAAATGGCGAAAATGACGGACAGCCAAGTGCACCGCCAGAAATTCTCGATCGAAGGTAGAATAACCCGATTCTGTCTTGGACAGTTTTCTGCAGAAAAAGGCCAATGGGCGGGGCGGGCCGTTGACCACCCGCTCGAGTTCTGCACCAATAGCGACGTCGCTGGTATCGGTGGAGAGAAGGAGAGGGGCATGTGAGATAGGAAAAGTGAGAGCCACAGCAGTTAATAGGGCCTTTTTTGCATTGCAGAAGGCTGCTTCTTAAAGGGGACCCCACTTCAGGTCCTTTTGCTTACCCTTCAGGGAGGCGTAGAAGAGAGCAAGAGTGGCGGCAATGGTTGGCAGAAAACGGTGATAATAGTTGATCATGCCTAAGAATTCCTGCAAAAACGTTGACGGTTGAGGGCACGGGGAAGTTCTAAACATCTGCTACCCTCTCAGGGAGGGGGTGGACTCCTTCAGGAGTGATGCGGTGCCTTAAGAACGACACTTCGTTGGCGCCAAAGGTACACTTGTCGTACCGGACTACAAGGCCGTTTTGTTGCAGTTGGTCGAGCACGATGCGTAGGTGATGGAGGTGTTCCTCTTTTGAGGAGGAGAACACAAGTATGTCGTCCATATAACATACACAGAAAGGGAGGTCCCCTAAGATGCCATCCATGAAACGTTGAAACATGGCCCCAGCATTACGAAGGCCAAAACAGGAGTTATTGAAGGTGTATGTACCAAACAGAGTGGTGATGGTAGTCTTGGGGATGTCATCTGGGTTCATAGGCACCTGATAATACCCCTTCAGGAGGTCGAGCGTAGAGAAAACCTTTGCTTTGTGCAGGCAGGAGGTCACGTCGGCAATGCTTGGAAAGGGGTAGTGATCCGGTTCTGTTTGCATGTTCAGGTGCCTGTAATCCCCGCACAGACGGAGGTAGCCGTCTTTCTTCAGAACGATGTGTAAGGGTGACGACCATGGGCTGGAGGCCTTTTGGCAAAGGCCCATTTCCTCCATTTCTGCAAACGTCTGTTTGGCGGCTGCCAATTGTTACGGTGCCAAAAGTCTGAATTTTGCAAAGACTGGGGGTCCCGTTGTCTTGATATGGTGAAAAATACACTGCTTGGCAGGTACTATGGCCGTTTGGCGAAGTTCGGGACGGAAAACTTCCGGCTACGACGTGAGGAGGTGGGCGTAGGCATCCGTGGGTGCGCTAATGTGGAGACCGAGGTTAGAGGGGGCGGGTTGAAGAGGTGTTGACAAGTACGAGTCTGCGTTGACCAATCGTCGGTGGGCGAAATCGACCAGAAGGTGGAAATGAGAGAGGAAATCCGCACCGAGGATTATCAATGTGACATCAGCAACGAGACATTTCACATTGAATTTACCGTTTCCGAACGATAATGTGAGGGTTTCGTAATCGTAGGTGGGTATCGTAGATCCGTTGGCAGCTACCAAGCGGTCGTCGGCAGATGTAGACAGACTACGTCTTGTCTTGGAGAGTTTCCTTGGCAAAAGAGAACGACAAGCACCCGTGTCTACCAAAAATTGCACGCCCATTCCTGCATCATGTAAAAAGAAAAGATTAGAAACATGGGAGGCCACCGCCACAAGCGATGGCCTGCTTACACGTTTTTTGGCCACAGACAATCCTCGGCACATTTCTTCGCAGTTGCCTCGAATCTAAAGTGGTAGTAGCAAAACTGCGGTGGATGGGAGGTAGTAAGTGGCTGTAGAAGTCTTTTGTTGGGGCATGAGCGATTGGTGGGTAGTGGGCGGCTTTGTCGCAGCTTCGGCCTGTCACGATGTAGGCGTGTATGTACTACGGCATTCATGTCAGCTTCGGTTGACGTTGAATAGGCATCCTCTTCGTCAGGGGTGAAGGCGTTGATGGAGGTCTTGAAGTGGCTGTCCATAAGGGCGTCGGCTTTGGTCATCAAGTCCTTTATGGGTAAACTATCGACATCGGGTATGGCAGCGCGTATAGGTCCGGGTAAATGGCGTATCCAAAGGGCACGAAGTAGGTTCACCTCACGAGGAGAGCCGTCTGTGGTATTTTGAAGGCGATCGATTCTGGTAATTTCCCTGAGGGCAAGCGAAGCCTTTTGGTCCCCCAACGGTTGTTGCTAGAGCTGAAAAAGCCTTTGCTACTTGGGCGGCTGGCGACGGCGAGTACTGCTGCAGAAAGTATGTTTTGAGGGCATCATGCGATATTGGGGTGTCTCCTTGTTCACAAAGCCAGTCGGATATTTCCGGGAAGGTTACCTCGGGTATCGCCGCGAGAACATATCTCCTTTCGTGGTTGAGCGAGTCACGCCTTGATAGATAGATAGATAGATATATAGTTATATAGAGATACACACACACACACACACACATATATATATATATATATATATAAATATATATATA
>NC_090734.1:53590643-53600643 GCF_036898095.1 Palaemon carinicauda
CGAAGTGCTTCAGTTCATGCACTTGTTTTGCATAGTGTTTGTAAAACACTCTGGATGATTTCCATCCAGTGTATGAACGAAGGCGTTCAAAGTCCATATACTGAAAGAAGTTCAGTGATGAAGCAATCTTTCTCGAATCATGGCCTGCGGGAGTACTGTCCGGATCCGCTCTATGAATAAAGTAGGTGAGCTTCGCCCTTAGTTGTTTTAGGGATAAATTTGATCCAGAAGTTTCTCCTTTAAAGAGCTGTCCTCTCCTGAAGTCTGAAGTTCTAAGAAGATAGACCTTTAGACACTCTACAGGACATAGAGAGACATCTTCCTTCAGAGGGCAGATTCTCCAGGGACCCCACCTCTTAGTGGATAGCTCGTTCTTAGCGAGAAAGGATGGATCAGGAAATAGATTTCAGTTTTCCCACTTTCGTGAACTGAATGTGACCCTCATCTCTGAATAGGGCCACTATTTTACTAACTCTAGCCCCTGAGGCAATAGCGAACAGAAAAATAACCTTTTGGGTTAGATCCTTAAGAGAACAATTTTCATTGTTCACAGATGAGGCATAATGTAAGACCTTGTCCAAAGACCAAGAGATGGGCTTTGGTGGTACCGCGGGCTTAAGCCTAGCAATTGCTTTAGGAATCTTATTAAAGATTTCCTTCGCCGGATCCACTTGAAATGCATATAGGAGAGGCCTAGTCAAGGCTAACTTGCACGTATTTATCGTATTGGCCGCCAGACCTTGGCTATGAAGGTGGAGAAAGAAGGACAGAAAGAATTTCATTGAAATTTCTTTCAGTCCTTTTGCTTTGACAAACGCAACCCACTTTTTCCAGGAAGACTCATATTGTCTTCTAGTTGACTTCACCTTGTATTCTTCTTAGAATTCTATATTGCCTTTTGAGATACCAAACCTTTTTCTAACCACTAGAGCGAGAAAATCATGAAATGAAGGGTTTGGGTTCTCTGCAATAAAAGGAAGGCAGTTAATTTCTGAATCTTCAGAAATATACCTAGTGTCAGAGCTAGGACAAGCCTCATCTAGTCTGTTAGCCCCAATAGAGGATCCTCGTATGGGGCTATATGGCGAGGTAGGTTCTTGAAGACGCTCGTGATGAAGAGGTCGAATTGCAGCTCTGGGACTTGTTTCCATCTGGGAGGGAATATGTCTGCGCCCATGGACCATTCCAACTCTATCGGTTTGTATCAAAATAGAGTATCCACTGTCACATCGTGGATTGGTTGTAAATGAACTGCTGGTAGGTGCCGTCCCTTCAAGAGAGGGATGGGTAACTTCACCAAGACTGAATGAGACGTTCGAATGTGACGTCTTATTATCGCTTCGGTGTCCCAGATCAGTTGAAGGGAGCCTGATCTGTGTGGAAGGGTCTTCCCCACCCATGCAAGGACCAGCAGAGTCTTGCGACTTTCGTGCTCTAATTTTTGTTAGAGAAGCGATTAAAGAGGGACATATCTCAGTCTTTTTTTTTATCTCTTCAAGCGTTTGATGCGTGTTATCTCCAAGCTCTTAACGCATCTTTCTGGTGTGCCTTAGCACCAGGTCTGTCACTATTGCGAACTTGGGAAAGTTTAGTGCTTTTCCCTGTTGGCATTTTGGAAATATGACTGATTACCTGAGTCTCTTGACAGACCTCACGAGCTCCTTTTATATTCCCAAAGGAAAGGAGAGTTGATGCGATTGAGGGCTTCGATGGATTTTTGACCATCAAAACCTCAGAGCTGGAGAAAGTCGAGACTTCTAGAATCTTATGTTGCATCTGTGATGTCCCGGGAACCGGGTTATCTCTTTGAATGCACATTGGCTGGACACTTCAGGTGCTGCCCACTCCAGCCTCTCGATAAGGTATATTAATACCTGAACTATTTTTAGGCTTGACTTTGACGTGACTAAGTTCGTCAATCCTTTGAAGATACTTAGGACTGTGAGTCCGACACGTATCTTTCCTAGGATGAATGTTACTCTCTGTAACATGAATTATAGATAGGAGGAAGGGGGGGTGGTTGACTGGAAGGTTCTGAAGGACACCTTTCAGGTCTGACAAGACTACGAACACCCCTAATTTGAACAATATCCATATGTTCAGAAGGATTAACATTCAGAACTTGCTGTTTTTTGTGAACTTGTTGAGTAGCGACAAGTTCAGAATGACTTATTGATATCTTGAGTCTTTCTCTTGAACACAAAACAGCCTTCCCTTAAACTCGATGAGCTATAGTTTTCTTACCACCTATATGCTCAATAGCTCTCAGGTATACTTCTCCAGGAGGGTTTTGAACTGTAGGAGAAGGTTAGGAAATGATGGTAGGGACATTTCTGTTTCCCATCAATGGCTCATCTTGAATAGGCTTTGGAGCAAAGGATCGAAGGTCCTGCGATCCTGAGGGAAAGTTCCTCCTAGCCGAAGCGTCTTTATGCTTCGAGTAGTCAGTAGGATTAGACTTTTGACCATCTGCCTGTAGTACCGTGGTCACTAGAATAGTGGGAGGTTGTTGAGCAGCCCGGATATTTCCAGTATTTTTTATCTTCTTTTTAGGTTGGGGACCCACAACCACAGAAGATTTTCTCTTTGAAGGAATGCCCCGTTTTTGGAAAAGACTTATGTTCTCCATGGTGGCGTTCTAATTACTTCCTTAATGACCTCGTGTGGGAAGAGGTCTCTACCCCAGATGTTGGAGGATATTAGCTTCCTTGTTTCGTGTTTCACTGTTGCGTCAGCGAACACAAACTCTCTACATGCTCTCTTGGCCTTCATAAAAGCGTAAAGGTCCTTCACCAAGATAGCCATATGCATTTTGGCTATGACCATGAGCATGTGTAGGGTACTTTCGTAGGTTGAACACAACTCTATGTAGTTTTGTAGAGGAAGGGATGTTGCAAGTTTCTCCTTTGACTCATGTTCATTACACAAGAGCAACTCAGACAATTTAGGGAGACATACCTTGAATTGTCGACTTTCGATGTCCTTGTCTAATTTTCCTACTGAAAATGTATAATGGACTTCCTTCCAATCCCCTTTCCTGTCCGGGAAAAGCTGGTGACAAAGGCTTGCACTCATCGAGTGTGGGACATGGCTTACCCGCCTCTACCGCTTTGGCAACAGAAGTAAATGCCTTACCCATAAAGGGGAATGAGAGTGAAGTAGGAGCAAGAAAGGAAGGGTGTCTGTTATTCAGTGAGAATACCTTCGACTCTGAATAACCCGCCTTTCTCAGACTACCTGAAAGGATAATCTGTGCCTTATAATGGTCGAGAATCAAGACATCCTATGGTTCTGTTCCTTTTATTGACTTTGGTTCGTACTTCAGTCGAACCCAACAATTAGGGAAAGCATCAAAGCTTGGCCAAAATTGAGTTTTGTCCAAAGGAACAGCATCTATTTTCTCTGAGATGTAGAGATTGCCATTTGATATCAGCATCTGCTCCGCAAACCTCCAGTGATTGGTTATGGAGCATGTTGGTGGGTCTTGATTCAAGGATCGTTTGACTGACCCCTGGGAAGCGACAAGAGAAGCTTTACGAGGCCCTATCTTGCGTTTTACTTCCTTTTTTTCGTTTTGTTTAGGAAAGCTATCTATTTGATATAAGTAGATATATATATATATATATATATATATATATATATATATATATATATATATATATATATATATATATATATATATATGTATATTTATATATATATATATATATATATATATATATATATATATATATATACATGCGTAAAAATCACAGGAAAACTTAGATATATATATATATACATATATATATATATATATATATATATATATATATATATATATATATATATATATATATATATATATATAAATATATATATATATATATATATATATATATATATATATATATATATATATATATATATATATATATATATACATATATATATGTATATATATATATATATATATATATATATATATATATATATATATATATATATATATATATATATATATATATATATATATATATATATATATATATATATATGTATGTGTGTGTGTGTGTGTGTGTGTAAAAATCACAGGGAAACGTGGAGATATATATATATATTATATATATATATATATATATATATATATATATATATATATATATAAATATATATATATATATATATATATATATATATATATATATATATATATATATTCATATGTATATATATACACATATATATACAAATATGTATTTGTAAAGATATATATATATATATATATATATATATATATATATATATATATATATATATATATATATATATATATATATATATATATATATACATATATATATATATATATATATATATATATATATATATATATATATATATATATATATATATATATATAAATATATATTTATATATATATATATATATATATATATATATATATATATATATATATATATATATATATATATATATATATATATATATATATATATATATATATACATATATATATATATATATATATATATATATATATATTAGTGAACTAATCTCTCTTCAGCAGTACGAAGAGCATTTCAAAACCATTTTCATTTACCTCTCATCATGATCTGATCCACATATAGAACAAGAGTAAACTCACTTATAGTTTCATATGTAATCCTGTCTAGCCATTTAAAAACACAATATCCTTTTGAGCGCTTTGTTCGCATATCTAGTTAATTTATTGGCGAGCAGTTCATTATCATACCATGACTCATATCTATAGAGTAACACCAATCTCTCTAAACTGATATGTTATGTGAAATTAATATATAATTTTAAGCGATTTGATTTACAAATTTTCTTTAACATAGCCATTTCTCATCCGCATTATCCAATCTTTCACTAAATTTTAATTCTAAAGACCCTGTCTCTCTCTCTCTCTCTCTCTCTCTCTCTCTCTCTCTCTCTCTCTCTCTCTCTCTCTCTCTCTCACTCTCTCTCTCTCTCTCTCTCTCTCTCTCTCTCTATATATATATATATATATATATATATATATATATATATATATATATATATATATAATATATATATATATATATATATATATATATATATATATATAGATATATATATATATATGTATGTATATATATATATATATATATATATATATATATATATATATATATATATATATATAAGTATATAGTATATATATATATATATAAATATATATATATATATATATATATATATATATATATATATATATATATATATATATATATATATATATACATGTATATATATATAAAATTCAATGATTCTACCTCAAAAATCATTTCTCCTTTCCTTAATATTTCTTCTTCCATTGCATAATCCGTTCTAATCATTTCTCTCTTTTATATTGAACCCAACCACATGTGATATGTCCTGAACTCCGGTAAGCAAGTTTTGCAAATCATCTGGTATTCTGCTAATAAGAACAGCATCATCAGCATGTTGTCTGTCAGCTAATTTCTTAATAACATCCGAGCTCAATCCTTCTCCACCATCTCCAACTCTCCTGCTCATAATAAAATCCACGAGGAGAATAAATAGAATATGTGACAACACATTCCCTTGGAGTACTCCAATGATTACTGGAAATCCTGATACAACTACACTGACATTAACTTAGCACTTCCTATGCTTATGAACAAACTTAATCAAATTTACATATTTAGCAGAATTTCATAATAACGCAGGACTCTCCATAAAAGTGGCCACTGCACACTATCATAGGATTTTTCGTAGTCCACTAGTCCTATCAAATGGGGATACCTATATTTTATGAATGTTTGAACATCTCTCAAATTGAGAATCTTGTCAGTAAAACTACCACCTTTTCTAAATCTTGTTTTTTCATCATTCAGCTGTTCATGAATTTTCCTCTATAGTATCTTTAAAATAAGCATGCTATATATTTTCAGACAGTATCATCACAAAAGTTACTCCATCCTAACCTTGGGCCTTCCATATCCTGAGTTTTCTAATATTACCTTCGACTTCAAATACACTATACTCATTCATGGGTACGGCAAGGTCTTCAACAGCTTCAGATATAGCAATCAAATTATTCCCTTCCTATGTCCTATTCTTGACCTCACTAAAGTGTTCCATCAAACGTTGCCTTCATTTATTCTCAGTTGTTATAACAGATATATTCCTTTCTTGAAGGGCATATGTCTTCTTCTTTCTCCCCATAGAGAGTCCATTAATAAAAATATGACAAATTATTTTCCAATAGCCAATCCCTTAATTCAAAGTTTTGTCATCCCCATCAGCTTTCTTGTCTAAATATTCATTCTAGTCAGGCTGTTCTTTTTTTTTTTTTTTTTTTTTTTTTTGACCTCACGATTGATATTGCAATACACAAATTGCGCTACCTTTAAATTTTCATTACAGCCTCAAAAAACTCCTAACAATCAATATCTCTCTTTGTCTTCTTAATTATATTATCCCGCATAGCATATGCTATGCACTGATTTCTCCTTGTAACTGCGTGTCCCAAAATTTTACTGCTAACTGACTGATGTATGTCCCTAATATCATGTGACGGGCCTAGAGAAGGTTGTGAACTCAAAGGCATTGTGAAAGTAATTGAGTTAATTTATTACAGAACACTCTCCTTTATATACAAAACTTCAAGGCAATAGGAAATTACATGTTCGAAAAACAGACAATGTTACATAGGAGAAACGCAGACATGTTTATTCTGGTTCTTTTTTGTGCGAGGGAAGAGCGAAGATACAAGCATAATATATACGAAATGAATTATGTACGATCGTGTGACACACGGTTGGTACATGGCTCCCCCCCCCCTAAGAATAACATACTGTACATGTTAAATAGGGCGCCCTAATTTAGAAAGGCGAACTGTAGTTGGGTCACCTGGCAGAAGATAACCAGGTTTTAGACGATCAATGGAGACCCAGTGTTTTTTGCCACGAATGTTTAGTATAAATGCTTTTGGACTGCGTCGGGTCACAAGGAAAGGGCCCGTTGTAAGGGGGCATTAGCGGTGGCTTGGTAGTGTCGTTGCGCAAGAAGACATGCGTTGCAGAGTGCAAGTCTGTTGGTATGTGATGCTTCGCTGGGGGCTTGTTAGTCTGGCGGCACGGAGTAAATTTTCCCACGACGTGACGTATGCGCTGGAAATCGTCGGAGGATGTTGAGGAAGGAAAAAATTCGGCAGGGACGACCAACGAGTCGCCATACACCATTTCAGCTGCCGAGATGTCGAGGCGTCTTTAGGAGTGGTCCTTAGTCCCAGGAGGACCCAGGGAAGCTGAGTAAAGCAGTTGGAATCCTTGCAGCGGGACATCAAAGCTGCTTTGAGGTTGCGATGAAAACGTTCAACCATTTCATTGGCAGCGTGGTTGTAGGCCGTTGTCTGATGTAGGGTGATGCCCAGGATATTCGCTAATGATGTCCACAATTGAGAGGTGAAAGTGGTTCCCCTGTCGGAAGTAATATGCTCAGGGATACCAAATCTTGCAATCCATCCAGAGATTAAGGCAGATGTACATGAGGCGGACGTTGCAGTTTCCATAGGAATGCCTTCAGGCCAACGAGTGGAGCAGCCGATGACGGTAAACAGATAACGATGTCCTTGTGATGTGGGTAGGGGGCCTACAACATCGACGTGAATGTGTGCAAAACGACGATGAGATTGAGGAAAGGTGCCCATTCCTGAATCCGTGTGTCGATGTACTTTGGAAGTTTGGCAAGAAGTACAGGCGCGGAACCAGTCCTTAGTATCTTTAGAAATGCCGTGCTAAATGAACTTTGCCCTCAGCAGCTGTGCAGTAGAACAGCACGAGGGATGTGAAAGGCCGTGAATGAAATCAAACACCTGTCGGCGCATGGTAGCAGGAATCCAAGGTCGTGGTCTACCAGTACTGACGTCACAGAGGAGGGTGGTGTTGGAGTCTTCAAGGGGGAAGTCTTCCCAACGGAGGGACGTGCAGGATGTCCTACATGCTTGATACTCTGGATCCTGTCGTTGGGCTTCAGCTAGGGCGTTGTAATCTAATCCCAGTTGAACGGCAGCCAACGTGTTTCTTGACTGGGCATCAGCAACGGTATTCATTTTCCCAGGGACGTATTGAAGGGTGCAATTGTATTCAGCCACGGCGACGAGAGATGTCGGCGTTGCCGGCGGACCAAGCATCAAACTGTCGAGTAAAGGCGTGCACTAGAGGCCGGTGGTCTGTGCGAATGACGAAGGGCGTACCTTCTAAGAAATGGCGAAAATGACGGACAGCCAAGTGCACCGCCAGAAATTCTCGATCGAAGGTAGAATAACCCGATTCTGTCTTGGACAGTTTTCTGCAGAAAAAGGCCAATGGGCGGGGCGGGCCGTTGACCACCTGCTCGAGTTCTGCACCAATAGCGACGTCGCTGGTATCGGTGGAGAGAAGGAGAGGGGCATGTGAGATAGGAAAAGTGAGAGCCACAGCAGTTAATAGGGCCTTTTTTGCATTGCAGAAGGCTGCTTCTTAAAGGGGACCCCACTTCAGGTCCTTTTGCTTACCCTTCAGGGAGGCGTAGAAGAGAGCAAGAGTGGCGGCAATGGTTGGCAGAAAACGGTGATAATAGTTGATCATGCCCAAGAATTCCTGCAAAACGTTGACGGTTGAGGGCACGGGGAAGTTCTAAACATCTGCTACCCTCTCAGGGAGGGGGTGGACTCCTTCAGGAGTGATGCGGTGCCTTAAGAACGACACTTCGTTGGCGCCAAAGGTACACTTGTCGTACCGGACTACAAGGCCGTTTTGTTGCAGTTGGTCGAGCACGATGCGTAGGTGATGGAGGTGTTCCTCTTTTGAGGAGGAGAACACAAGTATGTCGTCCATATAACATACACAGAAAGGGAGGTCCCCTAAGATGCCATCCATGAAACGTTGAAACATGGCCCCAGCATTACGAAGGCCAAAACAGGAGTTATTGAAGGTGTATGTACCAAACAGAGTGGTGATGGTAGTCTTGGGGATGTCATCTGGGTTCATAGGCACCTGATAATACCCCTTCAGGAGGTCGAGCGTAGAGAAAACCTTTGCTTTGTGCAGGCAGGAGGTCACGTCGGCAATGCTTGGAAAGGGGTAGTGATCCGGTTCTGTTTGCATGTTCAGGTGCCTGTAATCCCCGCACAGACGGAGGTAGCCGTCTTTCTTCAGAACGATGTGTAAGGGTGACGACCATGGGCTGGAGGCCTTTTGGCAAAGGCCCATTTCCTCCATTTCTGCAAACGTCTGTTTGGCGGCTGCCAATTGTTACGGTGCCAAAAGTCTGAATTTTGCAAAGACTGGGGGTCCCGTTGTCTTGATATGGTGAAAAATACACTGCTTGGCAGGTACTATGGCCGTTTGGCGAAGTTCGGGACGGAAAACTTCCGGCTACGACGTGAGGAGGTGGGCGTAGGCATCCGTGGGTGCGCTAATGTGGAGACCGAGGTTAGAGGGGGCGGGTTTGAAGAGGTGTTGACAAGTACGAGTCTGCGTTGACCAATCGTCGGTGGGCGAAATCGACCAGAAGGTGGAAATGAGAGAGGAAATCCGCACCGAGGATTATCAATGTGACATCAGCAACGAGACATTTCACATTGAATTTACCGTTTCCGAACGATAATGTGAGGGTTTCGTAATCGTAGGTGGGTATCGTAGATCCGTTGGCAGCTACCAAGCGGTCGTCGGCAGATGTAGACAGACTACGTCTTGTCTTGGAGAGTTTCCTTGGCAAAAGAGAACGACAAGCACCCGTGTCTACCAAAAATTGCACGCCCATTCCTGCATCATGTAAAAAGAAAAGATTAGAAACATGGGAGGCCACCGCCACAAGCGATGGCCTGCTTACACGTTTTTGGCCACAGACAATCCTCGGCACATTTCTTCGCAGTTGCCTCGAATCTAAAGTGGTAGTAGCAAAACTGCGGTGGATGGGAGGTAGTAAGTGGCTGTAGAAGTCT
>NC_090734.1:53610643-53643143 GCF_036898095.1 Palaemon carinicauda
TTGTGAGAAAATACGCAATTCTTCTACTTGCCACTTGTTTTGGAATGTTCTGGAAAACTCCGGTGTTAGATTTTATCTTTTTTTTTCTTATTTCCGAGAACGTTAGGTGGTCAAAGCAGCTAAGAGAGAGAGTTGCCTGACACCAAGGTTTGTCCCCCCGAATTTTTATCGAGTTATAATGTCACCATTGCCCTCAAAGCCACGAGAATAATCTTTTAGAATATTCTGGATGTTACTGAATTCTTATATAAGTGTCCCCTTGGGTTGCCTAGGGGTAGAAGAGAACCTGTGAAAGAGCCAAAGTGTATCCCATTCTCTCTCTAGTACTTATAGTATGTCATCTCCAAAGTGATTTTGTGCTCCAACGTAAATTGTGTGTTTAAACGTTAGGAAAGACGTTAAAGGTGATTTTAAATTTGTGTTGTGGTGAGCGTTGGCATTGTGTAAATCTTTGTAACTGGCCCAGTGAGATTTATGTAAATCCGAGTAGTTAATAAGTTCATTAGTTACTTTATGTAAGGTTTTCAAGAGTTTAATTATTAGAAAGATATTATTTCTTCATCTTAGTTCAAGTTTTCATTAGGATTTAATATTTCAAGTTAATTGATTTTATAATTTTCAGAGTATCATATTTGTCTTAATCTAAGTTTTGTTGAGACTTAATATTTTTAGTGGTTTATTTTTTTAGGTAATTTCTTTCAAAGTATTATAATTTATATAGAATATACTTTTTTTTTGAAGAGTGTATTATTCTAATCGCCAGTGTATATTTCAGTATTCACACGTACCCCAATTACAGAATCTAAGTAAGAGTTTGTTTGAATAGTTCTTAATAATAATAATAACACAGTCTAGTTTTGAGTGTACTGAAGAGGCATAATAGATTCAGTGTTCTTATATATTACTGACTGGGAGTTATATAATTGTTTCAAAGCACAGTTATTGATAATTTAAAGTGTAATAGATTTAATGTAAAATCAAACAGGTGCCTTGGAATTCGAAAGGTTGTGTAGCAGGCCCAGACCCATGGGATTGAGCAAGTCTGTTTTAAAACTTGGTGATAACAGGGCTATGTTTTGATTATACTTTTGAACAGTGGAGATTTGATAGAATTTTGTGTGTTGTTAGGATATATTTTCTGGAGAGGTATAAAATTATTTTCTAAAGTAGAAGATTGTGCAGTTTAATATCCAAGAGTTTTTAGTAATGCAAATGTTCAGGATTTTCAAAAGCTAAAGTAGCTAAAGCTCAATGGCTCTCCATTTAAAGGGCATGCGGTGGCCATGCAACAAGTAGAATGATTAAAGGCCAAATCAAGAGTCTAGCCTTAAAAGCGTTGATAAACTCGGGAAAGTTGTTGGATGAAAATATTGTAGCGATTGTGAACTGTAGTATGAAGCTGAGGAGAAATTTTTAGCAAAGCAAGGGCCAGTTGACCTACAAACTGAGAGCATGAAAGCAGATAGGGTTATGGAGGCTGAGATTCGACAAATTGTAAAGGAAGAGAATTTGATCAAGTTCAGGATGATGGCAGAATAGAGGGAATTGGAAGCAAAACGAGAAAAAGATGAGAGGGAAGTAGCAAGACATCCAAGGAAAATGGAAGAAAAAGAGAGAAAACGAGAAGAAAAAGAAAGAAAACAAGAACAAAAAGGAAACGAAGAGGCAAGGGAAACTACACAATATGTAAGGGAATTGTAACTGTTGAATGGGCGTGCAAGGTTGGCAACTCAGATGTTTGATGAGGCAAATAAACAGGTGTTGATCCCAAAATTTGCAGAAGAAGCACCAGACGAGTTCTTAGATCATTTTGAAACGGTCGCATCAACGGTGGAATGGCCAGAAGATAAATGGTCTTTATTAGTAAAGAGTGTATTGATTGGGAAAGACTGCAGTGCTTATCTTCCTTATCTCGGGACCAGAGGAAGGAGTATCAAGAATTGAAGAGGAGCATGCGGCCAGGGTACCAGATAACCCTAAATATTATAAGGAAAATTTCCGAAGTTTGGGGAAGAATGAGAAAATGACTTTCCTTGATTACGCTTATAAGGTATGACGATATTTCAGGAGATGGACAAAGTCTGCTACCGTGAGGAAAATGGCGGATTTAGAAGAACTGATAGCACTAAAAAATATTTACGAAGAATTCCTGAACATATTCGAATGTACTTGAGAAAGAGGAGAAAAAAACTTGAATAAACTGCTTCGCTGAATGAAGATTACAATATTATCATTCGTAAATCATTTTCTTGCATGAACTTAAAGCCATCGTTCTAACCAAGTATCAAGTATTCTCCCATCAATGGAAACTAGTTCAGTAACAACTATGTCAACAAGTTTAATAGTTACAGCGTAAGTAGCACTGGTACTGTTCTTAAGCATAATGTCATAGTACCGCAGCAACAATAGTTATATAATCCTCCTTCAAGTATTGTGAAAGAGGTGCAGACAGTTAATATTTTCTATTTCAAGTGTGACGAGAGAGACTATATCAGTCAGGCATGGTGGTCAAACCAACCGATTGCAGTCTCCTAAGTGGTTAGGGATAATTTGATTTCACAGAATACAAAGATGAAGAAACAATCGAGAAAGAACGAAAAGAAAAATAAACAAGCCAGCATTTGCACAACGAACAGAACAAACCCACACAGTGTGGGTGCCTTTAAACTATATATTCCTGAAGGTATGTTAGCAGCACTAGAAGGGAGTCAGCAAATCCCGGTCAATGTATTGCACGACACAGGTTGCTACCTTAGTGTGGTGATACGAGGAGCACACCCGTTGGAGGAACAGTCTCTCACACAAGACTCTGTTATTTTCAAGAGAATAGCAGGTGAAGAGGACACCAATATTTAGAGTTTGAAACTCTAATGCAACTTGGTGACAGGTAATTTTGATTTTGGGGTAAAGGATGCAATGGCTGTTGAAGGAGTAGACGTCCTCCTGGGTAATGAGGTTGGTGGAGTGCCATTTGTGCCTTCTCCCGTTTTAAAAGATAAACCATTGAAGTATAGTACCACGACTAAACCTAAGAGGGACTACCCATGTCTGTTTCTTAGTTGTGTGATGACTATGGATATGACGGAGAAAGTGGCTGCTGAAGAAGAAAAAGATATTGAAGGAATGATGGACTTGGAGAAATTGTTCTCCAAAGAAGAGAATTCACTTGATGGTATGCAAGAGGAAGAGGCGAACTCCCGAGAAATCCCAAGCGAAGAGTCACGACAGACAAGTTGACAAGACGACAAAGAAGAAATGAACCTGAAAGAAATAGAAAACTCAACAATATAAGTAGGCTAAGTGAGTTGGAAAAGGCTGATGGGATTGCAATGGAAGGAAGCAACCTTAACAGAGTTATTGCACCGTGTAGTGGAGAAGATGGAGGAATAGCAGGGTCTGACCTGTGATTATCTTAAGGATTGGTTGCTTATGAGAAAGTATAGACCTGCTAATATTCCTGGGAATGCTGAATATGGTATATACCGTCAGATATTGATTCCCGTACCGTTGAGAAGATAGGTGATCGCCTTAGCGCCCGAGATGGGACATATGGGAATAAGGATGACAAAGAAGATTATGAAACCTTTTTTCTAGCCAGGCATGCATAAGGACATGAGCCAGTTGTCCGTGCATGTTGCATATGTCAGATGGCTGAAAAGCCAAACGAGTATATCAAGGAAGCTCCCTTACACCCGATTGAAGTACGAGGGGAACCCTTCAGCAAAGGACCGATTAAATGTTGGTAGGAAAAGGGAAGGATCGAGAGGAGACGCATGAAGAAAATATTAAGAATTTGAGGAAAAAGATCCGGGAGTTAACAAAATTCTTTTTAAAAGACGTGAAAACGAGTCGATGACGGACGAAGAAGAGGCTTAGCATAAAGAGTACGAACAGACAGTTTGAGGTAGGACATCAGGTTTGGTCTATTCTTTTCAAAGATTGCATCTCGCCAACGAGTTCTAAGAACAGTTTTGGATTTTTGAAATGAGCAGTGACCGGACCTACGTTTTCAAGATATCACCGAAAATTAAAAATCTAAGGAAGGCCATATTAATTTCAAACCGATACTTTAAGCACTGGATTTCAACAAGAAATTCCTTAGCCAAGTCAGTGCGTTGGAAAATGTGACTGGAGCAGTCTAATTGCAAAAAGAGGAGGAAGGAATTCTTCATCCTGTTTGTTTTATATCGTCGAAGCTGAAGAAACATCAGTGAGCCTCCTTAACTGCTGTAAAGGAACTGCTAAAGTTAATTAGAGCAATAAACAAGTTTTGAGGTCTATGTGAATTGAGCAAAAAATGTTGAGATTGCTGTGTATTCCGATCATAATCCTTTAACTTTTGTTAATAAGATGAAAAATAGTAATCAAAGGTTATGTTTGCAACCATATTGCATATATGTAAAGCATATATCACGTCAATAAAACATAGCTGCAAGTTATTTCTGGCAGGCTGAACCGATGGATTCAGGCCAAGATTAAATAATCTTGTTTGGGGAGCTATCTTACGAAGCTGGTCTAGTGTAGAGTAAAATATTTTTGATCTATTTTATTTATATATTTCATTTGTGTATTTCAGGTGAATAGCTAGGTCCTAAGGTGAATTCCTCTCATTGAGGTATAAGTTTGGTATGTAAATTACTTAAGACTTTCGTCGCTAATTTATTTGTGTTCTTTATTTAAGTCAGTGTATGTAAATCTACCGTATTTTTTAAGAATTAACTTTTCATTTGACTTATTTTGTTACAAAGTCTTAATAATCTGATTAAAACTGCCATATGATCTGTACGAGCTATAAACAAGGGCTTATGTATTTTTTTTTTCATTTTATGAGGTATTGTGTAACGTTTGGAAGAAAATACGGAAGTCTTATATTTGCCTAGTGTTTTGGAAGGTCCTCGTAACCCCCAGTATTAGATTTCCTTTTTTCCGAGAATGGTAGATGGGCGTAGCATCTGGGAGAGAGAGTTGCCTGAAACCAAGGTTCGTCCAAAATTAAATTTCATCTAGCTGATACTTTTGCTGTCGCTAGGAGCCCCCTAGCCACGAGAATAATTCAATGAAATATTCTGAAAGTTACTAGGGATGCATAGTGGCAGAAGAGAACCAGCCAGTCCTGTGAATGAGTTAACGTGTATCCCTCTCTCTCCTTTCTCTCTCTAGTCCGTATAGTGTGTCCTCTCTAAAGTGATTCTGTGCCCCAACATAAATCGTATGTTGAAACATTATGAAAGATGTTAATGGTGATTTTAAATTCATTGTGCTGTGGTGAGTGTTGTATTGTGTAAATGTTTGTAACTGGACCAGTGAGGTTTATGAAAATACGTGAAGTTAGTAATTTTATCAGTTATTTCATGCAAGTTCTTTAAAATTTTAAGCATTAGAATGTAATTATTTCTTTTGTCTTCTGTTTTATTCAGATTCAATATTTCAAGTCAAGAGATTATGTAATTTTTAGAGTGTAACATTCTTTTCTTAATCTAAGTTTTGTCCAGACTTATTATTGCGATTTTTTTTAATGTAACTTCTTTGATATAGTTGTACTTCATATAGAATATATTTATTTTCTAAAGATATTATTATTCCAATCACCATTGTTTATTCCAGCATTCACTCCTACCCCTGTAAAAGAAACGAAGTAAGAGTTAGTTTTAATTAGTTCCTAATAATAACTACCCAGTTTGGCTTTGAGTGTACTTAACTGACCTTTGGATATACCGTGTTTTTATATATTGCTGTCTGTGAGTTATATAACTTTTTAAGAGCTCCGATGGTAATATTTTAAAATGTAACAGGATTAATGTTAAAGCAAATAGGTTAATTTGGAACTCGAGAGGTTTTGAAGCTAGTCAGACATAATATATATTATATCTTAGATCCTAGACAATGGAATATATATATATATATATATATATATATATATATATAATGTGACAAACCTACTGTATGGTCATAATAGAAGGTAAGGTATGTGTATCTAATTATAATTAGTTTATATACAAAACGATAAGGATAACAAGGATAATTTCTAAAATGTGAAACTGGCGAAGGCAAGATTAAATAGGTTTTTTTTTTATTATCAGTGCAGAAAGAGTGAGAGATATAAGACACAATGTCATTAGAGGATAGGACCCTTTGCATGTAAAATATGCTGTCACCCTTGAGAGGAGAGCTATAGATGGGACATCTTGAAGGAGATACACAGTTTTCAGGTGATCAATGAAGACCAAGTGTTCTTTACCAAAAATGTTGTTACAAAAGACTTAGCTTTGCAGATAATAATGAAGAAAGGGCTTGTGTGATGGAGTGTAAGTGGTAGCGTGTAAGTGTTGGTGTGCAAGAAGACATCCATTGTATTTTATAAATGTTTTGGAATATGTGGCTTCGCTGGGGCCTTGAAAGTCTAGCTCTAGGGATTAGATTTCTCCATAAAGTAACATAACCACTGCAAATTGTTGAAGGAGGTTACAGATGAAAAAAAAAAAATTAAGCTGGGAGGATCAACTTATTGCCATACACCCATTTATCACTTTAGACATCTAAAGCATCCATAGAAGTCGTGCTTAATACCAGAAGGACCAGAGAAACGAAACAAAGAATTTGGAGTCATTGATCATTACATCAAAGATGCTTTTGGAGAGGCGACATAGTCGTTCAAACCACTTTATTGGTTTTAGTGTTGTAGGCAGTTGTCTGATGTAAGGTTAGGCCTAGCAGATTCGCTAATGATGTCAACCCTCGAGAGGTGAAAGCGATACCAAATCTCACTATCTACCCTAAGAGTAATGTGGATGCACATGCACCAGATGTTGCAGTTTGCGTGGAGATGGCTTTAGGCCAATGAGTGGAGCGATCAATTACAGGAAACAGGTAACATTATCCTTGTGATGTAGGTAGGGGGGCTACTACACTGACGTAAATTTAGACAGAGCAACATTGTGTTCATGTACTTTTGAATTTTGGTATGACATACAGGAACGGGCCTAATTATTAGCATCCTATGCAATAAAGTGCCAAATGAACTTTCTATCCGGTAGCTGTGCAGATCGCCATGTTGGATGTAAGAGAAAATGTATGGAATGAAGCACCTGTTGGAGCATGAGAACAAATTATTCATTGAAGTGTCCTACCAGTACTGATTCAACAGAGGAGGGTGACATTGGATTTATCGAGGGTGACGCCTTCCCAGTGAAGATATGTGAAGGATGTTCTGGATGTTCAGTACTCTAGATATTTAGGTTAGGCTTTTGCCAAGATATTCTAATTCAACCCCAAGAGAAAGGTAGCATATGTGTTTCTTGACAGGGCTTCAGCTCCAAGATTCCTATGTTCAGGGAGTATTGAAAGGGGTAGTTGTATTCAGCCATGTCAGAGAGATGTCAGCTATGGCCAGTGGACAAGGCATTGGACTGCCACGTGAAGGCGTGTACCAGTGGCATGTGGTCTATACAAATAACGAAGGGTGTACTCTGTAAGTATTGGTGAAAGTAAATAGTAGACAAATGTACCGCCAACAATTTGAGATTAAAGGTAAAGTCGCCGGATTCAGCTTTGGACAGTTTTCTTCTGAAGAACACGAATGGATCAGGAAAACCATTGTCCACATACTCGAGTACTGTACCAGTAGTGACATTGCAGTCATCGGTGGAGAGAAGCAAAGGTGCATGTGGCACAGAAAAAGTGAGAGCAGCAACTGGTGATAGGACATTCTGTATTATGTAGATGGATGCCTAGTAAAGGCCACTTCAGCCCTTTCCCCTTAACCTTGAGGGATGTGTAGAAAGGGGCCAAAATAGCGATGATGGCTGGCAGGAACTGGTGATAATAGTTCATCAAATCAAAGAATTCTGGGAGCTCATTAACGGACAAAGAAATAGGAAGTTCTGAACATCTGAAAATTGTCATCTACTCGAGTGCTATACCAATAGTGACATTGTTGTTATTGGTGGAGAGAAGCAAAGGTGCATATGGCACCGGAAAAGTAAGAGCAGCAACGAGTCATGGGACATTCTCTGTGTGGCAGAAGGATACATAGTATAGGCCACTTCAGCTCTTTGGTGTTAACTCTGAGGTATGTGTAGAAAGGGGGTAAGAATGGCAATGATGGCTTGCAGGAACCGGTGATAATAGTTTATCATATCGAAGAATTTTTTTTACTTCTTTAACAAACAAGAGCTATGGGAAGTTCTGAACCTCCGATGCTTTCTCAGGAGGGGGTGGACACCTCCAGGAGTAATGCATTGCCCTAAAAATTATATTTTTTTTTGCAAAAAAGGTACACTTATAGGCAGTGTAGAATGATGAGTTGATGAAGGTGCTTTTTTTTTTGGAAGAAGAGATCTTAAATGTGTCGTCCACTTAACAAATGCAATAGATGTGGTGCCCTAAAACTACTTTCATGAGGCATTGCAAAGTGTCCTTAAAACTATGAAGGCTAAAAACGGTGATAGTGTGTGGTGTGTGTATACGCCAAGAGCGGTGGTTATGGCAGCGCGTAGGATTACTTCTGAGTTCACTAGAACCTGATAATAACCCTTCAGGAGTGGATAGGAACATAAGGTTTTTGTAAGTAGGAAGTAAGGTTGGCAATGTTGGCTAGGGGTAGTGATCCAGTTCTGTCTGCATGTTCACTTCCCTGTAATCCCCAGAATGAGATAGTGAGCAAGCCTCCTGCTAGAAGATGTATAAGGGAGATGATCATGGAGTTTAAGATTTAGAGCAAAGCTTCATTACTTTTTTTTCAGCGAATGATCATTTATAGGCTGAAAAACGATCTGTTGTCAAACGCCAGTTTATGGAAAATTCTGGGAGCCCTATAGTATTGATATATTGATAAATACCATGTTAGCGAGAATTGGAAGTTGTAGGCGTTTGGAGAAGTTCTGGAAGGAGGACTTCCAGGTACGATGCGAAATATGCACATAGGCATCCATCGGAATACTTATGTGCAGATCAAGGTAGGGAGGGGTTGATTAACCCAAAATTCGCTATGCGTCGATTTCACTGACCAATTAAAAGCTGTCAAAGAAAAATGTCTATATTAGCAATGCTTCATTTTTCAAATTACACGGGCTTCAGTCTCGGACCTCTTGAGACCAGCTAAATGACGTAGCTATATTTTTTAACCAATCATCTTGCAGCCTGAGGAAAGAGTTGCCACATATTATATGGTTTTACATACAATAAAAGGGTAAAGGTAACAACTCCACAGGGTGGGCAGTGCTATGGATGTACTGTTTATTTATGTGGTATAATTCAGAATGTTTTACATTTCCAACACATTTTGATATTATTTCCATTTTAATTCATCAGAATAGCTTTTCATGATGACAATATTGATTCTTTATCATATACAGGTGCCTTTGACATTGACAATGACAGTGAAAGTGATATATCAAATGATGCAAGTGATGATTGTCCAAACGCAATCGGTAAATTTTATGTACGACCGCCTGAAGTCACCTGACAAGGATGTATAACAAAATTTAAGTCATTATATGTGTAGTATACAATATGAATACGTTTTATTTATTTTTTTACACAGGTTTATGCCTTTTTCTTGTTTCGTAAGGTATGTAATAATAGTAGGTAATAATAGTGTTTGACGGTACGTGTGCGTATGCAAATACACAGTTACAATTACACATATAAACACATCCATTCATAAATTAATTATTTCTTGCAAATTTACTATAATTTTTTTACCATCGTTCACTAAATTTGCAAACCTTCTGACATGAAAAAAAAAATGAAATGCATCTAAGTCTATCTTATAAAGCCATAATTTTTTTTTTCATGAATACAGATATACAGTATAATCTTGTCTTAAATGAGAACACCCAAATATAATGGTATTGAGGATATGCAAGGGTTATTTTTGTTTTTCTTTTTCAATAATTCACAATATTTTTGTATTAGAGAACCAGCAATATATATATATATATATATATGTGTGTATATATATATATATATATATATATATACAGAGAGAGAGAGAGAGAGAGAGAGAGACGTTACCTATTTGTTAATCTTTTTCTAGTTATAAATCCTAGATGTTAATACTCACTTAAAATTATTCGACAATGGTTAATGCAGCCGGTGTTTGATTGATAACAGCTACCTTCCTAATAATATTAGCTTTTATTTATATTTTGTTTTAGAAGAACCTAAAGCATCGATTATTTATGTCCTTTTCGACGATTAATGTGTCATTATCATCTCATTTTACACTTATTGACGCAAAGCCCCTCGGTTATATTTCGAAGATCGTCTCCTTTTTTTTTTTTTTTTTTTTTTTTTAAATCAATACTTCTCAATTCACAATCTACTACTGCATGCTACATAGTCCTTAGCTATGTAGGCCTGGGTCATAAAACTATTGTGTCTCATGAAGCCAAGTTAGATATTTGGTTTTACTAATGTCACTTAGTGAGTGGTAAGAGCATGCCGAAACAATCTCCATCCACCCCTCACCATGATATCATCCACATATACCATTTTAGTAATCTTCCTTATAATTTCATTTCTAATCTGGTCCTGCAATTCAACTCTTGATGTTCTTCTGAGGTCTTCATTCTCAAGTATACCAAAAACATTGGATATTGTTTTATTTTCTTACCATGACTCATGAGCACACTATATTATTGACCTCACTAAAATGATATATATCCTAGTTTTTATATGTATTTCAGGCCATTTGTATTCCCAATTCACGTAACTTATCAATTATCTGTTTTGTTACTTTTCAATGGATCATTAAACTCAAATTCTAAAGACCCTGTATTGGATATCAAAGTTCCTAAATATTCAACTTATTCTACTTCTTGGTTAGTAGAGTGGAATTGTGTTTGCCTGGCATTCACATGGTGGCTGATCAATTCCTGCCAGGTACCGTAAGTTCATGCTTGTGCACCACTGCCAGTGGCTGGGCTTGCCTGGCTGACGGTATTGTGTGCATCTATTCTGATGAAATTGGAACTGAAATCTAAAAACTTTAAACTTTACCAACTTATTCCTTTCTCCTTCAGTGATATCTCATCGAGTAGTGTATTATTTCTCTTTAGATAGACAAAATGAAATATAGATAATATCGAATAAGATGAGAAAAAAAATATAATGTAGTTAGGTCATGTTTATTTTAATCTAAAGTTGAAATGTCAGATTTTCACATGGATAAGAATGTGATATTAACTCGTGTAATTTGATAACGTAATTAGATTTATGCTAATTTTATCTCAAAGCTTTGTTTACTGTAGCATGTAATTTTGGCATTAAACAAGCAAAAGAGAAAAGAAACTTATTTAAATAGATAACATACGGTCACATATTGCTCCAGTATCCTTAGGTTGAAATATTCTGTATTTGATCGTGTATATATTAAATTTTACCATGAGGATCAAAACTTCTAAAACTTGAAAGTAGATGGTATAAAAATGTATACATATATTTGGTTATTTAACATGTAAATATTATGATAAGAAAAATGAATAACCTTAATATAATTTTGTTTGAGTATCCTCATTACCGACATCACATTTTATATTACTATTCCAAAAAAAAAAAAAAATCTAAATAGGGAAGGCTAGCATATGATTTTCAGTTAAGTTCAAACCGATATTCATATTACAGTATTGTCATAAAACGAAAAACAAATCCTTCTTACGAGAAATATATTGTGAATATTTATTTGCTCGTGAATTGGCTCTGCATTAGTCGTATTTGTTCCACCAACAACTGGTATTAGGAATACATATCTAGCCAAAATTTTATGCGATTCCGCAAACCAAATTTAGGGAAATAAAAATAGACGTATATTAATTTTATTTCAGAAATTGTCCCTCTTTATATCATAATTTTCATTAAAGAAACATCACCGTTTAGCCATATTTTTATACATTAAGGTATTTTAATTTCTGTAGATTAACATAATCTGTAAATATCAATAAGCACATCCATTACTATCAATATTGAATATAATCCCTTCTTGCCTAACAAACACATAGTTTTGTAATTTTTTTAATTCTACAAGTAATTTTTCACTCTATGACACAAATTAAATAACTAAATGGGAGTGTGGAAAATTTCTATATAGGTCGTTAACTGGGAAGCTATTTCGCAGGGAAGAGGACCGGCGGTTGTCTATCTGTGACCTCGTGCCCATATTCCTGGGATGGGAAGCTAGTTTGCATCAGTTTATTATTGGCGCCCTTCCTCAGATTGCAACTCCGCACAAATGTTCTGAGTTCATTTTGTATATCAATAGGTACACCGGGGAGAGGGGATGGCTGGAGGAAGGAGATGGCTGGATGCATTTACATCACCTGCCACTGTTACTCAGAGGTCAGGCAAGCCCACATATCTACCATCATTGAGCACTCGAATAAGAACAGCTGAGAAGACATATGTAGTCTGTCGTAGTGGGCAGAAGTCAGTAGGCCCAAAGCCATGGTTGGCCTCTTGCAGTCATGGTGGCGTCGACCCTCAAAAGACAACCAGTATCTGTAAGTCTGTAACTTAGTATTTTCATTCATATAGCCGTTCCCCTGTAAGTCCTTTTTTTCTCCGAGTATATCCTGATTAATCTCTTAGATTTTCAATCACCTGCAACTTGTGAAAAATTATTCAAGTAATTAGGTAATTGGAGACATTCATTCGTCAGTCAGTGACAAACTGATGGCAGCACTGGGAGGAAGCAGCACCAAATCAAGTGTTCAAAAGGAACAAAGGACTGAGTGCCACAACTACTGAAATTAGAAAGGAGTATAAAACGTGATCAATAAAAAAAAAAACAGATGAATATAAAAGGGAAACGAGGACCCATGAAAAGTCAGAGACAGATGTCTGAGAAGAAGCTGAAAAAAATACTAAAAGAAAGAAAGAAAAAAAAAAGACATCTAAGGGTGCGATGAATGGCAACAAAAGAAGATAGAGGACCAATTGATATCCTGGAGATAATTATGAAGAAATCCTGACAATAATGTCGGGAACATCAGCCGAGAGGAGTGGCGTAAACTCGTCACCCACGGAGGACCAGCAGGGAGGAGACATTAGCCCCTATATGCCAAGATGGGCGGGCCGGAACAGATGACACCCATGGTAAAAATCTTTCGTGAGGAAGCACTCCTGCCCCCTAGAAGACGAAAAGGCAATGTCCCAGTAGAAAATGGACACGATACTCCACGATTGACGACATGTTTAGTTTCCGGTTGCCGGAGCAACAGGATCAAAACTTGCCATCCAATATGGTGGACCAGGACCCTTCTATGGGCTGCTATCAGATCATCATCGGAAGCAGTTGGGGTGCTAGCAAACGTCCTAATGTGAGAGAACCTTGACGACAAATCAACAGCAGGAGGTGCTCTGACAGATAAGTCTCGCCCACGAAGGCTAAGGACAGTCCCAAAAATTGGAAAAGGTCACAACAGCAAATGTAGCACAAAGGACCTAGAACAAACACACAGTATTCAACAACATAAGTTGACTAATGTGGTACAAAGAACTGTAGTTTTTTGTCTAACGAATGCATTGTAAGATTTTGTAAAAATGTGTAGTGTAACGAGGTTGTAATACCGTTTTCTTTATATAAGGTTAAAGTGAAATGAAAAAATAATTTTGATATGTTGATTGAGGAGAGTATCTGATCTAGTAATATGTTTTCAGTGAACAGGATTCAAGTAAAAATCGTTGAATTTTCTTAGAAGAAAAAATAATAAACAAAATGTTTGCATTGTGTGGAGGGTGGTTTGTCACTTCATATTTTTTTGTTTTTTTTTTTCAATTTGAAAGTGAATCCTTTATGCCTGGTGTTTATGAGGATCGTTGCCAGACAGGTTAGATGTAATTTTCGAAAAGGTGTGATCAAATGTTGGAAAATTTTGTGAATTATAAGGGGAGTAACAATGACAACAGTTATTTAATTCGAGAGAAGGAGTGTTTCAGTAGTATTTGTAATGAATATACTAAGTAAAACTATGGCAAAAAAAGTGTAAGTAAGGTACATTGATAGGGGAACTGACAAAACCCCCACGCGATAAAAGACAAAACCCCCCAATGACAAAAACTTTATACGAAAAAACTCCCACACGGCGAAACACCCACTGACAGAAACCTCACACGACAAAATATCTACTGACAAAACCCCCACATGATAAAACCACCACATGACAGAATCCTCAACTGACAAATCCCTGAACATTAAAAACCCCTCAAGATAAAACAATTTATCTACATACACAATTCGTCTACTACAACAATTCATATACATAAATAACTATATCTCCGAAACTAAAGATTTTTCTTAATAACTAACTTACCCTTATCTAACCCAACCTAACCTATCCAAACATGAATTAATTAGAACAATGTAGATTTTATCCGAATATCTCCAAAACTAAGTGTTATTTGCCTAATATACATTGAGGTTAAAGTTATAGATGAATTGTGTCTGAGATAAATTGTTGGAGACGAACTGTATATGTAGAGGAATTGCTGTAGATGAATTGTAGATGAATTGCTGTAGATGAATTTACTGGTTACCAGTCGTAATAGTAGCTAATACCAACAAACTACTACTCCTTCGACTTTTTTCACCATTACTTCGGTTGTTCTTGTTATTTGTTCATCTTTTTATGAAAATGTTCGGCAGGATACTAGTTAATGTTATTGTAAATATGTACAGTTAGGATTTGTAGCAAACAAAAGTTGATTTTAAAATTATTAATCAAAAGATATGATTTATTTAAAGATAAGATCATAATATCTTTTAAAAGCCGTTTTAGTCTATGGGCCTGACCATATATTTGTACCACCTGGGGTGAATAAACAAAAGTAGTACAGACAAGTTGATAAGCTAAATATAACCTCATTTGTATATGATAACTTTTCCATATTGGCAGCAAAATCAAAATTTTTTTTTTTAAATTCTGTTTTTACCGTAAAATGCTATAAATGAGGACAAGTTGTGTTCGAGACCTATTGGTTTAGAACATTTTAGCTTTGATAGCTATTGTGTACAACCAGTGCCAAATAAATGATTCGAACATGGTAAGTGTTGACTTTATTTTGTTTGGATCATGATATTGTGTATTCTCTTCAAGGTTTTTCTTGAAAATAGTTAAATAACTCGTAGTCATAAGTTTAATTTTCAGCTGTTTAGATAGTGTTGCAAATATGGATGCATCAGTCTTCGTTGTGTAAGTTCCTATAATACTAATTGATTTTTGTTTAGGTTAATTAACTCTAATATCATCAGGGTGGGTGTCTTCCACATTCTTTGCAATCTCATCTCCATCATAGGCAAGCGATTCCAGGATTCTGGGCTTAGGGATCTATATGTTGAATCGGGAGTCATTGCAGAAGGGGCTGTGTCTGGAGTGATGGAAGGTTGAAAATACAACAAAGCTCTTAGGCTACACAAGCTTATGTATGAAGCACTATTAAGGCTTGCCTGGAAAGGTTTTCGTTCTAGGGTGGAGAAAAATCATGTTGTGGAACTTCATAACGTCGAAAAAACCTTCTAGTGTATAGCTACATTCAAATTCAGTGCTACCCAGGAATCTTTCCAAGAAGTGCTTGGAAATGAATGGTGCACACAATTCTGCAGCTGTTCCACAAATACTTGGATTTCCTTAGAAATGGATAAGACTTTTCAGCTTTCTGGATATCTTACATAGACATGACAGAAATCATGCTTGGTTTAATTCTAGCTTCCGGAGAAGGCAACTAGATGCTACATCTAGCTGCAATCCGACACATGATATCATGGTGCTTTACCTACGACAAGGTAAATTATTCCCGCTTATTCACCTATTACTGTGCTTCAATGTCTCAACTACCAAAAGAAAATCCTGATTTGCATAACTGCTTCATGCAAGGGGATTCTTGGTTCAGATTGGCAAACAAAATCCATTTGGACGTATTTTTTTTTATCAAGCAATCGACCAAACTGTAAAACGAGAACCCCTGAAAGCGGGATGCACAAAAGGTTTCAGTCTGAAATCTGGCTCTGTCACGAAATACTATCTGACATCAAAGTATCGCAGTGGGTACCTGAGGCAACTGAGAGATATGACAAGTCAGCATGAATTTTATTTCAGTCATTCAAACTTGCAGATGTCAAGAGTGAAAAGAGACGAGTCAGATGTCCAATTCCTTATCCCAGTAATGGATAACAGTTGGCTGAATCCTTTAATTCCTCCTCAGGCTAAACTGGTTAGTCTGTCACCTGGACATGACACGTGACCTTATAGTTTTTCGCAAGATAGGAGACAAGTGCTACTTCCCTTCAAGGAAGAATGACTGCAGTTAGATTCTCCTACTGTGCATTTCCATGATAAGATATTAAAGAACAAGCTGAAAACATTCTCTGATATAGGAAAAAATCATGAGCAACCAACTAACGTATTGGCAAAGACGTGGTTCTCAACGCTGACAGGAAATTGTTCAGCCAGATGATCCTCATGGCAGAGAGCAGAGACCTCCACATAAGTGATGTTTTAGCTCACCCCTTAGGACCACTTCCATGGTCACTAGCCAGTTTTGATGGATCTCTTTGTCGAACCAATAAAGCAACCCTGGCAAAGGAGTTGGAGAAAAACATTTCCACATCAGAAGTCAGTCCGCAACCTTCAGCAACCATAATTGATGGAATGAGCCTAGTTCAGAAATAGAAAGGGAATGACAAGACTTTCTCACAGTTAGCTGAAACTGCTCTAAATCACGTTCTTCATGAAGGAGCTCCAACAGTTGCATTGATGTTGTCTTTGATGTGCACAAGGTATCTTCCATCAAAGCTGCAGAAAGGGCCAGAAGGGAGACTTCCAGAGGGATACAATTAAGAAATATTGCTCCTGGACATAACATACAGCAGTGGAGGAAACTTCTCTTCAAACAAAGCAAATCTTATCAAGTTCTTTTTTGAAGAATGGAAAGGTAAAAAACACAAAGAGAAACTCAAGGAGAAGGAACTATTTGTTACATGTGAGCAACTGTGCTTTAAAATTACCAAGGATCGTTGGCAAGAGGTCACGGAACTGATATCTTCACACGTCTGCTAAGTCTGCTAATTAATTCTCTTCATACAGCAGAGTCTGGTGATCACAAAGCCATTGTTATCACTGTGGAAGACATAGATGTTCTTGTTGTATGATTAGGGTTTTGCAGAAGCATTTAATGTCACATGTTCCAAAAGTGAGGAACATAAAATTGCACCAGGTTCCTTGATATCACTATGCTAAGACAAGTTCTGGGAGAGAGTGTTTGTGATCCATTACTCGGTACGCACGCATTTACAGGCTGTGACACTGTGAGTTCATTTACTGGTCGGGGTAACCCAACCGCTTTGAAGCTGTTGAAGTCAAGCAAGACCTACCAGTACACATTCACTCAGCAGGGACAATCATGGGACGTATCACCAGAGCTCTTCAAAAAGGTGCAAGAGATTGCCTGTCATATCTACCTGCATTCCACCAGCAGCACAAAAGTGAACCAGCTTTGATATCAGCTATTCTGTGCCAGACGTGGAGATATCAAATCCAGTCATTTGCCTCCTTGTGAAGACTCCCTCTTTATACACCAACTTTCAAGCAGCCATTTGCAGGAGATCTCTGCAGAACGAACCTTTTGTTCCCAGCCCAGAGAACAATGGATGGACAACTGACGAAGATTGCTAACTGTCGAATGAATGGATGCAGGGCTCACCTGCACCTGATGCTGTCTTGGAGTTGTATTCCTACAAGTGTGTGCGCTTGTGCAAATTGCCAAATTGTACATGTCTCAGCATCGGTCTAAAATGCACAAAGATGTGCAGACTCCAAACTTGTGAGAACCAGGCTGCGGAACACAATGTAAAGGAATATAAAATGAAGCTGACAGACTCTGACAAAAGTGATAAAAAGTAACTTTTTTTTCGTTACCTGACCATATGCTAATGATGCAGTTATTTTCTTATTTCTTACAATTATGAGCACAGCCCAATAGATGAAAATGAATTAAGATATAAGCCTACAATATCAATTATATGTCAATTCTGTTAGTAATGCTCAGCTTGTAATCAACAAAACTAATATGTTCTGGCCTGACGGTAACTATTGAACTAGTTTTGTTCCTAACTTTGTTATGATTTCTGTAAGGTATGTTAAATACGTGCTATTCAACTGAGGTCAACCATTGTATAAAATACGTATGTTTCATTTAGATGTTCAAACTTTGCTTGAATTTGAATGAATGTCTGTCAAAAACTATTGTTGCAACAACATTACATATCGATAATTATACAGTGAGTAATATGTACAATATGTTGTACCATCCGTGTGTCACACAAATGTACATAATTATTTTGTATATATTATGCTTGTAGATGCGCTCTTCCCTCGCACTAAAAAGAACCTGAATGATCATGTCTCCGGTTTTGCTCTGTAATATTGTCTGTCTCTCGAACATGTTATGTCCTGTTGCCTTGAGGTTTTGTATATAAAGGAGAGTGTTCCTTAATAAACAACTCAGTTGATTGCATCCTGCCTTTGAGTTCACAACCCTCTCTCGGCCCGTCACATTGGTGACCCCGGAAGTCGACTTGCTCCCACCGCCTTCCACCCCCACCCCCTCGCCCCTTCATTGTTGGTACTATGACGGACTCTACGGTAGTTGGTGCTGCGGCCGCTCCATTCAAACTTTCATCGTTTGCCAGTGGAGAGGTGTTTGCTTGGTTTCAGCGCGCAGAAGTCCAGTTCCATATCAGGGGAGTGACTCGCTCAACCACCAAAGTGGATTATGTTCTCGCGGCGATACCTGAGGACACCTTCCCAGAAATATCCGACTGGCTTTGTGAACAAGGAGACACCCCAATAGTGTATGACCCCCTCAAAACATACCTTCTTTAGCAGTACTCGCCGTCGCCAGCCGTCCGTATAGCAAAGCTTTTTCCGCTCTCGCAACAACTGTTGGGGGACTAAAGGGCTTCGCTTGCCCTCAGGGAGATAAGCAGTATCGCTCGCCTTCAACCTGCCACAGACGGCTCTCCTCGTGAGGTGAACCTACTTCGTGCCCTTTGGATACGCCGTTTACCCGAACCTGTACACGCTGCCATACCCGATGTCGATAGTTTACTCATAAAGGGCTTGATGACAAAAGCCAACGCCCTTATGGACAGCCACTTCAAGACCTCCATCAACGCCTCCACCCTTGACGACGAGGATGCCTATTCAACATCAACCAAAGCTGACACGAATGCCGTAGGACATACACGCCTACCCCGTGACGTGCCGAAGCGGCGACAAAGCTGCCCACCACGCACCAATCGCTCGCGCTCCAACGAACGACTTCTACAGCCACTTACTACCTCCCATCCACCGCAGTTTAGCTACTACCACTTCAGATTCAAAGAAATGTGCCAAGGATTGTCAGTGGCCAAAAAACGTGTAAGTAGGCCATCGCTTATGGCGGTGGCCTCCCATGTTTCTAATCTTTTCTATTTACAGGATGCAGGAACGGGCGGCGACTTTTGGTAGACACGGGTGCTTGTCGTTCTCTTTTGCCAAGGTAACTCTTCAAGGCATGACGTAGTCTGTCTACATCGGCCGACGTACGCTTGGTAGCTGCCAACGGATCTGCGATACCCATCTACGGTTACGAGAACCTCACATTATCGTTTGGAAATGGTAAATTCAATTGGAAGTTTCTCGTTGCTGACGTCACAATGCCAATCCTCGGTGCGGATTTCCTCTCTCATTTCCACCTTCTGGTCGATGTCGTCCACCGACGATTGGTCAACGTAGACTCGTACTTGTCGACACCTCTTCAACCCGGCCCCTCTAACCTCGCTCTTCACATCAGCGCACCCACGGATGCCTATGCTCACCTCCTCACGTCGTACCCGGAAGTTTTCCGTCCAGAACTTCGCCAAACGCCCACGGTTCCTGTCAAGCACGGTATTTATCACCATTTCAAGATGACGGGACTCCCAGTCTTCGCAAAATTCAGACGTCTGGCACCGGAACGATTGGCAGCCGCCAGACAGACGTTCGCCGAAATGGAGGAAATGGGCCTTTGCCAAAAGGCCTCCAGCCCATGGTCGTCACCCTTACACATCGTTCTGAAGAAAGACGGCTACCTCCGTCCGTGCGGGGATTACAGGCGCCTGAACATGCAAACAGAACCGGATCACTACCCCATTCCAAACATTGCCGACGTGACCTCCTACCTGCACAAAGCGAAGGTTTTCTTTACGCTCGACCTCCTGAAGGGATATTATCAGGTGCCTATGAACCCAGAAGACATCCCAAAGACCGCCATCACCACTCTGTTTGGTACATACACCTTCAATTACTCCTTTTTTGGCCTCCGTAATGCTGGAGCAACGTTTCAACGTCTCATGGATGGCATCTTAGGGGACCTCCCTTTCTGTGTATGTTATGTGGGCGACATACTTGTGTTCTCCTCCTCAAAAGAGGAACACCTCCGTCACTTGCGCATCGTGCTCGACCGCCTGCAACAAAACGGCCTTGTAGTCCGGTACGACAAGTGTGCCTTTGGCGCCAACGAAGTGTCGTTCTTAGGGCACCGTATCACTCCTGAAGGAGTCCATCCCCTCCCTGAGAAGGTAGCAGCCGTTCAGAACTTCCCCGCGCCCTCGACCGTCAAAGCTCTGCAGGAATTTTTGGGCATGATCAACTATTATCACCGTTTTCTGCCAGCCATTGCCGCCACTCTTGCTCCCCTCTACGCCTCCCTCAAGGGCAAGCCAAAGGACCTGAAGTGGGGTCCCCTTCAAGAAGCAGCCTTCTGCATGCAAATAAGGCCCTATCAACTGCTGTGGCTCTCACTTTTCCTATCCCACACGCCCCTCTCCTTCTCTCCACCGATGCCAGCGACGTCACTATTGGTGCAGTACTCGAGCAGGTGGTCAAAGGCTCGCCCCGCCCATTGGCCTTCTTCAGCAGAAACTGTCCAAAGCAGAATCAGGTTATTCTACCTTCAATCGAGAATTGCTGGCGGTGCACTTGGCTGTCCGTTACTTGCGCCATTTCTTAGAAGGTACGCCCTTCGTCATTCGCACAGACCACATGCCTCTGGTGCACGCCTTCACTCGACAGTCTGACGCCTGGTCCGCCCGTCAACGCCGACATCTCTCCGCGTTGGCTGAATACAATTGCACCCTCCAATACGCCCCTGGGAAAATGAATCCCGTTGCCGATGCCCTGTCAAGAAACACGTTGGCTGCTGTTAAACTGGGATTGGATTACAACGCCCTGGCTGAAGCCCAACGACAGGATCCAGAGTATCCAGCTTGTAAGACATCCTGCATGTCCCTCCGTTGGGAAGACTTTCCCCTCGAAGACTCCAACACCACCCTCCTCTGTGACGTCAATACTGGTAGACCGTAACCTTGGATTCCTACTCCTATGCGCCGACAGGTGTTTGATTTCATTCACGGCCTTTCACATCCCTCGTGCCGTTCTACTGCACAACTGCTGAAGGCAAAGTTCATTTGGCAAGGCATTTTTAAGGATGCTAAGGATTGGGTCCGCGCCTGTACTTCTTGCCAAACTTCCAAAGTACATCGACACACGGATTCAGGAGTGGGCACCTTTCCTTAACCTCAGCGTCGTTTCGCACACATTCACGTCGATGTTGTAGGCCCCCTACCCATATCACAAGGACATCGTTACCTGTTTACCATCATCGACCGCTCCACTCGTTGGCCTGAAGCCATTCCCATGGAAACTGCAACGTCCGCCTCATGTACATCTGCCTTACTCTCTGGATGAATTTCAAGATTCGGTATCCCTGAGCATATTACTTCTGACAGGGGTACCACTTCCACCTCTCAATTGTGGACGTCATTAGCGAATCTCCTGGGCATCACCCTACATCAGACAACGGCCTACAACCCCGCTGTCAATGGAATGGTTGAACGTTTTCATCGCACCCTCAAAGCAGCTTTGATGTCCCGCTGCAAGGATTGCAACTGGTTCACTCAACTTCCCTGGGTCCTCCTGAGACTAAGGACCACTCCTAAAGACGCCCTCGACGTCTCGGCAGCTGAAATGGTGTATGACGACCCGTTGGTCGTCCCTGCCTAATTTTTTCCTTCTACAACCTCCTCCGATTTACTCCAGCGCATACGTCACGTCGTGGGAAAATTTACTCCGTGCCGCCAGACTTACAATCCCCCAGCGAAGCATCACATACCAACAGACTTGCACTCTGCAAAGCACGTCTTCCTGCGCAACGACACTAGCAAGCCACCACTAACGCCCCCTTACACGGGCCCTTTCCTTGTGATCCGACGCAGTCCGAAAGCATTCCTACTATACATTCGGGGAAAAGAAGACTGGGTCTCCATTGATCGTCTAAAACCTGCTTTTAATCTGCCAGATGACCCGCCTACAGTTCGCCTCTCTAGATCAGGGCGCCCTATTTAACATGTACAGTATGTCATTTTTAGTGGGGGAGCCATGTACCAACCGTGTGTCACACAATTGTACATAATTATTTTGTATATATTATGCTTGTATCTGCGCTCTTCCCTCGCACTAAAAAGAACCTGAATGATCATGTCTCCGGTTTTGCTCTATCTATCTGTCTCTCGAAGATGTTATGTCCTGTTGCCTTGAGGTTTTGTATATAAAGGAGAGTGTTCCTTAATAAACAACTCAGTTGATTGCATCCTGCCTTTGAGTTCACAACCCTCTCTCGGCCCGTCACATTGTGGATGTTGTAAAACCCCCATTAGACCACTGGATAGCTTCTTTGATTGGTTTGCCTCGACCATGTGCCAGGTCGAGACGTATGCAGTGCTGAAGTTCTCGTCCTCGAGTTGGGACCAAGGGTTTACTTTGATGTATTCAGCATCGTTTTGTGTGATTGAGCCCGAGTGGAGTCCTAGCTTGATGTGTCGTATAATTAGCTCCTTTATCTGCAACGTGCTCTTGTGGTGAATGTCGTCGTCACTTCCACTTATATGCCTCTCTGGACAATAATAAGTATGGCATTCAACTGAAGGAAGCTGGTTTTAGTTCGATTCCTTGTTATTCCTAGTACGTTTATTTATATTTAAGTAAAAGTGTTGCTGAATCCTTGATTATTAAATAACTATTCTTGGTCCTTTTGAGTCAATTTATTCATATAAAATTTCCATGTTAGATGTGTCAAAGGTTGCATTATTATGAAGTTTATGGCTTTGGTTAATTTAATTTTTTGTGAAGGCCTGTAGAAATTTTTGCAGCTTAATTTTGACTAATTCTGGGGAAATTTGATTTGACTTACTGTTTCCATGTCACTAATACTGATATTGTTCATATTTTTAGGACAGAGTGATTACAAGCTAAACTTATTCACTGAATAGGACTGTCTCGCTCTGTCTCCGTTTTGGATGAGGTCCTTTAGTCGACAGAAATTCCATTCTAACTAGTAAAACGGTCTAACATACGAATGTACTATTTAGCTTGCCACTTTCAGCATGTTTGTTGTTAACTCTAAGGTGATAATAAATATATTAATCTGTGCTAAGGCTGTTTAAATTACTTTCCTAAGTATTGTTTAAGGGAATACTTATACAAAAGTTTAGTTCATGGCGACCGTGACAGGAAATTTAGTGAGAAGTTGGCAAGTGTTGATGGTCAGGTATAGCTCGCTGTAGGAATTTCCAGTGGTCCAGCAATTTGACTATAGTTGTTGTTAAGCGCTAATATAAATAGATTGTGATATATCGTGTCATCTTGTGCGGTAAGGTAATTAACATATTGTAACGTGCTTGTTTGCATTATAGTTGTTGTTCGGACAGATTTTACAGTTATTTCTTACGTGTCTATAATAATTTAGTACTTTTTTGTTTTCATGTATTAAGTTTTTTGGCGTACTTACATTTAGCACGTGTTTAATTCAGTGTATATTGAATGTTGCAGTTTGTTTGTTTACCTCCATTTACAGGTACTAATTCACATTCAATTAGTTTTATATATAGATTTACGCAATCTGCTTTTTGCTTTTGCTTAGGTAACTTTATTCAGGTAGATTAGAATATCAGATTTAAAAGCTGTAATTTCCAGGCGCAAAACGGTTCGTAAAAAAGTTACTGTTTGTTATGATAAACGTGATAGTTACAGGGTTTTAGATCCAGCCTTGCAAACGACCGAAAGGGGTCTTCTGCTTAACTACCAGAAGAGTTTATTGGAAATGGATCAAAACATCTTCTAATTGAAGTTTTCAGATGACGGGGTAAGAGAGGTGGCTTTAGATACCGAGAGTGATTTATGTCCGGAATACCAGGATAGAATCCAGATTTGCTTGTCTTTGCTGCCTGCTTCTCTCTCTAATCATCCTACTGTTATCATTGATAATGCTCGTTCTTTGTTAAAGCCGCCCACTGCTCCTTTACCCAGGTTTACTAGTAAAGAAAACCAGGACTTCACATCATTTCTTAAGGCATTCCGAAGTACCACTAGTTCCTTTACATACCCAGATCGTGATCTTTTGTTGTTGTTCAAGCAGCAAGTAGACGGTCGTGCTAAATTGTTGTTAGATTCTTTAGAGGCGGACTAGCAAACTTTTAATGATACAGTAGAGCTTTTGAAGGCATCATTTGGTTCCGAAAGCACTCTTAAAGTAAACACGATCAGGCAGTTGACAGACCTCAAGTTAGGGTTTTCAGATGATCCATATTCACATATTTCAAAATTCAGCACTATACTGCAGTCTTTTAGTACACTAAAAATAACGGCAGATATTTTATACAGCATGGTCAGGCCTTAATGAACATTTTAAGAAAGAGTTAGTTCAAATTACCAATCAAACTCGTCCTGGCTGTAATGATATTAAGGATAACATCTTTATTGCCACTGAAAGGTATGAGAATGCTAGGAAAATTTCAAAGTTCAAAGATCCCGCTATTTCTGGAAATTTTCAAGGGAAGAATCAGGATACTTGAACTAGTTTGGCTATCAAAGTCGACTCTATTATTAACAATGCATTAAAAAGCTGCAACTTATGCCAAAAGGTAGATTTAAGGATATTAATCACTCTATATCCAAATGTCCAAATTTCCCTAGTGCACAGGAGAAAGTATCTAAATTGTCAGAGTGTAAGGGCTGTGTAAAATGTAGAAGTTTTATGCACCCGACTACTAAATGTTCTTTCAGGTTTCGTAAAAAGGGCTATCATTGTGGCAGTTGGCATTTCTCCTTTTTTTGCAAAAAGATAAGCTCCGCCAAAAGTAAAAAGGAGCAAAATAGTTGTGTTACAGATAAAACAGCGACAAATAGTGGAGTAGTCATACTACCTAATTGTAGTAGTAGATCTGCTCTTCCAACTTTTACTTTCCAAGTTTCAGGTCACGGGAGATTATTCAGAGGGCTCAAAGATACCGGTTCACAAAACACTTTTGCATCTGAGAGACTAGCCAATGTTGCTAAATTTAAAGTTATATGCAATGATGTTGACTCGACCGTTAATAGGTTTAAGGGGCTCAAGGTGTATAAAGGTAGAATAGTACAGTTGCATATTACTTATACCACCGGTGTAGTTGAGGTGTTTGCTATGGTTGTGCACTCAATAAATATCAAGTTGTCCTTACCTGGTTTAGGGATGGTTATTAAAGCCTTTAAAGATAAAGGTTATTCCTTTGCTGATACCTTTCTAGACCAAATATCTAGTGAAATTAGTGACATTGATGTCTTGCTAGGTTCAGATTCCTCTCATTGTTTGTTGGGAAAAGGCGTTGTATTTGGCAATAATGATCCCTTTGTATATATTGATATGTTGCATGGCATTATGCTAAGAGGTAATCATGACAGATTGAGCAATAATGTGGATTATTTGCAGACTCGCGACAGTAATTTCTATTGCATGAACACTGATTCCAGTCAGCCATTATTATCTTTCCTAGTTGTGGACTCTTCCGTAAGTATATGCACACATCCTTTTTTATTGGGTTGTGATGATTTCAGTCCTTCATTTAGTGATGAAATTGAAGACCTTGATTTTGGTAATATTGCTGCTAGTTGTAACTTCTATGTATTGAACACTAAAGGCAAGGTAATAGAGGAAAGGTTAAGAGAGGCTACTAACCATATTCTTGAGGCAGAATTCCGTAATTATCTTAGTTATGATCAGCCTGAATGTGATGAGCAGACAACTGATCTGAATAAGAAGTTAATTGACTTCACGCTAAAAAATAATTTCAGAGAACAGATGGCAGGATTAGGTTTCCCTTGTTGTGGAATGGTAAACTATCTCATTTACTCTCTAAGAATGAGTGGTTAGCTTAATTAATTTTAAAGTCTACATTAAAGAAACACAAGCAAGATAAAGGGAATTTGCTATTGATGGATCAGACCTTCAGAGATCAGTTAGCCGAGGGTATTATTGAACCTGTAGATAATCTTGAACAATTTAAATTAGAACACCCAAATTATTCCTTCATTCCCCACATGGCTGTTTTCAAGCCTCAACGTGAGACAACGAAATGTAGGATAGTTTATCTCTCGAATTTGAGTAAAAATTAACTTAATATAGCTCTGAATATGTCCCATAACCAGTGTATGTTCCCGAGCCCTAATCTGAACCAGAAAATGTTGTCCGCTTTCATTCATCTTTGATTCGACGAAAAATTATTGACATTTGATTTGAAAAGGTATTCAGTTTGTTGACTTTGAGCGAGAACAATCAGGCAAACTTCTAATTTCCCAGTTTCATAATGTTAGGAAAGATGACTATACCCTGGTTGTATTTTGCAATGTCAGACTAAGTCTTGATTTACGTTGCAGTCCTTTTCTCTTTGTGATGTCACTTTTTTATATATTGATTATCAACTCTGATTAAGATGATGACAAACTAAAGGAATGTAATAGGTTGATCTATTCATTAACCTACATGAACAACGGAGCCTATTCTTGTGAAAATCTTGATACCCTTCAGTGAGCTTATTCGGTTTTACCCAAAGTGTTCGAGTCCTTCAAATTTTCACTACAGCAGTTAATAACTAATGATATTTCTTTGCAGAGTAAAATTGATGAAGATATGAAAATTGAGACAGCTATAGAGAATAAATTGTTTGGTTTGACATGGAATAGGGTAAGTGATGAAATTTTCACGAAGCATATCAATCTTAATGCTAATGCCAGTACGAAACGTGAGGTTTTGACCACCATAGCTGCACAGTTCGATATTTCGGGGTTTAATTTGCCAATCATGAACGGAAGTAGGTTATTCATGCACAAGCTCCAATGTTGTAAAGATCTTGATTGGGACAAACCTATTAATAATGACTTGGTTCGTGAATGAAAAAACTTATGTAGGCAGGCAAATTCCTCCCCTGTAATCAGAGTGCCAAGGTTTATTGGTCATAGGGACGGTGAATTCAAACTAATAGCATTTACAGATGCCAGTCGTTCTCTTTATGGTGTGGTAGTTTTTATATGTCATGTTGAGACAAATCTGTGTTGTTTCCTACAAGCTAAAAACCATATGCTTAATACACATTTGAAGAATAAGTCGATTGCGTCATTGGAACTTAATGCAGTTTAGTTTGGTGTTGAAAGCTTAATGGAGTTACTTAGAGACCTTACAGGTGATGTGTGTATGAAGGCAATTAACATATTGGAATTACTGTTGTATACTGATTCAATATGCTCACTTCATTGGCTTAATTTTTGTGTGTCCAAGATGGAAAAAAAATGCAGAGATTTGGTGTATTTACCACTAACAGGCTTAATCAATCCAGAGGTTATGTGAAAAGTACCCTGTTAAGTTTTGTTTTTTTTTTTCAGGAAAAGAAAACCCAGTGGACAGCACTACTCGTCCCTTTTCTTATAGGTCTCTTATGAAAACAAATTTTCTTATTGGACCAGATTCAAACTTTATTAAGACTGAAGAAGAATTATCTGTTTTCATCCCTAATCTACTGAATGTTGATAAAAAGGCTCCTGTCATCGATTATATTGTATATGCGGGGATTAATTCTGAACATTCTCTAAATAGTTCCGAAAATGCTCATTTAATAGACCCTAATGATATTTCTGATTTCAGGAGATGGGTTTTGATTCACAGAAGAGTCATGCGGTGTGTTATGAAATGGAAGCAGAAGATAGGGATAGAAGGAAGTCCTAAATCACCTAATAGTAACCTGTTTGCTCAGGCCCTTAGCCAGATTATATCTACAGAGCAAAAATGGTTTTTCCCTGAAGTTTTTTCGTATTTTCATGATCAAAAGGTTAAACTTAAAGACCCACCTAAAATAATTACTCAACTGAATGTTTTTCTTGACAATAATAACGTTATTAGGGTGAAAAGCAAGTTTAAGACATGGGTTGGTAAATAAGAATTTCCTATACTGTTGCCGAGGGATAGTGCTTTAACTAGACTAATTGTTCTTGATGCTCATTCAAAATTATCCCACTCTGGATGTTATGCTGTATTGTCTGCCATTAGACGTACGTTTTATGTTCCTAAACACTTTCATACCATTAAGAAAATGTTTAAAACTCGTGTTCATTGTAGGAGATTCAACAACAGAACTTTCTAGCTGAATAAACTCGGTTATTTGGTTGAGACGTGTGTGGAAATGGTAAAAAGACTGCTCTTCGGTTCTATCAAGAATTGAGTTTTATCTTTTGCAGTTTGAATTTGTTGTAGAACACACCAAACATCTGGTTAATAAACGCCCTATTGCATTTAAAAAGGATTGAGGGAAGCTAATGATAATGATGTACCCGAGCCTATAACCCCAGAGAAATTGATAAGAAGATACGATACTCTTTCTTTAAACCTAATTCCTTCACTGCAAGGAATGCCTCATGATCCAGACTGGCAAACGCCAGTTAGTTCAACTAGTCGTATCAATGATGAGTTTGAGAAACTTCGTAAAGTGAGGCAAAATTCGATTGAGAATTATCATTCTGAGTTTCTAGGAACACTTGTATCACAAGCAGTTGATAAGAAGGATAGGTACCGTGCAGCCCAGCAACACAATATTAAGGTAGGGGACATAGTCCTTTCAAAGGAACTTAACACTAAACCTAGCAGCTATCCTATGGCTATTGTCCAGAAACTAGAAGCCAATAGCAATGGTGAGGTAACTGGAGTGACCCTTTTAAAGGGTAAGACCAAGGAAATTATAAAACGCCACATCTCGACTTTAATTCCTTATCTAGAGGTAAAGCATTTGGGTGAAGATGGCTGTACCTCTACCCCTGATGTTGAACAAAATAATGACACTAATAATCTTCGTGTTCGCCGGAAGGCTGCAATATTAAGTGAGCAGCGAACACGAGAATATTTGAATATGTAGATTAAGTGTGACTGAATTTTTATACAATTTACATATTAAAATGTATCCCTGTCCAGCAATGTCCAAAAAATTACGAATATAATTCGTAACTTTCCAGTTTTGTTTGTATTAACCGCATATTTTGACTCAAAGGAAGTAAGTGGTTGTTTGGTAGTTTTAAGGTGGTATTGAATAAGCTTGTATTTCATTTTTAACCCTCTTCCATTGGATCCTTATTATCTTGTTATAATTATACAGGCCGATATGATTATTTAATGAAAGACAAAAGCAGAGAAATCTCTCCGTCGGCAGTATGACACCAACTCCTCCTCTAACCCTTCTGTGAAATCACTAATCTTCCTTTTCAAGTGTTTTTCGCATATACGTTTCTTCATTGATAATTATACAGTGAGGAATATGTACAATATGTGGATGCTGTAAAACCCCCACTGGACCACTGGATAGCTTCTTTGATTGGTTTGCCTCGACCATGTGCCATATCGAGACGTATGCAGTTCTGAAGTCTTCGTCCTCGAGTTGGGACCAAGGGTTTACTTTGATGTATTCAGCATCGTTTTGTGTGATTGAGCCCAAGTGGAGTCCTAGCTTGATGTGTCGCATAATTGGCTCCTTTATCTGCAACGTGCTCTTGTGGTGAATGTCGTCGTCACTTCTAATTATATGCCTTTCTGGTATGAGGTTCAACTGAAGGAAGCATGTATTAGTTCAATTCCTTATTATTGCCAGTAGTTTCCTTTATGTTTAAGTAAAGGTGTTGCTGAATCCTTGATTATTAAATAACTATTCTTGGTCCTTTTGAGTCAATTTATTCATATAAAATTTCCATGTTAGATGTGTCAAAGGTTGCATTATTATGAAGTTTATGGCTTTGGTTAATTTAATTTTTTGTGAAGGCCTGTAGAAATTCTTGCAACTTAATTTTGAGTAATTCTGGGGAAATTCAATTTGACGTACTGTTTCCATGTCACTAATAGCTATATTGTTCATATTTTCAGGAGAGAGTGGTTACGAGCTAAACATATTCACTGAATAGGACTTTCTCGCTCCGTCTAGGTCCTTTAGTCGACAGGAATTCCATTTAACGATGAAGCGGTCTAACATACGAATGTAGTATTTGGCTTGCCACCTTCACGGTGTTTGTTGTTAATTGTAAGATGTTAATAATTATATTAATCTGTGTTAAGGCTGTTTGAATTACTTTCCTAAGTATTGTTTAAGTGAATACCTATACAAAAGTTTAGTTCACAAGGTATTTGAAAGAATTATTCCAAGATCCACATAGGTTATAACCTATGTGGATCTTGGAATAATTCTTTCAAATAATTATTTGTCCGGTCTCCACCACTAACAGTTGCTTCATACACACTATATTTTTAAGGAGAAAGTAATGGTGGGATTTGTCGTTATCAACGTATAGTACCCATCAAATAAACAGAATAAAAATATTCCAAAAGAGGTTCAAGATTGGTTGAACAATTTAAGGAAATTCATGCTGACGAAAAGGTACCATTCTTATACCAAACATCTGCCTTAGCTAAATGATCCATTGCCTCTTTTGTAGCAAATATACATATTCGATTTGTAGCTTCAGCACCATTATCATGAAGAAGAAAAGCACAGGATTTTTTCCTCCAGTTATAGTCCACTCTCGTTAAATTTCCAAGTCCCTCAACAATTATGGATCCTCAGGGGGTCCTTCTTGACGTTTTCTTTGAACATATATTTTAACTGTGTTTAATTTTCCTATGGTAAGTCTTCCCGCTTGTGTTATACATTCCAATGAATCCGCTACAATACCGCTAGTATTTCCACTGGTTGATTTGGCCTGTTGATACAGGGTAGTATGCATTTTTCCTGCTTCCACTGATCCTTTATCTCTCTCATGATTATGTTCCTTGCTTGAAATGATGTCCGATACTTCTAAATTTGTTGGTATTTTTCCATTACATCTCAACTCTGATCATCTACAACCTTCCCATCTCTTTTTAGTAGCACCGGTGGACCTTTTTTCATCTGTATACATGAAGCCATTATAACACAGCTTTTCACCACTTTTACTATTACGGATAACTTCCATGATGGGCAAGAAAGACAAATACTTTTTAGAGAAAAGTCAATATACTTTCAGTGTAAATAAATAGCAGAAAATAAGTTAATATACTGATTTTCTTTGTAAATAACTACCAAAAGAGACTTTACTTTATGGATAGTTTAACTTCAAAAAGAGAATTTGGTAATGGGAGTTTTGTCGGTCGGTGGTTTGTCGGTGGGGATTTTGTCAGTTGGGGATTTTGTCGTGTGGGGGTTTTGTCCTGTGGGGGTTTTGTCCTGTGGGGGTTTTGTCCTGTGGGGATTTTGTAAGTGGGGGTTCTTTCAGTGTGGTTTTGTAAGTGGGGGTTCTTTCAGTGGGGTTTTGTAAGTGGGGGTTCTTTCAGTGGAGGCTTTGTCGTGTGGTGGTTTTGTCAGGCCCTCACGTTGATATAAGATAAATTCCTCTCATCATATTTGTTCTTACGTCCCACGCCGTATTACCGATAATTAGTACTTATATCGTTATGGAATGTTTTAAAAGGAAGTGTTAAACCAGTGTTAGTGAGTTTTTGTTTCAGACGATTCTGATTGATGAGAATGAACTTTTTAATGTAATAGTTGAAGTAATTTCAATTGCTAACAGTGTTTTTATTAATATGTAATTGATCACCTGGTGATTTGAAAACTTTGCATTCTGTAAACAGAAGTTTCCAAAAATGTCATGTTTCGGCAATAACCGCCCAGCTAACAACAATCTGAACGAACAATGTGGAACAGTTTGTAAGCAACACCTGACGATTATGCCAGCATAACACTCCGAGCCGGGAGATGGTTGCAAAACAAATTGGCGAAGCATTAATCTCGGATTCGCTGACACACAGACACTGAAGAGCAGATATAACAGATAAATGAACAATTGATAGAAATTGCCATAAGATATACAAGTAACAAAGGTAAATATTTCTAGTAACTAGTTCTTTAGCAGAAGTATGCACTTAACTGCTTGACGGTATTTTTGGTAGAATTATACTAAATGAAAAAAAGATAACATTAATTTCGAACAAGAAAACAGAAAGCATGTGTATAGAAACTTACTTCAAACACATTCACACATATTTTTTTCTCTTTTTTGGTACACCCAACTCTGTCAATCAAGCTTCTGATGCCTCTATAATTATTGCAGTCAGT
>NC_090734.1:53650643-53660643 GCF_036898095.1 Palaemon carinicauda
ATATGAGGAGGTACGAGTATGTATCCATGGGTATGCTGATGGGGAGAGGTATGTAAGAAGGAGTGAGTTAAAGAGGTGTTGATGATTAGGAATCTGCGTTGACCAACCAGATGTGAGCAACATCGATCAGAGGGTGGAAATGAGAGAGGAGATCTTCACCGAGGGTCGGCAATGGTACATCAGCAATGAGAAACTTATCATGATATTTGGTGCCTCCAAGTGATAATGTGAAGGTCTCCTACCTGTAAATGGGGATTGCAGATTGAATGGCAGTTACCATACATACATCAGCAGGCTTAGACTGGCTATGTCGTCTTCTGCAGGGTGGCCTTGGTAGAAGAGTATTGCAAGCACCAGTTTCAACCAAAAACCGCACACTTGTACCTCAATAATATAAAAAGAAAAGATTAGTGTTGAGGAGGCCAAACTCACAAATGATGACCTACTTACAAGTTCTATTACCTTGGACAACTGTTCACACATTTCTTTACAGCAGCCACGAATTTGTAGTGGTAGTAGCATAACTGTGCCTGATGGGCGTCGGTAAGTGGTTGAAGAGGTCACTGGTTTGGGCGTGAGTAAGGGTGGTATATATGGGTGATGGGTGGCTTTATCAATGCTCAGGTACATCATGGGCTAGTTGTATGTGTCCTACCACATTCCCTCCTACCGCATTCCATCCTACCACATTCACGTCAGCTTTGGTCAATGTTGAATAGTTTTCTACTAGTCCGGAATGAAAGCATTTATAGAGGTCTTAAAGGTGGTAAAGTAGCTGCCCATAAGAGCATTAACTTTGGTCATCGAGTTGTTCATGGCCAAAATATCAGTGTGTACAGGTTTCGGTAGGAGTAATACTGAATGGGCACGATATAGGTTCACCTCCTGGAACGAACATTTTGCAGCAGGTTGCTGGTGAATGATACTGGACATTTCCTTGAGGTCACGTGTAGTCTTTTGGTTCCACAATTGTTCTTAAGGCTACTGAAAATGCTTGGCTATACTGGCAGCTTGTGATGGTGAGTACTGCTCCAAGAACTATGCTTTTAGGGTGATGTACACTATCAGGGTACCCCTTTGGTCTCAAGGCTAATCTGACATTTCAAAAGATATTTCCTTCGGGGATTACCACGAGGAAATAGTCTGCTTTGGTGCTTGAACAAGCCGTGACCTAGATATGAAACTGAGCCTTGGCGCTCTGAAACTAAGAAAATACATTTATACTGGTGAAGGGCAGTAATATTTTATTATAACAATTTTTTCCGAGTATATTGGTGCTTTTAAAAAACTATTTTTCACATAGGTAAAAAATCACACAAGTTGGTTATTGTGTTTCAAGAGAGAACTGAAATCGTCATTTTAACCACTTTTTGACTATTTTTTTTTGTCAACTATTTGTTGTTTACCACATCATTGTGCATGTACAAGTATGATCAGATATTCTCTTGGAAATTACTAGATAAGCTATTGGTTGCAAAGCTCCGGTGTATATTTCTCTATTTATTTACTAGTCCTGGTAAGTGGAGAGTTAACGTAGGTGTTCGTTTTAGTAATCCTATGGGCCTTTGTCATGGTAACTCATTGTGTTCAGTGATGGAGACTCTAGCTTTTTCATTTTTCTTTCCTAATAAAATATAAACTACATTTACATTTTAAATGTAAATCCTAAGGAAGCTGATATGGAAGATATTATAGTGTATCGGATAAGCTCGATGTTTATTTAGAAGATATGTGTGGTGTTCAGTAAATATGTCAAAACAAAATCATTTGGAAATTAGAATACTATGCCCAAGAGAATTTGAAATAGTCGTACAAATTATGAATGAGTAATTATTTTGGTGAAGGAAATTAATATAAATTTTAAGATAATAAATTTTTTCAATAGGTAAAAGGGTTGTACCCTTATATAATGCTCCATTTAAAGAGTAGGGTAGTGATTTAAAAAAGATTTCTTTTTAAATCTTCGGATGCATTAATGATATCAGGTTGAAGTCATGCTCGAATCTGACTGACTGGTAAAGTAAGAATTAAACCGGCTTCATGAAAATCGGTAAAACGATTTCCCATCACTTGTGTTTAACAGGTTAAATATTAATCACTTTCTACAAATGACGGCCAGAAATAGATCTCAGGTGTGGTAAATTATGAGGAAGTTTCTTATCATAATGTGAAATTGGATAAATCCATCTGATTACCATGTGTTAGGAGGAAATATAATTGAACATGGAAATGCCCGTCAGGACTGACAGAAGTGGAAAATATATTGTGATAAACAACTGTAAATGGTATAGGTGAACTCTAAAAAAGGTAACATTCCAGATAAATGTAGGATTAACGTTGTAGGAAAATATACGTAATATTAGTCAATGCAGTATAATAATTAAATGTAGATATATGCATATTTTTTATATGAGGTAAGTTAACTAAGCTAAGGGGTAAGATAACCTGGTTTAATTAGCTAGAATTAGGTGTCTTTTTTTCAAAGACCCAACCTTAGGAAAAATTCAGAAAGATGACTTTTATTGTGAAAATTCATGATAGTCTAAATCATGTATCAGTGAAGGCGTAGAAAATAGTAGTGAAAATTGTCTAAAGGATGATCTGGTGATATTTAAAGAATATATTCGGAGTCAACATAATTTATGAGATTTATATTTTATTAAATTACAAAGCAATGTAATCTACATAATAAGAATATTAGTTCCTTAGTATTCTCTACATAGTAAAATTAATTATCAAAGGATTAAAAAAAACATTTGGTTAACATCATAACATATGAAAGTCTCCAAACATCAAAGTTATCTTAAAGATTCTTTCTTGAAGACATAAATATTATTTGATAAAATTCCAGTAGATATGCCTTTTAAGCAAAAAAGTTTGAGAGCTCTGTAGAGAAAAGCTACCGGAGGGGATTAAAATATCATGCAACCAAAGAATTTGTTGTTACATAGATCGAGAATAACGGTATTGTGGTCAGGGAGCAATGGCCTATGACCTCAAGAGAATCGACTTCACTGTCTCAAGTTTGGTCTGATTGTATTGACATACGTGTTGGTTTTTAGTTCGTTTATTATTGTGGATAGTTCTATCATTTGTATTCCATATTTCTCTGATCTTACCGTCATTTCCAATTGTTTCAATATTAGGCTTTTGTTCTTCTCTGATAGTTTTCTTTGATCTTGTTATGGAACGTCTGTAATGATCTCTTCGGCTAATTCATATAAATATTTCGTCTAATTACAGTTCATTTCTTGATAACTTTTTTTCCATTTCATCATGAAGATGGGAGTATCTATTTCATATTGCTAAAATAAACTCATCAGACTTTCAGTGAATTACGGAAGTGTTCATTTCTTTCTTAAGATTAGTTTTTCATCTTTTTTTTTTATTTCTTTCAACAAATTCTAAAATCTTTTCGTTTTTGGCATTCCTATGACTGTTCAAAATATCCCTAATGCTTATTCTCTCTTCTTTTGACATACTTTAGCATTGAAATCAAACAAAAAATAGAAAGTTATTATATCGTTTTATAGATAACTTTTCATTTTTATAAAAAAAAAATTACAAATCTTCTTCTCTACAGGATGATGTTGATATATGTGTTTGAATGATCTTCATTTTATACAGTACCGAACGTGTTTCATGCATGCTTGTACACAACAATTGTATTGGTTTTTCCTTTGTACATCTAGCTCTCCCGTCATTGATAAAAAAAAAAAACTGATTAAGTTTGCCTATACATGTATTAGTCTGTTTTTTTTTTCTTTTTTTTACATTCTTGCTTTGAGCTGCTTCTATATGATATTATTATTCATTATAATAAAGTTAGTTGCATTCACCTTGCATCCTAGTTATAACCTAACTGCCCACTCGAATATCGGTAAACGCCGAAGGACCAACTCCCCCATACCTTCCCACTCATCTCATCCCGTTTTGACTATGCTTTCTTCCGACCTTGGCTCTTCATTCCATACCTCATAAAACTACCCCCCTTCTCCAGTACAGAGGCATTCCTACGACTACCTCTTCCATTTGTACCCGCAACCATGCCCTCCAAAACTTCCCCAAACGCACATGATTCCTGCCAAACACAGTATTTATCACTATATAAAGATGGCATAGTCGCAGTGTTTGCCAAATTCAGGCGTTTGGCGCCAGATCATTTGACAGTCGATAAACAAACGTTCGCCGAAAGAGATATAATGTGTCTATGCCAAAAGACTGTAAGCTTATTGTCATTCATCTTACACGGTATCGTGTAGAAAGATGGCTCTCTACGTAATTGTGGGAATTAAAAGCATCCAAACATGCAGAGAGACCCGAATAACTTTCCCTTCCCAAAAATTGCAGATATTACCTTCTATATGCACAAACCAAAGGCTTTTTCAATGCTCGGCCTCTTGGAGGAGTATCATCAGGAAGGATTAATAGAGTATAGGGTTAGACCACTTCGGACCAAAGTAAGACAATTTTGCTCGTGACGTCACGTGGCTGCACTAACTGAGGTTCAGGTAAAAAGAATTTAGCAGTCTATATTTGACTGTAATGGACTGAACAACGAAGTAACTGTCTTTTATATATATATATATATATATATATATATATATATATATATATATATATATATATATATATATATATATATATATATATATATATATATATATATATATATATATATATATATATATATATATATCATCATTGTAGCTAGTTCATGAGATGTCAGAATATGAGTTTCTTTCATTTATTACATAAGGTTCATAAGTACACATTATTCTGTAAAAAAGCTATCATTCTCTCAGGTACGAGAGCCTTGTTTACTTGAGCGCACACTGGGAACTAAACTCCTTTTCGCTACCAAAAATGCAATCTTGCTACAATAACATGCGGAGTTATAGGTCTTTTGTAGAATTCTCATAAAATAGGAAATTACTCCCCCCCAGGCTACTCACTCCAGGATGAGGTGCACACTCGCCCTTACTAGTCTTTGCTATATGGAGGACACTCCGACCCGAAATAGGCATGATATGTAATAAACAGAAATGCAACAAAAAATACATATATAGAAATACCCCCCCCCCAAAATATCACATCGTCAACAATAACAAATTAAAATGAAATATTGCATGAAAACAAGTACAAAATACAATATAAATAACTCCACTCATTTCTTCTTAAGACCTCTGCAACTGAAATACAGAATACCCAAAGTGAAAAAAAAATCATAACATCAGTTTTACACAACCTCGTCAATAACCTACCTATGATTGCGGACAATACGGGCTTTTTTGGGGCGGGACAGGGGTAGGAATAGATATTTCTTCATGCCTAGATTTTACTTGTACTGATTTTCGGCACAATTTCGTAACACAACTCACCACCACCGTTTTGCCATTTATTTAAACCACTACTACACTAGCACTTGCAACTAGGCTATCAACCGATGGCCAATAGCCGTTTTCCCTAGAAAATAATTCATCTTCCCACCCTTCTCTTATAACATTATGTATAAGGTATTAACATCTACACATTCACTAACACTGCCTATCCTCAATACTAAACTTTAATCCCGCAACCTTCTGCCATTCGGGAACCGCCCCAGCCACAGCAACCTGGAATTATATAAATACATGAATAATACAACATCCGCCTGACAGATCTCACCTGACGTAATTAACCTCTGATTGTTTTTAAGTTCACTCGGCTCAGCAAAATTACTAAAACAATTTACGTATACAATAAGCATCAACATCTGAACACATTTTTATCATCAAGTTTAATTAAAATGCGTCAAAAGAAGAAACGAGGTCTGTTCAAACAACACCAACAGCAAAGGAAAAAAAGAATTTCCACTCATCAAGTCAAGAAATGTCACGTATGCAGGGGGTAAGGAGGAACACTTTTGAAAACTACTTATTCAGGCACCACTTGTATGTGTGCCTGATGATGTTAAGACACTGCACAATTAATAATGCTTTGTATCATAAATGTGATAGTTGTAACTATTTTTACTCAGTACGGACCCAAATATGCTGGTCTAGTTTGTGTTTCCTAGGTTGTAATAGTTTCAAATACACACGATTGCCCACAAATACTTTTACCAATGCGGTTTCGAACCGACCATCATACTTTGAACTGCGTTTTTCATTAAATCTTCTCAAAAACCTTTCACTGGTGTTCATTACTCTCCTCAATAGATTTAGTTGTTTTACACAGTATGGCTCAGTTGAATAATTTGGCAATTATTGCGAATTAATGAGTACCATATATGGTAACACAAGATCCTGTCAATAAACTAAAAAGAAAGGTGTGTCCCTGACTGTAGCATTCTGCTCCATGTTCAAAGCTAGTTCAGCTGTATGAAGCATGGCGTGTCAATGAAGGGGGTCATCAGCCACTAAGTAACATAAAATTCAAACTACTTCCCTATTTTGCGATTCCACTTAGCCATTTGATGAAGACCTATACGCTGTCACTGAAAAGTGCAAAATTTCCAACAAGTCCATGAGCGATTTCACCACCATATTTATAAACTCGAGACTAATATCACTTATCAAATTTTTTGGGCAACCAAACCCAGTAATGAAAGAGCAAAGTGCTTTGGCCAATGAATTTGCCGATTTATCCAACATTGCGTAAGTATGAGTGTACCGAGTAAATGTATCCAGAAATAAACATATATGCTTATAATGTGTTAAACCAATAGGAAATTACATCCATATACACTATAAAATTTGATATGAATCACAGGCCACTTCCTGGCTTCTGGTACAGTGTATTTATGTTCTTGGAAACAGTTATAAGTATGAAAACCTTTCATACAATTCTCTATACATTTTTTTATTCCTTACCAAAAGAAGGATTCACGTGCTCTACTTAATGTTCTATCAATAGCTAAATGCCCTGCATACGGACTTACATGTACAATGTGGATGGCTCGATTAATTAAAGTGGGCGGAAGAACTACCACTGCACAGAATTCCCCTCCCCTCTTCTCGTAAGCACAATGTAAGATATAATTTTCTATAAAAAAAATTCTCACGAGGTACATTCAGAAATGACCAATAACTCTCCGATTCCCCTTTAATCACTGCTCAAACTCTTTCCATCCATTCCTCTTTTTTCTGTCCCTCACGGACTTCTTTTATGTCCCAACCTCCCAAGTTAATTAAACCTGCATCATCTGGGCATTCATTCTGGACACCCCTGGCCATATCCTCGATCACCCACATATATTCACGTTCGTCGCTCATATCTCTCTCTCTCTCCCTCTCTCTCTCTCTCTCTCTCTCTCTCTCTCTCTCTCTCTCAACCCTTCTTCTGATTACTCATCGGGAGAAGTCACATACCATTCTCTTTTTCTCTATTTTCATGGGAGTCTTCAACATTTTGATTACGTTCTTCGTTCCTTTTTTGTGCCCTAGTTGTTACTCCTATTGCTGCAACTCTGAAGAGAGCATCAGCTATCTTGTTAGCTTTACCTTTTATGTGGTGAAAACCCTTTATATTAAACTCTAACATTTTCTCAATCCATCTCGCTTGTCGAGAGGTCAAATCATTTCTAAAATACAAATCACGTAAGGGGGCGATGATCACTTTGTAATTCAATCGACTGACCTAATAAAAAGAACCGATGCCTCTCAAGAACCCAAAGAAGAGCCAAAGCCTCTCGACCGAATGTACTGTAATATTTCTCTGCTGCTTTTAATGCCCGGGAATCAAAACAATTGGGTCGCTCTCTGCCTTTATCATCTCGTTGATAAACTGCGCCACCAATAGCTTCGCTACTTGCATCTGTTGTCACTAAAAACGGGTGATCAAATCTGGGATATGCGAATAATATATTGCTATTTTAGGCAGCTTTTAAAGGGTTAGAGGCCTTTTCTTCTTCCACTCACCAATTTATTACTTTTGTTTCTTTAAAGCATCTAAAGGTCTCGTTATCTCTCCAAAACCTCTTAGGAATTTAAGGTAATACCCAGCGAGCCCTAGGAACCCAACTACTTCCTTTAAGTTATATGACCTGGAGAAATCTTTAATAGCTGCTACTTTACTGAGGCTGGGTTGGATATTTTCTAGGGTTATTATGTGACCTAGAAATTCGACCTGTAAACAGAAATATTTGCACTTTGACAAATATATTTCCCTACCATTACGTCGCAATGCTTTTAAAACTTTACGAATATTATTATTATGTTCCTCGGCCATTTTCCCCTTTAATTATAATATCATCTAAATAATCTAGAACATTATTGCCAATTAAGGAAGACAAAACCGACATCATAACTCAAGAGAAATTGAACTGAAATGGTGGATCGTTAGCCATAAATGCCGTTATACATTTACTGTCTTCCTGAACGGGTATTTGATAGTATCCAGATTTCAAATCAACATTTGTAAAATATGTATTATCACATTCCTTCACAAATAATTCTTCGATCGAGGGCAATGGAAATTCATAATCCTTAGTGACTGCATTCAACTTCCTATAGTGAACACACAATCTTACCGAGCCATCATTTTTCATAACAGCTACAATTGGAGAAGCCCAGGGGGATTCACTCTCCTCGATTATCCCCTGTTCCCTTAACTTATAAAAATCCCTTTCTTTCTCTCCCGGGAATTGAACAGGTACCTTATAAGGCCTTGACCTGATCGGCTTCGTCTCCCCAATTTCAATGCTAAAGGGAAATCGATCAGTCTTCTCGGGTGGCTCATCTCCAATTGCAATTACATCCGAATAATTATTGACAATGTCACTAACTACAGGTGGATGTTCTGACGGACATAGTTTTCATGCTTGCATAATGAAATTCTGAGTGTGTTCGTCTGTGCGGGCTGGAGTTGTAGCTCCCAATATCCCATTATTAGCAATTTCACATAACTCTAACACACACTGAATCACTTCCTAACACAACTCTTTTATTTGACAAATTAACTATTGTTATATCAGCTCCGTTCTCTTTTATTTCCGTCAAGCCCACTAATATCATACGGGCTCAATTGTCATGGGGTTAAATAATGACCTTGGTTCCTTTCGGAATAGGGTGAAACGGGGTCACTTATATGCTCATAAGTATCTGGGAAGACAGCACTTCTCTCTCAGGTACAGCTGTTACTTTACTTAAATGTCTCACCGAGCCTGCACATGCACTTAGCCTCTCTTGACTTTCTATCGGCAAAATGTACACTCCTGCTTTTACTGTCATTGTCTCTTTTCCTCCTAAATGCATATTTGATTATTAGAGATCCAATCAATTTCTAAAATAGCCTTGATTTCTGGAATTCCCAAGGTGGGCAAGACAAAAAAATCATGTGTAAACGTCACAGATCCCTCCTTAAAGTTGATGATCGTTATATGGTTCATGCATAGTTTATTTCCTCCTGGCGTGTCGAGGACGATGGATTCCACTGACTTTACTGGGTTTGAGTAGAATCTTTTTTTCAATCAGTGAAACGCTGGCTCCTTTGTCGATCAGCGCTCGAATGGATTTATCTGGCAGGTCAATCCTAACTGCTAACATTCCAAAACGGCCATTACGAGATATGGGCCACATGCTAATGACCTCAGCTGCGATGCCTGTGGTCCCTAGTGCTGCTGGGGGAAGGTTTGGCATACTGATGGAGATCCCAGTGCTTGTTCGGCCATGTCCGTCGTCACCACTATCTCGGCTACTGCTTCCTCTGTTTCCTTCCCCTCAGATGTTGGGCGGGACGAGGTGTGCGTGACCATAGTCCTGATAAGTGTAAAAGCGGAGGAATCCTGAGGCACTCCACTCGTCGGCCCCCCTCCCCCCACACTGCCAATATCTTCTAATCTGCTTACTGGGTTCTTCACCCCCCCCCCACCACTTTGGGTGTCGACGTGTGCCTCTCATGGCTGCTGACTCTTCGGAATCAAAGAATGATGGTGGTTCAAAACCGCACTAGTAACAGTATTTGTGGGTGATCGTGTGTATTTGAAACGATTACAACCTTGGAAACACACTCTCTAGCC
>NC_090734.1:53670643-53678143 GCF_036898095.1 Palaemon carinicauda
TAACCTACGCCAAGCAAGGATGTTAACGGCGATAAATATCATCACCGTCATAACTGTTCCTGCTAGTAGTATGGGGTGAAAAAAATCTTTATAAGTCGGTGACAAGTGGTCCATCTCGGTCAATTTCATCAACCGCTAGGCTACCTGTTTGTTGTATGGGAGAGGTAGTGATGGCATTGTAGACGACCACGTGAAGTTCACGAAGTAGTCTCGTTCTCTGATGATTGTCCTGATCCCTCTCACCATGGAATTAGGGGATGTCCCGATACAACCATCTGCTGCAACGAAGATTTGAGAATAGAACGTGGATCCGTCCGGGCATGATACATTGAAGCCGTCCTCGTCGTATCGTATCCACGAGCCGTTGTTCAGTCTGCAATTGAACTCATTATTGTCAAAGGGATAAAGCTTATCCAGACAATTTTCACTTTTATGGGAGAGAGCACCGTCTAGCACTATACCTAACTCGCATGAATCCATTGAGTTTTTATGGAATTCAAATGAGTCAGCTGTACATATTTTTCTATCCATTGCGTCTAAACAGTGAGTTAATTGATTTAAGTCTTTAATGACCGTATATGTTTCCTTGTCTGGGGAAATCAATACGTGTCCTGTCAAACTGGATATTACTGGATTTGAGTGATTCGTCATGAAAGTCAGAAATGGTGATATCCTGTAAGATTGCCACGCATCAGAAGAATTAAAGGGAATTGTAATCATAATCTTGTTATTTTCAACGCTTACTGTAATTAGGCTGTAATAAAATTCTAACCTACGTGCGTCTAACAAAGGAACATAGCCTAGTTTCTCCCGTCCGTTCTCCAGAACTAACTTTATGTATTTTATAGGCAACAAATGGGGCGACAGTACACATTTAGTTGCTAACGTGATAGCTTCTACATAAACTTTTGATTTCTCAATGAAATGTGCAATTGTGTTAAGTATGTGATCTATCTTTGAATCATAATACGTTAACGTTGCCATCAAATCCCGTACTTCCATAATCTGACTAATATTACTTGAATGTTCATTTACTAAATCCATAATTTGACTGATTGAAGGTAACTGATTCCTTAGTTCTGACATAATCAATTCATCTTCATGAGTCAAAAACTCAATTTTCTTATTTTGATTACGAATCTTAAGACGATTGGAAATTCCTAAACCTAAACTTGCAATAGACCCAAAGATGTTTAATGCAGCAAAAATAAACGGGTTTCGTCTTTCTTTATGTTTGTGTCCTACAGTCCACATCAAAAGGTCACGAGCCAAAGATTCTGTCTCGTAAGTCATATTTTGCAAGTCATCAGATAGCATCTCTACAACTTTTAGTGTCGATCCAAGCGAACTCTCTGTAGTCAAATGAAAATTTCTTCTATGCAATTCATCCAATGAGACAGCAAACCTTGAAATGGTGCTCTTTAAGCTACTGACATCATTCTCTGGAAGAAAAATTGCTTGCATATGCACTTTTATAACTACGTTACTAGATGTAATAAAAACGTCTTCTTGTCTTTCAACTATAGTGTCATATTTAAAATCTATACTTTTAGTTTTAGAGCTCATCCCACACGAGAAAAATATCTGAGCGAACAATATCACTCCCAATAACAAAATACTCATCTTGTAAACGTATAACGAGAAAAATATATGTTATTACTCCTGAATTAAGAAGAAAATGTTTAACATACAAATAAAAATCTTTCCCTCACTTCTTTCCCTCTCTTTTTTTTTTTTGATTTTTTATGTGAGCCAAGGGTACTATTCTCTCATCCGTGGGTTGGGATACGTTTTGAAATCTAAACCTATTGGCCGTTAATGTTTCCAAAATGTTAAACTTAGGTGTTAGTTTATAATTGAGTCCTTTACGTACATTTACCTGTATGTATACATTATCACCCACGGTATATGTTTTAGCTGGCTTCGCTATTTTATCATGAATCCTTTTCATTATGATTTGTGATTCTTATAAATTCTTTCGAAGGATATCATAACGACTTTTGCTTGCATTTATACATTCTTTTAAAGGATTTGATAGATTAGTTGTAGGCATTAATACATGGAAAGGCATTCTAACTGGGGTACCATACAATGCTTCATGCGGTGACATTTTAATTGATATATGATATGAATGATTCAGAGTATTCAGTACCGCAGGTATTGCAATATCCCAGTTGGGGTCTGATCCCCCTAGTGTTACTCTTAATATATTTAAAACCTTCCCATTTTCTCTTTCCACTAGCCCATTCGACTCTGGGTGATATATCATGGTATTTATTTTCTTTATGCTAAGGAATTCATACAATGAGGTAAGAAAGTGATTATTAAATTCTCCACCCGAGTCTGACATTATCATGTGTGGATTTCCATGTTTACAAATGTAACATTCGTAAGACTTCCTAGTGCATATAATCGCAGTTTTAGTTTTAAGCGCCATTAGTTCTGTATAAAGAGTTAAAGCATCTACAATTACTAAGAGGTGCTTATTTCCTCTGTCTGACTCGTAAAATCTTGTTAACAAATCTAAATATATTCTTTCAAAGGGTTGATTAGGCAGAGGATAAGCCCCTAGGCTGACAGGTGTTTTCGTATGCCCTTTGTTTCCCTGACATGTGCGACAATTAGCTATGTGTTTTTTTTTATATCTGTAAGCATTGTATGCCAATAAAACAATGATTTGGCTTTCAGTGACATTAATGAGAACCCCGGGTGTCCATGTAATGGATTTGCATGCAACCAATTTAGGACAGTGGATATAAGTGAGATTGGTACCACTACCTGGTCGTTAGTTACATGTGGTGTATTGCGGGTTTTCCTTGTCACGGTCCTACACAGAATATTATCTTTGATTATATAATACTACTGCTTATACTTTATATATCCCTTTTTCTTATGATTGCCTTTCAAAGCATTTATAATTGTTTCTATTTTCTGATCTTTCCTTTGCTCAGTCTGTAATAATTCAGCGCTCCAGCCCAAATCTTCTTGTTCAGATATCGTTTTAACAATAGGCATGGATGTTGATATATCTATTAATTCAGCTAAAGGCTCCGTACAAGATGACACGGGGTTGCGTGATAACGCATCCGCAATGATATTTGCTTTCTCTGGTAAATACCCGATTCTCGCGCCAAAGTCTTGAATGATCAAATGCCACCGAGTTCGTTTAGGGCTGTGGTTGAAGCCTTTAAAGAACTCGGTTAGTGGTTTATGGTCAGTAAGAACCTTAACGGGATAACCGTATATTATGAACTTAAAATGCACTAGTGAATTAACAATAGCTAGCCCTTCCTTGTCTATTACTGCATACTTACTTTCGGAAGTTCTCAGTTTTCGAGAATAAAAAGCTATCGGGAAAAATTGTTTATCATATTGCTGAAGCAATACCCCTCCTACTCCTAAGTCTGAGGCGTCTGTAGCAATGAAGAATTCCTTACCGAAGTCAGGTAATTTTAAGATAGAAGAACTACACAGTTCATCTTTCAAGGTATTAAACGTCCGGTTGATGATGCTCAGACCATGTGAAATCTACGCCCTTCTTCGTAAGATCAGTCAAAGGAGCGGCTATTATTGAATAGTTGCGTATAAAACGCCTGTAATATCCACTACAACCCAGAAATTGCTGTATTCCCTTGACATTAGTAGGTATGGGAAAATTACGTATAGCCGATACCTTATCATGGACTAATTTAAGACCTTGGCTTGACACCATGAAACCCAAATATATTAATTCTGTTTGGAAAAATTCACACTTACCAATCTTTACCCTTAAGTTATGTTGTCTTAATCTCTGGAGTACTAGTTCTAATTTACATAGATGTTCTTCTAAGGTGTTGGAAAAGATTACAAGGTCGTCCATATAGGCATACAATATATCCCCTAACAAGTCTCCAAACACTATGTTAATCATTTTTGTAAATGGTATGGGAGCACAACGTAAACCAAAAGGCATCCGTAAAAATTCATAATGTCCCCTGGCTGCGCTGAAGGCTGTGTATGGGATACTATCTTCTTCTAATGATATCTGGTGAAAACCTTTAAGTAAGTCCAAACTGGTAAAATATTTATTCTGACCTAACAAAGACAAAATATCGTCAGTACATGGCACTGGGAATCGATCAGGGATCGTTTCCTCGTTTAGACGATGGAAGTATAAGCAGATACACCATGTTCGATCTTTTTTCAGTACAACTATTAATGGAAAATTATAAGGGCTGTTTGATTTCCTAATGACTCCTTCTTCTAGCATTTTACCTACTTCATCATTTATTTCATTCTGGAATTTCTTAGGGAGTCTGTACGAGGGTACATAGATAATTTTCTGCTTGTCCTTTAACCTTATTTGATGCTAGATCACATCTGTTTTTCCTAAGGGTCCATCCGTAGTGGAACAATATCATGATATCTAGTTAAAAGTCCAAAAATTTTCTGCTGAATTTTTTCGTCTTGAATGTCTTTATTAATTTTATTTTTAATAGATTGCAAAAGGGATTCATCCGCAACTGATTGAGCGTGATTGATTTCAGCTAGGGTAAGAATACGATGTTTATAAACTTCTACATCCAAGATATATTGATTTTTGTGAATTACTAAAGTGTTATTTAAATGATTACAGACTCCAATATTACATTGTTGATGTGAGCCTACTGTATAAATAGCTTGTGTGACAGACAATCCGTTAGTTTTCAAAGTATCGGAAATGATTAATATTTCAGATCCCGGTAATGTTGTCTTTATTTTCACTATTAAATTCGAGGGTACGTTTGGCTCGATAGATTGCGTGCAAGATGATATTACAGGTGAACGAGAATTCTGCTGGGTCGCGTACATTATTTCTTTATTAGTGAGACAAGTTATTGGTTCTTCAACGTACGTTACGGTTACATTTGTCGTCTCCTTTTTATCCAAAACTGATTTTAAGGTATTAGAAGACTTATAGAATTTTCCTTTGATATACACGCCGTGCTTGGCAGGGGCTAAGATAATGTTTTGATTTCCCATAGATGGGTATCCTATAATTACAGCTGGATACATATCAATGTTTTGTACAACAACAAATGTATCGGCAAACGTGCGCTTACCGACCTTGAACTGTACATGAGTTATGCCTATGACATTTAATTCTTTACTTCCTATACCCGAGAGTCTCACTCCGGATTTTTCTATCGGAAAGTTCGAAAACAACAAATGATGTGTCCTCAAATCCATGATATTACGTGGACTACCAGAGTCAAAAAATAACGTAAAGGATTTGTGTTCTAAATTTACAGCATATAATGTTGGTCGTAACTTATTTTGGCTTATTATTGTATGAATTTGTTGCAAATCTACGGGAGCATGCACTGTTTTACTTAATTCGGCCGTGTGTTTCATAGGAAAATCTATTGCCTCACAATGATCTGATAAAACATTAAATTGATTATTCAATACTACTGATGTTGACATGAAGGACCTTGACCCAACATCACTCTCTTCCCCACTGGAGTTAATTATGTGGTATTTGCTTTGCTCTGCATATTCTGAAAATTATTCTGACCTTGCGAGGTCTGGTTTGACGACCCTGGCTCAGCGTTATTCGAAGAAGTGTTTGTTTGTTTCGGATTCTGAACTATATTGATGTTTGGCTGTTTCTTCTTATTGTTAAAATGAGGATTTTTCTTTTTATTTCCATATGGAACTGACTGTGGAATTGACTGTGTATTTCTTGGATTCTGTTGTGTCTTACGCGAGTAGCACTGACTATATGAATGAGTCGAACTATTATGTATCGAACAGAATTTCGTTCTGCAGTCCGCGATCAAGTGACCTTGACGTTTGCAATTATAACACGTCATTCCCGCAACTTGACTATTATTAACTACATTTACTTGTTGTGGCTTTGCTTCATTCTTTGCAATAACTTGAGTTAACCCGGGATCAAGGTCAGGACACTTTGACATGTGTTTCTTTATCTGTTTATATACATCCAATTCCGTACTTGCAGGTGTTAACTTTTTATCAAAACACTGCACTAAAGCTTAACGCAACATAAGTGTCATACAAGATAAATACATTAATCGTAAAAAACCTCTCACGGAGATGTTATATCTATTAACCCAAGTGGAATTACCTAAAATATCCTGATATTCATTAAGCCTATCAGCTATGAGGGCTGCTCTCTCAATAACATTAAGCCGAGTCGTAGTGGCTTGATTAAGTGTACTTCTTAATGTTAATACTACATCCAAGGCTTCTTCACCCCCATAGACCGCGCGTAACCTAACTTTGAAATCATCCCAGGTAACTGCTTCTTGAAATGAAACACCTCTTAAATACGCAGTCGCATCCCACTTGGAAAAATCTATAAAACTTTTAGCTTCCTGTAATTGTACAAAAGGGTTTACGATTTGTTTGGCATTTAAATGGGCATCGACGGATGAAATCTATGACTCCACATTTTGAGGCAAGAACCCATTAACCCGACCCTGAAAAGGAAGGATTGCAGACCTGACATTTACAAGCGTCACAATCGGGAGAGGATTAATCTGTCCTACGCCACTAGGTCCAGGGATGGGGCTCGCAGGGGGCGTCATGACTACTGTAATTCTTTTTCTATATCTTTGACCCCTTGCAATTCTATCAATATATATATATGATTACAGACGTCCACTGCGTAAATGCATAGCACTCAATGATAAAGATTATACCAAAATTCCCCAAAACAATGCTACTAATCCCAAGACATTTCCCGAGAATTTCTGAAAGAAACGGAACACAAAGATATTTCACGAGAATTTCTGAAAGAAAACAGAACACAAAGATATTTCCCGAGAATTTCTGAAAGAAAACAGAACACAAAGATATTTCCCGAGAATTTCTGAAAGAAAACGGAATTAGCACAAAGAGAGAAAAAATTCTAGATGAGAATTCGGAGTTGAATACAGTTTCCTTTAATGAAAGGAAAATAAAAGATAAGCAAACCACTCACCCCGGTAATAATCGACTAACGACTCGTGATAAATACACTTCACTGCCCAAACTGAAATGAATAAGAAAATTGTACTTAGCTTTATAAGGTTTTGGGTGATGTCGTCATATCCTCTCTCTCTCTTGATGTTTGGGTGAATGTATTCGGTCCGATTTCTTCTCTCTCTCTTGATGTTTGGGCGAATGTTTCGGTCCGATTTCCGTTGAATGTAGTGCTTCCTGGATATGTTTTGTAAGCGTTGAACGTTGGTCCTTGGGTTTCCTAGGATGTTGATTGAAGATCCAGTTCATCAGTTTGTATGTATAACATTCATTAAATGTTTGCTTCTTTGATGGACTATGATACTTAGTCAAAATTGTAGATTCATTACTGTTGATTTCTTGAAGATCTTTCTCTGGTTTTTACAGCTTTATTGTTGATTTCTTGAAGATATTTCTCTAATTCTAAGAGTTTTATAGTTGATTTCTTGAAGATCTATCACTGATTCTTAGAGTTTTATCACTGCCACCATTTATTAGTGTGCTACTGTTATT
>NC_090734.1:53683143-53688143 GCF_036898095.1 Palaemon carinicauda
GTAATGAAGCGCAGACAGTGGACTTCTGGACTCGATGGGTCAGAACTGGTTCTGGTAGCGGTACAAACTTCAGCCGTAGTTCCAATGCCAGGGGGAACCACACGCTGTTCAGCCACTTGTGGGCCACTATTGCCGCTACCCCCTTGAAGGATCTCAGTTTGTCGAGGACCCTCAACAGAAGGTTATGAGGAGGGAACAGATAAATCCTGGACCATCTGTTCCAGTCGAGGGACATCGCGTCCACTGCTTCCGCTAAGGGGTCCTCGTATGGGGACACGTACAGGGGCAACTTCTTTTTGTCTTTCGTCGCAAAGAGGTCTATCTGCAGTTCTGGGACTTGATTCAGAATGAAGGAGAATGATCCTGCGTCTAAGGACCATTCCGACTCTATCGGTGTAAACCTGGATAGAGCGTCCGCTGTCACATTGCGGACTCCTTGAAGATGAACTGCCGACAGGTACCACTTCTTCTTTTCCGCCAATCGGAAGATGGCCAACATCACCAGGTTGAGAGGTGGTGACCTCGATCCTTGTCAATTCAAGCATCTCACAACTACTTCGCTGTCCATAACCAACCTTATATGGATCGAGTGATGCGGGGAAACTTTCTTTAAGGTAAGGAGCACTGCCATAGCTTCTAGAAAGTTTATGTGAAAGGTCTTGAATAGCTTGGACCAAGTCCCCTGGACTTTTTTCCGATGAGAGTGACCTCCCCATCCCTCCTTCGAGGCGTCTGAGTGAATCGTCACCGACGGGGGAGGTGGCTGAAGAAGAACCGACTTCTTTAGATGTCTGGCTTGGGACCAAGGCCAGAGAAGAGTACGTAGCCGAAGCGGAACTGGTCTTCTCTGATCTCTTCGCGCGTTTGATGCATAACTTCTCCAAACTCCGGTTGCATCCTTTAGCTGTGCTCTTAGCACTGGGTCTGTCACCGAAGCAAACTAGAGAGAGCCCAGTACCCTCTCCTGTTCGCGTCTTGATATCCTTTCGGAATCTAGAAGTCTCTTGACAAAACCCGCTATCTCCTTCCTTTTCTTCGCCGGGATGGAGAAAAGGTGTGACAAAAGGTCCCAGTGGAGTCCCAGCCACTGGAACTTTTGAGATGGAGAAAGTCGAGACTTTTTTCTGTTGATCTGGAAACCTAGGTACTCTAGGAACTGGATCACTTGACTGGAAGCTTGCAAGCATTCTGTCTCGGATGCTGCCCACACCAACCAGTCGTCCAGGTAGGTTACTACCTGAATTCCCTTTAGGCGTAATTGTTTGAGAGCTACGCTCGCAAGCTTCGAAAAAATCCTTAGGGCTATGTTTAGCCCGAATGGCATGGCTCTGAAGGCGTATAGTCTTCGTTGTAGCCTGAACCCTAGGTAGGGGGAGAGTCAACGGTTGATTGGAATGTGCCAAAAGGCGTCTGACAAGTCTATAGAGACGGAATATGCCCTCTTGGGCAGTAAGGTCCTTATGTCGTTATGTGTTGCAGTGTTAGCATCTTGAATTTGCAATTCACTATGAACTTGTTGAGTGGCGACAAGTCCAGAATGACTCTGAGCTTTTCCGAGTCTTTCTTGGGAACACAGAACAGCCTCCCTTGGAATTTGATGGACTTCACCTTTCGGATCACATTTTTCTCCAACAGTTCTTGAACGTACTCCTCCAGAACGGGGGTGGAGTGTTGGAAAAACCGAAGGCACGGGGGTGGAGTGCTGTACCAGCTCCAGCCCAGTCCATTCTTGAGTAGGCTGTGGGCCCAGGGATCGAAAGTCCACCGATCCCGAAATTTCAGAAGTCTCCCTCCTACCGGTATCATCCCTCTTTGACTGCCGTCCTGGGGTCTTGCCTCCCTGACCACGACCACCCCTGAATCCCCTTCCCCTTGAGGGGCGCCTAGACGAGCCTCTGGCTGCTCCTCTAGGCTTTGCTCGAAAGGAAGTAGACTGCCCTTCGAACGATGGGGGTGAATGCCGTGGACTGTGTCGACACAGCCTAGGTACCCACTGAAAAGTGGACGAGGTTTGTGCCACGATCTGGGGCACCGGAGGCAATGGCAATTGCAGTTGCTGTTGCTGTCTAAAGGCTTGGCTGGCCGAGATGGTAGCCTAGTCGTCATAGTCTTCCTCTTTGGTTGAGGAACCTCATCCGGGGAAGACTTTCTTTTGATAGCCAGGCCCCACTTCTGGAGAAGGTTCTATTCTACAAGGCGGCCTTATCAACTACTTCTATGACCAAATCGGTAGGGAAAAGGTCTTTGCCCCAAATGTTGGAGGAGATTAATTTCCTTGGCTCGTGCCTCACCGTAGCCGAGGTGAACACGAACTCCCTACAAGCTCTCCTCGCCTTGACGAAGCCATAAAGGTCCTTCATCACTGTGGCCAGATGAGTCTTGGCCACCACCATGAACATTTCATGGACCTTGGGGTCACTTGCCATCGTCTCAAGAGTAGTCTGAAGAGACATTGAGGCAGCCAGTCTTTCTTTTGTCTCGAACTCTCTCTGCAAGAGAAAGTCAGACAGCTTAGGGAGGTCCTAGCCGAACTGACGTCCGGCGATATCAGCCTCCAACTTCCCAACTCAGAACGTAAGATGGACGTCCTTCCAGTCTTTGTGGTCCATAGGCAGGGCCAGCGACAAGGGTTTACACTCCTCCAGGGAGGGGCAAGGCTTGACGGCCTCGACTGCTTTTAGTACAGCCGCAAACCCTTTCTGTAAAAAGGGGAAGGCTCTAGCAGGAGAGGACACAAAGGAAGGGAGCTTCTTGCTCAATGCAGCTACCTTAGAGTTAGAGAAGCCCCTCTCTTTCAACGAGGATGAAAGCAGAGCTTGAGCCTTAGTATGGTCCATCACTATGACCTCCTTCGGCTCTGTCTCCTCCTTTGAAGCTGGTTCCTTCCTCGGTCCGGACATAACAGTCCGGATATGATGCCTTGCTGGGCCAGAATTCCACCTCCTCTAGGGGAACTGAGCCCAACTTATCCGAGATGACGATGTTTACAGTCGTCATCGGCATGTGCTCAGCATACCTCCATGGTTTATCATCTGAGCACAAGGGAAGGTCTTTCACATTGAGCCTTTTCTGGGGCCCATGTGATTCTGCAAGGCTCTGCATCCGCAGTTCCATTGCAGCCGCCTTTTCCTGATTCTCCTTCTGCATTTGTTGGATCATTCCAACAATGGAGGAGAGGGCCTGTCCCAGCTCTACTGGGAGACCGGCCGATGTTGAAGGAATAGGCTCCGGGATCTAACCAGAGTAGCCAACACCTCGTCGACATCTTCCTCTACAACGTCTGGGGCTTGAACTTCACCCTGGGCTTCTGCCAGGAGGTCTTCCTCCAGACGCTCGTCCACGTCAGACATCCTGTCATCTAACTGGATGTCTTGCATAGCGACCGCGACTTCAGCATCCACCTGGATCTGAACTTGGGGATCTCCTCTTGAGGCTGGGGAATCACTGCATAAGCTGATGCCTTAGGGAAAAGATACGCCCTCATCTTCTCACTTGGAAGATAAGGTCCAGAGGTGTTCTTCTGGAAGCCCCTTACCCAGGTACGAAGCTTCTCCATTGCTATATCCCTTGATTATGCCATCCTTGGGGAATCAAAGGCCTCAGTAATTAGGTTAGTGCACACAGTACATACCTGAGGGTCCCAATATCGGAGATCACCCTTGGAGACAGCGCATACTGCGTGTCTCCTACCAAACTCATGTCCGCAGAGGCTCTTGCTGCGGACGTTGCAAAAGACACTTCCGCACTTCGGAGGGTCCTTCTGTAAACAGAAGAAATTTCCATGAGTATCAAGTGAACTATGTATCACTGGATATGCATAGTATAGCATAACAATTCAGAAAGGAAAGACACACACTTGTGTTTCCTTCACAACCAATTGCTGCAGCCTTCCAGATAATAAAATTGAATGGTTAATCTCTTCTAGAATAACCAATGCAAAGTTTCCAGAGGAAACAGGTGGAGCTCACACCTAAGCAATGATTTTAAAATCCTGGATAATAGACAAGAAAGAACTCACTTTCTCATCTGTAGGGCAACAGCAAAGGGCTGTGCAAGAAAACACAAAAGTGTTAGAACACACAGTGCTGTACAAAAAACCTATACTATAGTTTTTTTCTTACTGTATATGTTATACTGAAGAATACTGGTACAGTATAGGAGGTTATGTGCCGGCCGGCACTTGCTGGCCGGCACACACCATAACTAGCTTTAAAGTATACTACTTAACAGCTATAGGGCGGCAGAACGCTGGTTCAAATGCATGTGCCGGCCGGCAGTAACTGCCGGCCGGCAACAGCCAATGTCGGTCGGCAATGACTGCCGGCTGGAAACTACACAAGGTAGTACCCGGCTGCCGGCCACACTCTTGGCGACCGGCAGACAAGGGCTGACATTAGCCGGCCGGCAAAGGTACATGACCTATGCCAGCCGGCAGCAAAAGAACCAGAGTACTACAACTGCCCAGCTGCCGGCCTCATAGGCCGGCAGCCGGGTCGGGTACAGCACTAGAAGAATAACAGAATGGATGCCGGGATAAGAGTGTACACTACCACCAAGCCCGGCAATCCGAAAGAGTGCATATAAGGAAGTGGAGAATCTAATTCAGGCTTCCTGACCAATGCCGTCTGACTCTACAGGCAAGCATGGATGAGGGACCAAGGGAGGTCCGGGCAGCACTCAAATCAGAAGACCCTTGCCGGCCGGCAGCTCTGCCGGCCGGCAAGCGACTGAGTCAATTCCACATCCTAACCTATTCTAGGTCCAGATGTAGAATGACGTACAGTACTGTAATGGCTAGGCCATTACGGAGATAGAGGGGGAAGGGACAAAAGAGGGTCCTACCAACCTTGCTTTAGTGAAGGATCACCCGCAGCCAAGAAACTCATCTTAGCCTAAGGGAGATCCAAGGAGGGAGGCCAGCAATACTTGCCAGCTCTCAGAGAACCAAAGCAAGGAAGGTGTTGCTACTCCCAGGGAAAGAATCTTATCCTCCCCCGAGA
>NC_090734.1:53695643-53703202 GCF_036898095.1 Palaemon carinicauda
GCTTAGGCTACCCTCAGTTAACTTTGATGCGAACTGTGTTCTGGCAAAATTTACTGGGGTGTTTCGACTCTTTCTCTTAACCACTGATATGGTTTTGAGCTGAGAACGGAAAATCAGAGTAAAGTCTGTGTTAGGCATCCTACTGTCTTGGTGAAATGGCTTCCCAAGTCAGGTTAGGTTGCTGTTCAGGAGGCTAGTCCTCCCTAGGCCATACTGGAGGTTCTTGTATATCAATTTTTCTCCTTCCTCGGTCTGGCAGACAGTCCTGTACCCGTAGATCTTAGTATGAAGAAATTATTTCTTCCTTACTTAAGATCTCTGGTACAAGATTCTGTTCTCTAGTGAGATTGTGTCCTATGGCCGCTTTCTCACTTAACTAACCAAACCGGGGGAAATGATTTCTCCTACTTGAGGTTACTTTATGAGATCAGAATCCTTCAAGTTAGGTAATGGTCTCGGGTTTTACCTTACTTATTGGACTTTTACCCATTCCCTACTGTCTCTTTTGTGTTGGATGAACCATCACCATTCTGGCCATTGTTTTACATTTGACCCTACACGGAATCTATAGATTTGGCCTTAGGTTCCGTCTGCTGCCGGCTGGGCCGGCTGCCGGCAGGTGCTTTCATTTCATTGAGTGTTCTCTCCATTCCTCTCTTGGACTGCCTCCCAAACCCCATATGAATGGGATATGGTTGAGTGGAAGCCCGAATATAATTCCCCCTTCCACTTGCACCCTCTTTCGGGATGTAGGCCGGCAAGGCTGAGCCTTTGCCATCCCCCATCCTCTCTTTCCCTCTGCCTTTCCATATACTGGGCCGGCCACCGGCAGCTAGTACTGTCATCAGCCATGTTCGGTGTCTGTCAGCTGGCAGTTACTCTGCAGCCACTTGCCGTGGGTGTCGCTGATCGACCACCCAATGACAATGAACATACTATGACTGGCTGCCGGCAACGGCTGGCGGCAGCCGGCCACCCGAAATTTATATAGTTACTGCCGGTTGCCGCCGGGTCCTACTTGATAGAGGGATCCTTCGGCTGCCGGCGGGCAGAGCGGCAACAGCCGACCTGCCACCCACTATCTTGAAGACAGTATCTGTTATAAATAGCCCAGATTAGGCCCGGCATATGTCGGCTAGGCCGGCATATGCCGGCAGGCCCGGCATATTCTGGCAAGTCCGGTATATGCCGGCAGGCCTGGCATGTGCCGGCAGGCCCGGCATACGCCGCCGGGTCCGGCAGATGCCAGCAAACCCAGCAATACTGGCCACATGCCGCCGCCAGTCATTGCTGTAGCCCAAAAGTTTTCCAACCTTCAATTGGTTCATGGGCAGCCAATTGTGAGACCATCACTTTTAGGGAGTGATTTTCCCCTACCAGTTAATGGTTATTATCCATTAATTTAATCCCCTATTTTGAACATGGAAGATTGTGTTAAGAAGACACCTTATATCCAATGATATTATCTTCCCCATGAATTCTTTATGAATCTTTAGTTCAATATTGGAGGAGGTCATAGCAATGGGCTGGACAGGAAACACATGTAGGTATCTTTCCTACTTCTAGCTTACTCTATCCAAGCTAATATCAATTAAATATTAATTAAATATTAATTATAATATGTATGCTGAAATCTGAGATTTTCACCGAATACTTATACCTTTTCTTCCTTTACAGAAGGAGCATCCCGTGTGCGGGAACAACTTTTGCAGGGTCCGTAGTAAGAGCTTTTACGGACATGGCATGTGCAGGGCCCATGCTCGCTGCGCAGTCACGAAAGGGGCTCTCAAGTACTGGGACCCACAGGTATGTACCGTTTGTGGCAAACTGATTAAAGAGGCTTTTGATGATCAAAAGTCTACTGAGTCTAGGGATCCAGCAAGGGACACGCTGCGAAAATGGGACAGAGGCTTTCAGAAGAACACCTCTGGCCCATACCTTCCTAATGAGAGGATTAGGGATTGTTTCTTCCCTAATGGATATGTGTATGCAATTGTTCCCCACGCTCAACCTGAGATCCCCTTAGTTCCGATTCCAGTAGAACCTAATGTTTCGGATGCCTTTCAGAGCATCAAATTAGAGGACAACATGTCTGTTGTCTCGGAGGAGACTGAAAACAATCTCCTAATGGATGAATTGGAGCAGGAGGATGAGATACCTCCTGAGACTGGAGTCAAGATAACCGAAACGATTTCGGTATCGTCTGCAGCGGCGACTGAACCGACGCCTTCGACTTCTTTCACCGCACCCCAGTTGGATTCCATTACAAGTACGCTACACTCGCTACTGTCCATGGTGCAGGACATTCAGAAGAAATCGTCCGAGAAAGAAGCATCTTTCCGGACGGAGATTCATCAGCTAGTTGCGTCACGTTTAGCCCCCGAAGAAGTTAAACATGAAGGACCTCCCAGCCTTCTCTGACGTTAACCCATGGAGGTACGCAGACCATATGCCTATGTTGGGGGGGAAGATCTTCCTCTCAGAGAAACTGGGAACAGTTCCAGTAGAGGAATTCAAATTTTGGCCTAATAAAGGGGCCTATCCGGATTGCTATGTCCGCCTGAGGACGGAACCAGCATCCAAGAAGTAAACAGAGACGAAAGAGACGATTGTCCTTGATCTATCCAAGGCACAGGCCTTATATACAACCACCTTGAAAGAGAGGGCCTTTATTAGTTCCAAAGTGGCGTATCTCAGCAAAAAGCACCCATCGTTTATTGCTGACTCCGAACATGCCTTCCCCTTTATGGACAAAAGGTTTAAGGCAGCCTTAAAGGCAGTTGAGGCAGGGAAACCTTTCCTTACACTTGAAGAGTGTAGACCATTTTCCCTAGCCATCCCTTCAGATGATAAGGATTGGAACGATGTCCATAACACCTTCACAGTTGGGAAGCTAGAGGCAGATATCGCTGGACGGCAGTTTAACGAAGATCTCCGAAGCTGTCAGATTTTCTCCTGTGCATGGAACAGAAGACTAAGGAACGTCTCGCTGCTTCCATGTCTCTGCAGACTGGCTTAGAGACTATGGCAAGCATCCCAGACAACCCAGATATGTACATGGTCCTTGCCAAATCTCATTTGGCAACAGTCACCAAGGATTTATACAATTTTTTTAAAGCCAGAAGGGCTTGTAGGGAGTTTGTGTTCACTTCTGCTACAGTGAAGCACGAACCAAGGAAGCTGATAGCTTCCAATATCTGGGGAAAAGACCTCTTCCCAAGTGAAGTGGTCAAAGAGGTCGTAGATAAAGCCGCTTCGGAGAATAGGAATCTCCTCTCCAAATGGGGCTAGTCCTCTAAAAGGAAATCTTCCGCTGATGAGGGTCCCCCAGCCGAAGAACAAGTCAAAACGACCAAGAGTGCCCTCTCGGCCAAAGCGACAGCAACAGCTTCCCATGGCCTCGATGCCCCAGACGGTGGCACAACCAACCACCACCTTTCAACTGGTGCCCCAAACGCTGGCGACCCAGTCGCCCGTGTTCACCCCAGTATTTGAAAGGCAATTAATTACCTTTAAGCCGAAGTCTCGAGGTTCCTTTCGAGGATCCTCTAGACGCCCCCTCAGAGGTAGGGGCAACAAAGGTGGACGTGGCCAAGGAGGCAAGTCCTCCAACCAGCACTCCAAGTGAGACTTCTTCACTTCCGGGATCGTGGGACCTTCAACCCTGGGCCCACGGCCTAATCAAGAAAGGACTAGGGTTGAGTTGGAGCTCAACTCTACCCAACTTGCCTCAATTCTTCCAACACTCAACCCCCCGTACTGGAAGAATATGTTCAGGAACTCTTGAAAAAAAGAGTTATACGGAAGGCAAAGTCCATTAGATTTCAAGGAAGGCTATTTTGTGTTCCAAAGAAGGATTCAGAAAAGCTCAGAGTCATTCTGGACTTATCACCACTCAACAAGTTTATAGTGAACCACAAGTTCAGAATGTTGACGCTTCAGCACATAAGGACCCTTTTGCCCAAACGGGCATTCACAGTCCTCTATAGACATAACGGATGCATACTGGCATGTTCCAAGCAACCGTCAAGTTTCCCCCTACCTGGGGTTCAAACTACAGAAAAGAAAGTACATTTTCAGAGCCATGCCCTTCGGCCTAAACATAGCCCCATGGGTATTCACAAAGCTTGCGAATGCAGTCATTCATCAACTACGCCTGAAAAGAATCCAGGTGGTAGCCTACCTGGACGATTGGCTGGTGTGGGCAGCATCCGAGGAAGAATGCATGTAAGCCTCCAAGGGAGTGATCCAGTTCCTGGAACACTTAGGATTCAAGATCAACTTGAAAAAGTATCGGCTTACTCCAGCTCAAAAGTTCCAGTGGCTGGGTGTCCACTGGAACCTACAGTCACACTGCCTTTCCATTCCATCAAGAGGAAAGAGATACCAGGATCTGTCAAAAGACTCCTTCAATCCGACAGGATATCAAGAAGGCAACAGGAGATAGTGTTGGGGTCCCTCCAGTTTGCCTCAGTGACAGAACCAGTATTGAGAGCACAATTAAATGATGCATCAGGAGTTTCGAGAAAATACGCATCAAACGCTCAAAGAGATCTACAAAGACCGATACCAAATCGTCTGCGATCACTACTCAAGCCATGGTCGGAGGCCAAGAACCTAAGAAACAAGGTACCCTTGAAACCACCTCCTCCAGCAGTCACCGTTCATACGGATGCCTCGAAGGAGGGGTGGGGAGGTCATTCTCATCACCGGAAAGTCCAAGGTTCAAGTCCTTCCACATCAATTTTCTGGAAGCCATGGCAGTTTTTCTATCTCTGAAAAAGCTGAAACTTCGCTGCTAAATCCACATCCATTTGGTTCTAGACAGCGAAGTAGTAATGAGATCTTTGAATCGAATAAGGCTCGAGATCACCTCACATAAATCAAGTGATATTGGCCATCCTTCGTCTAGCCCAGAAGAAGAGATGGCACTTGTCGGCAGTCTACCTTCAAGGGTTCTGCAATGTGACGGCGGACGCTCTATCCAGCTTCAACCCAATAGAGTCCGAATAGTCTCTAGACACAAGATCATTCTCTTTCATTTTACGCAAAGTCCCAGGACTGCAGATGGACCTCTTTGCAAAGAGCGATAACAAGAAGCTACCCCGGTATATAGCCCCGTACGAGAATCCTCTAGCGGAAGCGACAGACGCAATGTCCATAGATTGGAACAGGTGGTCTAAGTTCTACCTGTTCCCTCCAACCAACCTTCTGCTGAAAGTCCTCGACAAACTGAGATCCTTTCGGGGGACAGTAGCAATAGTGGCCCACAAGTGGCCCAACAGCGTTTGGTTTCCTCTGATAACAGAACTATGCCTAAAGCTGATCCCGTTGCCAGAACCAGTTCTCACTCAGCAAGTGCAGAAATTGACTGTCTCTGCTTCATCGGAGAAAACCCAGAACCTTCATCTCATGATTTTCTCGCCCTAGCGGTCAAGAAACGGTTTGGGATTTCTAGAGACAATAATAACTTCTTAGAAGAATATAAGTCAAAGTCAACAAGAAAACAGTATGAGTCTTCCTGGAGGAAATGGGTGGCCTTTGTCAAGGTGAAGAATCCTGGGGAGATATCTACAGATTTCTTCTTGTCCTTCTTCATCCATCTGCATGAACAAGGTTTAGCAGCTTATATGATTACTACATGTAAATCCGCCCTAGCCAGACTAATACTATACGCCTTCCAGGTAGACTTCACTAATGAAATCTTCAACAAGATTCCTAAAGCCTGCGCTAAACTTCGGCAGCTCCTCCAAAGCCCATTTCATGGTCTTTGGATATAGTTCTTCACTTAACTCAACCCTGAACAATGAAGATTGCTTGATGAAAGACTTGACTCAAAAGGTGAAATTCTTATTTGCACTAGCCTCAAGAGCCAGAGTTAGCGAAATAGTGGCCCTCTTGAGGGATGATGGCCACATTCAGTTGACAGACAGCGGAAAACAGAACCTCTTTCCAGACCCATCGTTTCTCGCCAAGAACGAGCTGCCCACTAAGAGATGGGGTCCCTGGAGAATCTGCACTCAGAAGGAAGAAGCATTCCTCTGCTCAGTGGATTGCTTAAAGGTCTATCTTCGTAGAACTTCAGACTTTAAGGGAGGTCAGCTTTTTAGGGGAGAGACTTCTGGTTCAACGTTATTCTTGAAACAGATAAGGGCGAAAATCACCTATTTTATACGCAAAGCAGATCCAGACAGTACACCCGCAGGTCATGATCCGAGAAAAGTTGCCTCGTCTCTGAATTTCTTTCAGACAATGTCGTTTGAAAGCCTGCGTGCTTACACTGGTTAGAAGTTTTCTTCAAGCACTATGTGAAGCAATTACAAGAAATAAAATTTCATGTGGTAGCGGCAGGAAGTGTTATAAAACCTGCCGCTTGATTACTGCGAAGAGCAGTGCATTAATTGGGACTTTTAGTGAAGGGTGTACGCGATAGACTTTTAAGGTATATCATGTTGAGTATTGTGTTTATGAAAACACTATAGACTGTTTTATCTATACAGGTGACATCAAGCATAATAAGCTGACACAAGTGCCAGGCATTCTTATATGCACAGTTTTCCTAGTAATAACAGCATACATAGTGAAATATTATATTTCCTTTTGAGTGGCTAATATTTCCTTTTCAGGTGAAACTTATTTATTTTCTGTTATTACTGTTTATGCTTTTACGTAGAATCATTCAGCGTAAGATGTAATTGATTACAACCAATAGAAGGAATATTTGCGTCTCTTTCGCCTCAAACATTCGAAATTATGTATAAATCAGAGCATCCTTGATTCTCCTAATATTTGAGGAAATATTGGGGAATTATGGTTTCTACCATTCCAAGCAAACAGGTAAAAAGTGATTGTACTAACTGTTCATCTTACTGATATAAGGTTTCCTACATGGATATAAACCTGTCTGTCTCTTTATATCAAGACTTAGGAGGATTCAGTAACCTATACAGGACTATACCATCTAAGTGCAAACTAGGCTTTACGTATATAATGACACTAATATACATACTATTTGCTAGATTGTTCCTTGAACTCACAATCCTAGGGATTTTTCCTAAAGTCTACCTAGACTTTTCCCTGTAGGTGGCAGGAAGAACTGACATATTTTATGATCAGTTAATTGATGTATAACGTTAACATCAAGTGTCTCTGGTCCAGAAGACCAAATAGGAAATATTCATCTCGAGATAACGGCACTATTGAAAATCCACAGATACATTAATGCTCTGGTAAACTTCCATCAGGAAGACATGGCCTGAGCCCAAAAAACGGAATTTGAGCGAAGCGAAAAATCTATTTTTGGGTAAGGTAGCCATGTCGTCCTGATGGACCCACCCTATTTTTGACAAAAGGATAAAGAATCCCTCCCTATGGTACTGTATATGCAACACCTAAGAAGCTACGAAGAATGGCTTTGTGGCGCCTCGCTGTGGCTATTCGGTGCACTATTTACAATACAGTAAGAGTGTCAAGAGCATCGCCTCTTTGACAACTCTCCTATATTCTTGCAACTTTTCCCTCTCGAAGCGAAAATGCTATTGGGGGTGTAGATAGCTATG
>NC_090734.1:53711202-53721202 GCF_036898095.1 Palaemon carinicauda
TATTTGTTGTCTAGGACCAGCATGTTAGGCTTAATTTCTATACGTTTTATTTAAAAGTTCATTATAACATCACATATTTTTGGGAAGTGGATAATTCCAAAGAATTATTCTATCTAAACTTGCATATAATGTCATTAAATGCTTTAAAATTCTCGCTTCCGCGACAGAGGGAATTCCTTAGATTATATCCTCTCTTAGCCTGACAACTTTTTACGGAAGTTGGCGTGAATTTAATTGTACATTTAGTATGTAAATTCCCAATTTCGCAATTTCCCTTTAGCGTTCTTATTTTACAGCATCCAGGCTCATTCTGACATGTGGACACCGTTATGGTTGTAATGTTGAAGATACTCCATATATATTTTATAATAATTATGTTTTTTTTTTTTTATCATAGAAAAATAGCTAAAGCACCGTATTTTGCAATATGATTGAATGAAAAAAGTGTAATTAAATTTATTTTTCTATTTTAATAATATAAGAAAAATATAGAACAATCGTCATTTTTACCAGCTAGGAATAATCGGTTCTCATTCAGTTAAATAAAAAAAGGATTTGATACTTTATTCATTTATGCTGAAGTCAGTGTAACTGGTACTTAATTATCCAGTAATACTGTATCAGTAACTCCTTTACACAGGTACCGATAAAGTATGATGTACCATACCATTTGAGTGACTGGAATTTGATGTTATTGGTATTCAATGAATATTTTCAAACACTACTATCAAGCCTGTCTGGCGCGGGATATTACTATTTCGTTCAGGAAGATACTTGAGAGAACTTAGTTTATTGATACTCCTCAAGGGAGAGTGTGTTTATGAGTATGTCGTCATGAATTGCATAATCATATAATATGAAAGACAGAAAAAATTATCCAAAAGATGAATCACATTTTCTTTTAATTTACTGGCATTTGAAAGTTTGTGTTTTTAGCAAGTTTTGAATAGACATATTCAATGAAAATCCTAAAGTGAGTGAAGACTAAAAAAAAAAAAATCAAAGAATTAGTGGTTCATGTAGAGCAGGATTGTTGACTTAAAATAATAATAAAGGGATGGGTTAATTCTGAAGTATAGTTATCGGGCTCAGTATGATCTACACAAAGATGTTGTACTTTAAAAGCATAGTTATGAGAATCTCCTTTTCAAGGTGATTGAAGAACTTATCGGGGACTAAAAAATTACATCTAATGGTAGACCAAATGAAAGGGGAATAAAGGAATGGCTGTTAAAGTGACTGGTGCTAAGATCATTGAAGTAGTTAGCTGATCTCCCAAAAGAAGGAAAGTTTACCAGATTATGACAGGATTTTATAGTAGATTTAGAATGACCAGTGACTGCTCTAAGATGTATTAATTGTCTGTTTATGCGCCGATGATTTAAGCCAGTTAATCGGTGTAGAGGAAAATTTTAAGACCTGTAGAACCCCAAACTTCAAAATATGATTTAATATCTTGAATAAATTTTGTATTGCATAAAGGATTGATAGTGTTTATTTTAGTATGGCAGAAATTGAATTAATGTTGCTAAATCTGTAATAGTAAATTATATGTGAGGGATTCCCTGGCGGCAAAGTTATGACGCTCCAGTACCCTCTAATGTTTTTATTATATGATCATGGGAGAGGAAACCAGAATGAAGTAATACAAAATCATAAGTAGAAAAATAGTTATTAACAATTTTAACAATAGTTTTTACAACCTCTGGATCAAACATATTTCGATACATAGTTCCACAATTATTGTCTGAATTGAGGTGGTTACAATGTCATAACCTGCTTTTTGCATATCATCAGTAAGAGCAGGCACACGTGATAATGAATATACCCGAGGCCTCTAGTCTTAAACTCATGTTCACAAAAATGCTATCAAATAGCCAGAGTGTCAATTAAGTCGAGAGTTGGAAGTAGGTCCGGCGGCTATCATGCCGACACCATTGAGACCACCTCAGCTCACAGATGGTAACACACAGCTATAGGGAAGAGGGTGTTTTGCTTCAGCACTCGAGTGAAGTGCCTTACGATGGAGCGTTGTAATAGAAGACCACTCGGAGCGAAGGACATCAGGAGTCAAGGATTTGACAGATAACACTAAACTTTACATATATAAGGAGTCTGGAATAGTACTTAACATTTTATACAAATGGACCTATAAACTCAGGAACTAAATACAGTATTACATAATTATTTAAATGCTTCAATTGAGTAAATTCACCAAATCCCCCTTGTAATAGGAGATATGTCAGGTGAGTTTAGTTCAGCAATACAAAAAACCTCTCTAAAAAAAAATGAAAGCTAGGAAAGAAGAAATGAATAGTAATTTGAAAAAAAATTATATTGGAACCAGCACAACAGATAGGTGGAAAGTTCCTAGACTAGATCTAGGAAAACCATTAGAAAACATTGATAAAAATCTACGACGTCATAGTAAAATGACGTATTTGCCTTGATCTTCGACCTAATCACTCTCAAATCATATGATCCGGAATTGAAATACTTACATATTGGCAGTAGTTTTATTCAAATGGAATAGAATATGATAAAGACGTGTTAGGCTTTTTCGTTACAACCTCCTGAGAACTTTTGATCCAATCACTCATAAAATCTTTTCAAATTATTCTTTCGTCATGGCAAATCTCAAAAGATTCGGTAAAATGGTTTTTGAGTTACAAAAATCACTAACAAGCAAAAATACAAGCATTGATAAAGAAACACATGACAATCGAAATATAACCTTCTGCAGAAGGTATTCATGGGAGGAATTGCAAAAGATGATAGAAGCTTTTAATAAAGAAAACGGAAATGTAAGACTGTAAATGAATATGAGCTAAATCAAGATAATAATCAATGAAAAAGCAGAGACAACTGTAATGGGCAAAACGTTGATCACATAGCTTCACTTATATCATTCTGTATATCATAATATAGTCATATGAATTATGTACAAATTGTTACTAGTTTCATACATATAATATAAAAATTGGCCATAGTATGGCAAAGACACATGTATGACCTTTTTGTGACCTTGATCTTGATCTTTGAACCAAATCATTTTCAAACTCTAATCAAATAGTAATTGGATCAAGATCAGTGATCCAACTAAATTTCATGAACTTTTCGATATAAGAATCTATTCTTAAATTTTTTTTGGATCAAACATCATTCTATTTTACAAAAGAGTTGTATAAATTACAAATATTGCACACCAATTCATCTTTCATGAAAAAATGGAAAAAACTTGCTCCTTAGTAAAATATAAACACTCAAATACACGAAAAAACATATACAGTGTGTATGAAATATACACCAAGTTAATGTACATGTGTCGACACCAATTAATAAATGGAAAACACTATATGTATTTCTTCTGTTATCCTGAAACCTACCCGCAGGGCGAGCTGTGCGAGGAGAAGCTGTCTTTGATTTTTTAACGTTGCTGAGACGTCTATTCATCATAATCATAGAGTAACATTCCCGAGTATTGTTTTTAAAAGTTGCAAGATATGGATAACCTGGATGGTTGTGCAGAAGATGTTTTACAAAGGAGAGAATGGTGGAGCCAAGAGAATTCTAGCTGTTGTAAAGAATGGTGCTGTTCCACATGAACTGGATTCCAGAATCACTGTAGTCGTCCAATATGGAACTTCTAAGGGAGAAACTAAGCTTCAAGTCCTATGCTGGGTTTCATAAATGCGTCCAGTTTTGAAAACTCTCTATCAACCCATCTGCAACCTGAGGAACTTCTGCTGCATCGTAAAAGTAAGAAAAACGGGAGGTTAAGAGTTGCAAAGAAAAAAAAAAGGAGCATCGAGACTACAATGTAAATGGAGATGAGTCCAATGTCAATGCAAATCTTACACCAAAACTCAGCTGGAACGTGTAAGCTTCACAGTTTGGTGTGCTTTGAACGATAGATGGTGCTCCTGAGGAACGGACATTGGTCTGGCTGTGAAGTATGAAATCAGGAGCTTATTGGAAATCTGTGAAGCTGTTTGAAAAACCATTCATGCATTCAAGATATTGAAAATCTTTGTATTTATACTTCGAAAATTCTGAAGTTTTTATTTATCAATTTTGTAAGATTTTTTTTTCGATTATTTGTATAATATTTCCGCCATCATAAACTTTATATTAAAATGTAATTCCAAAACTCGATGTAGTCTTGAAGAAGGGTCACGAAGAGATCTGTAACACGTTTTGAAACCAAAGCATAGATGAAGGAAAATAAGTGTATTTTTGCTATATGCAGGGCAATTTGTCCGGTGAGAAGGTGTCTTAGATTATCAAACACCTTTGAGACGTCTATTCATTATAAACATAGAGTAACTTGCAAAAGTATCGTATTTAGATGTGGAGAGGCATGAATAACCTGGATAGAGGCGCAGACGATACTTCACCAAGGAGAAAAGGATGGAACTAACAGAATTCAGGCTGTTATGGAGAATGATGCTGTTCCAGATGAACTGGATTCAGGAAGCATCATAGTCTTCACGTATGGAACTCCTGAAGGAGAATTAAGATTCATGGCCTAGACTGTGTTGCACAAATTAGGCATCAACCTGTCTGCAAGCTTAGAAACTTAATCGGCATCAGGAAAAAGAAGAAAACGTCATGGATAGTAATTTATAAACTATTCCATTGCAAAGAAAAATAAGGGGCCGCGATACCACAATTCTTCATAAGGAAAGGCACCGCTACCAATAGAATTGAGTCCGAGATCAATGCAGATCAAATATGAAATTTCTTTTGGAGCCTGTAAACCTCACAGCTTGGTCTGCTTCGAGCAAGAGATAGCATTCCCAGAAGAGCCGGTGTCTCGTCGGCTTCAAAGGATGAAATCGTAAGCTTCATGAAAAATTTCATTGAAAAATCATTTGAGTATTTAAAATATGATCATAAATTTTAGTATTTATATTTCAAAGAATCTAAAGTTTTCATTTCAGTTTTGTTGAATGTTTTTTCAAATTATTGTATCGGGTTTTCTTCACTATAACCTTTATATTAAAGTGTGCTCCAAAACTCAATTTAGTCCGGAAGAAGGGTCAGAAAGTGATCTGAAACACGTGGTAACACTAAACAATAATAGTAGAAAACTAAATGTATCTCTGATGTTATTCTGAAAACAATCTGCAAGGCGATCTGTCTAAAGAGAAGCTGTCTTCAATTTCAGGGTATGACTGACACGCTTTTTCACATTAAACATAGAGTAACATGCCCAAGTATCGTATCTAGAAGTGGCAAGACATGGATAACCAATAGAAGCTAAAAGGATACTTTACCAAGGAGAAAATGATGGGGCCCAGTAAATTCAGGCTGTTGTGGAGAATGATGGGGCTCTATATGAACTGAATTCAGGAATCACGATAGTCTTAAAACATGTAACTAAGGGAGTGAGTAAGTTTCACGTCCTAAGCTGCATTAGACAAATGAGGACAGTTTTAAAATCTCCGCAGCAACCCCTCTGTAACCTTAGTTAGTTGAGCTGGATCGCAAAAAAAAAAAAAAAAAAAAAAAAAAATAAGGGCATAGGTAGAACCTCAGAAACTGTTTCATTGCAAAGAAAAGGATGGAGCATTGAGACCACAATTTGTCATAAAGGAAAATTGTTATTGAAAATTGAATTGAGTTAGATATTAATTCAAATCCCATACTGAATTTCTGCATGAATGTGTAAGCTTGAAAATTTTATCTTCTTTGAACGAGAAATGGCCTCCATGAGGAACCAACGTAGGTCCGGCAGCAAAGAGTGAATCAGGAAATCGCTGAAGCCTTTTGAAAAAAATATTTCTTCCCTGAAAATATGATCTTAAATTATCATATTTATATTTTTAAGAATCTAAAGTTTTCATTTATAAATTTGGTCGAAAACTTTCCCGAATTTTTGTATCATAATTATATCACCATAACCTTTATATTAAAGTGTGGTTTCAAAACTCAATCTAGTCCTGAAGAAGTGTCAAGAAGTAATGCAAAACACGTGTTGACACCAAAAAATAGATAGAAAAAACTAAATGTATTTTTGCAGTTATCCTGAGAACTATCGCCAAGGTGATCAGTTTGATGAGAAGTGGTCATCAATATCTGGACGCTGCTGAGACGTCTATTCATTATAAACGTAGAGTAATATGCTCAAGTATCGTATTTGAAGTGGAAGGGCATGGTTGACATGGATGGAAGAGCAGAGGAGGCTTCACCAAGGAGAGAATGATGCAGCACATAAGAATTTTAGCTGTTGTGGAGAATGATTTGTTTCCAAATGAACTTGATGCAGGAATAACTGTATTCTTCAAATATGGAACTTCTGAGGGAGCAAGTAAGCTTCACGTCCTACGCTGGTTGCGCAAATTAGGCCAATTTTAAAAGATTTGCATCAACCCCACTGCAACTTAAAATCTTGAGCTGCATCGTAAAAAGAAGAAAAATTACATGGTTTGGAGCTCAAAAACTGTTTAATTGCAAAGAAAATAAAGGAGCATCGAGACCACAATTTGTCATAAGGAATGGCGCCGCTAAAAATGAAATTGAATCCTAGATCACTGTAGATCACATAACAAATTTCTGTGGGAGTGTGTAAGCTTCAAAATTTTTGTCTTCTTTGAATGAGAGATGGTGTTCCTGAGGAACCGATGTAGTTCATGCTGCATAGGGTGGATTCGTGAATTTCATGAAAATCAGAGAAGCATTTTGAAAAATTATTTTTCTTATTTAGAATACAATTTAAAGTTTTCGAATGTACAATTCAAACAATCTAAATTTTCTATTTATCAATATTGTTGAATGTTTTTCTGAGTTATTATATAAAATTTTCACCACCAAAACCTTCATATTAAAGTGTTGTTCCAAAACTCAATGCAGTCCTAGAGAAGGGTCAAAGAGTAATTTGAAACAATTGTCAACAGAAAACAATAAAGAAAACAATAAATAGGAAAAAATAAATTTATTCCTCCTGTTATCCTGAAAACTATCTGCAGGGCGATCTGTCCGAGGAGAAGGTGTCTCCAATTTCTGGACGCTGCTGAGACATCTATTCATTATAAACGTAGAGTAACATGCCCAAGTATCATATGCAGAAGTGGCCAGGTATTGATAACCTGGAATCGCCAAGGATGCTTCACCAAGGAGAAGATGATGCACCAAACCAAATTCAAGTTGTTGTGGAAAATGATAAATAATAAAAAAAAATTAGTCAAGCCTAACATCTGTAGATCTTCAAGTAACGGCCTGATTGTCTGTTCATCTAACTTTTTCAGGCTTTTATTCCAACGGTTCCAAATGAACTGGATGAAGAAATCAATGTAGTCTTCAAATATGGATCTTCTTAGGAGGCGAGTAAGCTTCATGTCCTAAGCCACGTTGCAAAACTGATGCCAATTTTCAAAGCTCTGCATCAACTCCTCTGCAACAGTAGAATCTTGAGCTGCACCAGAAAAAGGAGAAAATCAGCATGGATAAGTGACAAGAAACTTCCATTACAAAGAAGATAGAGGAGCATCGAGACTATTATTTGTCATAAGGAAAGGCACCCCTTCAAATGGAATTGAGTATGAGATCACCGCAGGTACTATACCAAATTTCTCCCGGAGGGCGTAATCTTCACTATTTTGTGTGCTTTGAAGGATAGATAGCATTCCTGAAGATCCAATGTTGGTCCGGCTGCAAATGATGGATTCAGGAACTTCATGAAAATATTTGAAGCCTTTGGAAAAAGTATTTATGATTTCAAAATATAATCTAAAATTTTCGTATTTATATACCAAAGAATCTAAAGTTTCCATTTATCAATTTTGTTCAATGTTTTTCCGATTTTTCATATCAAATTTTCACCACCATAACCTTTATATTGAAGTTTAGTTCCAGAACTCAATGTAGTCATGAAGAAGGGTCACAAAGTGATCGAAACACAGGTTGACACCAAACATTAAATGGAGAAAAGTTAATGTATTTTTGCTGTTATCCTGAAAACTACCTGTATAGAGATCTGTCCAAGGAGAAGCATTCTTCGATTTTTTTATGTCGCTCAGATGTCTATTCATAATAAACGTAGGATAACATGCAAAAGTATCATATTTAGAAGTGGCAAGACATGGATAACCTAGATGAAAGTGCAAGGGATGCTTCACAAAGGGGGCAATGATGGTGCTAGGATAATTCTAGCTATTGTGAAGTATGATGCTGTTTTAGATAAACTGCATTCAGGAATCACCTTAGTCTTCAAATATGGAACTTTGAGGGAGCAAGTAAGCTTCACATCCTAAGCTGCGTTGCAAAAATTAGTCCAGTTTTGAAAACTCTCCATCAACTCCTCTGATACCTTAAAACTTGAGGTGCATTGGGCTGAAGAAGAAAAATGCTATGGATAGGAGTTCAGAAACTATTTCATTGTAAAGAAAATAAAGGAGCATCAAGACCAAAACTGGTCATAAGAAAAACCGCGGTAACTAAATAATTGGAATTGATAGTCCGAGACCAATGCAGAACCCATATCAAATTTTTGCGGATGCGTGTAAGATTCAAAATTTGGTCTGCTTAGAAAGAAAGATCGTGTTTCTGAGGAAGCGACATCGGTCCACCTACAAAGTCTGAAATCTTGAGCTCCATAAAAATCTGAGAAGCCTTTTGAAAAATCAATTATGTATATAAAGTATAATTGTTAATTCTCGCATTTTTATTTCAAAGAATCTAACGATTTGATATATCAATTTTATTGAATGTCACTCAGTAGTTTTGTATCAAATTTTACCACTATAACTTTAATAAGAAAGGGAAGTTTCAAAACTCAATGTGGTACTGAATAAGGGTCACGAAGTAATCTGAAACACGTGTCGAACCCAAACACCAATAGGAAAAAAATAAATTTATTTTTGCTGTTATCCTGAAAACTATCTGCAGGGTGATCTGCCCGAGAAGAAGCTGTCTTCGATTTTTGGACTCTGCTGAGATGTACCCTTGCTTGAGGGTACACTCAGGCACACTACTCTATCTTAATTTTTTGTTCTTCCTCTTGTTTTTTGGAAATGATGTGTTGGGTAGGCCTAATAGAAAGGCCATGGGTGCCTGGTGGTTTATCAAGAGGTTGACTTTTCCTTATCTGATTCTTTTACTTTTCATAACTACCCTTACTGTCCTCCCTTCAGCTGAAGTGGCTATCCTGGAGGGTATTTAGCCTTGCATGGTGTATCGGCTAGTCCATGCTGACTAGTTTTTCTTATTTTTTTTCCTATAGTCTATGGGTTTGATCAATCACTTTATTTATATTTCTGTACATATTGTTTTTGTTATCATTCTTGATAATTTGGTTTTAAAGTATGATGTATCTTTTTTATCAACATTAATTTTATTGTTTTCTGAAGACATTAAGCAAAGTCCGGGACCATTTCGTCCTAGATTTTGTCAATGTCATCTACTGTATTGAAATATTTGTGGTCTTCAAGCAAATATTCTGGGCCATACAATTGCATCTAGACAGTATGATATTATTTTGTGCTCAGCAGCTTTGGTTTCTAATATGAGGTGCAAATCTGAGCTCCTTATAACTGGATTTAAGAAGCCAATAATGTTGAAACACAATGTACTTTCCTGGGGCCAGGGGAGTGGTGGTGTATATTAGGAGGGATTACCCTGCTTCTCATAACTCCTGCTATGAATGTGGATGTCATGAGATTCAGGTAATAAAAGTTTGTGGCAGGCATAACATACACCATTTACGATTGTTTTACCGGAATCCTGACAGATGATGTTATCTCTGACTGTCTTCTTACCATTATGGTTAAGATCCAAGAAGATGATAGGAAGGCTCTGTTTTCTTTGTTTGTGATTTCAAGTCTCACCATAGGGAATGGTGAAGTTATGTTTTTCCTACTGATTGCCATTGTTTAAGAGCTTTAGACTTTGCCTCTGAATCAGCAGTCTGTGAGCAAATCATTAGTGAAGCTACTCACAGGTCTAGTAACTACTTGGAACTCGTATATGCTGACTCTCCAGGCGTTACAATAAGTAAGGC